>NC_080684.1:20856467-21157027 GCF_030445035.2 Dasypus novemcinctus
CCATGAACATAGAATACCTTTGTAATTATAAGAAAAAATATTAAAAATACTTGAGGTTTAATCTATAGGAGTTGAAATCGTATGTCCAAAAAAAGCCTGCACATGAATGTTTACTGTAGTTTTATTCATAATTGTCAAAAACTGGAAGCAACCAAGATGCCCTTCAATAGGTAAATGGATACACATACTGTGGCACATCCATACAATGGAATATTACCCAGTGAAAAAAAAAAGAGAGAAATGAACTATCAAGCACGAAAAGAAAACTGTATATTGCTAAGTTAAAGAAGCCAGTACTTAAAGGCTACATGCTGTATGATTACAACTATAAAACAATATGGAGAAAAGCAAAATTAGAATAGTAGAACTGACAGGAGACAGTAAAAACACAGTGGTGGCACAAGTACGGGAGAGGGCAGGCAGGATTAACAGGTGGCATACAGGGCACATTTGTCAAAACCCACAGAACTGTATAACACAAAGAATGAAACCTAATGTAGAAGAAGGACAACCACCACACCATGGAGCCTAGAGTGCCTACAACTGAAAGCAGGAGGATTGCATCCAGTATCCATGTGGAATCTGAGCCTCCTCCTGACATAGAGGTGCAACGGACACAACCAATTCAAGGCCCACAGAGAAAAGGTGGCACTGGAATGGGAAAAGTGGACATGGTGGCTGATGGATATGGGGAATGGCAGGAAGAGATGAGATGTGGAGGCACCTTTGGGACTTGGAGTTGCCCTAGATGGTGCTTCAGGGGCAATCACCGCACATTGTAAATCCTCCCAGGGACCACTGGATGGAATGTGGGAGAGTATGGGCCATGATGTGGACCATTGACCATGAGGTGCAGAGATGCCCAGAGATGTACTTACCAAATGCAATGGATGTGTCATGATGAAGGGAGTGAGTGTTGCTGGGGGGGGAGTGGTGGGGTGGGGGTGGTGGGGTTGAATGGGACCTCATATAATTTTTTTTTAATGTAATATTTTTACAAAATCAATAAAAAATTAAAAAAAAAAAAGAAACCTAATGTACTACAGACTTTAGTTACTAATGTATCAATATTGATTTATCAACTGCAACAAATGTGCCACACTAAGGCAAGATGTTAACAGAGGGAAATAGTGTGTGGGAGGTTTATATGGGAGCATTCTGTACTTCCTGTACAATTTTTCTGTAAACTTTAAAAATTGTTCTAAAAATAATAAAGTATTATTTTTAAAATGCTATGCTTAAAATACATTTATAAACAAAGAATTCATTATATACTTGTGAATTTTAGAACACTCCAATTAAATGTTTGCATCACTTAAAATTTTGACTAGGAAAAAAATGTATATGAGAGCAGATGTGGCTCAAGCAGTTGAGCACTTGCTTCCCATATGGGAGGTCAGAGGTTCAGTTCCCGGTGCCTCCTAAAAGAAAGGGGGAAAAAAAAAGCTCCAGTGAAAAAACCAACTCAGGGGAGTCAATGCAGCTCAGTGGTTGAGTACTGGCTTCTGACATACAAGGTCCTGTGTTCAATCTCTGGCCCCAGTACCTCAAAAAAAAAAAAAAAAAGAAGGGGAGGGGTCTTGATGGGACATATATAAAAGCCACAACAATGCATTAAGTCCTCTGATTCATCACAGCTAAACTCTTGGAATTAATATATTAAAGGGGTGGTATTTTTCATCTAAAACCCATCTTCTACAGAAGATAAACAATCACAAATTAAATGTAACACTGGATTTTGGAAAAGGTCAACCAAGATTATCTCTATATTGGATATTTACTAAATCCACTCAAGTTTACTGAAAATAATTTGGAGGACACACAGAGAAGTGAGTCTGTGTCCTTGGTAAGCTTAATATCTATAGGAAGGAAGATTTAACTGAAAGGTAAAAGTAGGGGGAAGTACGTATTATCCTACATATGTATAGGGTAGACTGATTTGAGATTTATTTCACCCAGATTCCAAATCTATGTTGTAATAAAAGGTAAGAACTGTAGAATACCTTCAGAATTTGCAAGGCAGCTATATACCATATACATCCTCTTCATATTTCTCTTTGTCCACTACCTTCCATTCTTGCTCTATCATATAGCTTACATTAGGTGCTAAAATGCTTACAAGGAATACTCCTTGCATCAGAGGTACAGAATGGATAAAGGAAGGGGGCAATATCTAAGCTGACTGGAGGATACTCAGCAAAAATCAGGAATACTTAATTCACAAAAATCAAAGTGTTGGGGTGGATGTGGTTCAAGCAGTTGAGCAACTGCTTCCCACACAGGAGGTTCTGGGTTCAGTTCTCAGTGCCTCCTAAAAGTACAAAGAAAACAAGCAAACAAACAGAAAAAAAAACAACTCAGGGGAATCAGTGTGGTACAGTGGTTGAGTGCCAGCTTCCCACATATGAGGTCCCAGGTTCGATCCCTAGTCCCAGTACCAAAAAAAAAACCAAAACGCCCCCCACACCAAAAAAAAAAAAAACACCAAAAAAAGCACAAAGGTTGCCTATGCAGTTCCTCCAATACCCATTCTACCACTATCTTACATTATAGAAGCAGTAACCAGCTTTACTGATTCTTTCCCCAAAACATTAAAGAGATCACAACTAGCAATCTAAAAATAAGACAAAAAAAGCATAACCTTTTTTTTAACCACAATGAAATAGCTGACTCTTAAATCCATATGTAGTGTTCATTTATCCCTATTAACGTAAATTTTATTAGTCAAATATAGTCTTACCTGTAACTGGGCTATCACTATGCACACACTTCTAAGTCATTTACAATAATGTTAAACAGGGCCATTTCAAGCAGCCAAACTGAAAGTAGCATGGTTAACAATTTGGTCCAGAAAAAAAAAATCCCTTTATTATTTTCTTTTTCCTGTTCCCAAAAGTCATTCCCCAGTCATTATCACATTACCTCCCCTTTTCAGACACTGGAATTTTGTCAAAGCCTTTCAGAAAAGCTAAATAACATATTTGCTTGTTTTCATATATTCATAGTATTTACCACTTCAAAAAGTTAAGCATTTCCCTGTAATGCAACTCCCCAACCCAAAAATAATATATTTAAGTTTTCAATAATCTGTTTCATTAGAGACTCCACCTACTCTAGGGTTGCATTAAAACTATCAGACAACTGCCTAAACACTTTATTGGCAGGCTGGATTCTCAATAGCAGTGTTACATCTAATGAAAGTGATCAAACCTAATTTCTAAAACTCAAATCCCAGTTCAATAGAGAAGACCAACTACAAAAGAAACAGGAAGCTGGAATCATTTATAAAAGGGTAACACCATATAAAAAATTATACTTACATTTCGAGGAAACTGTGTAAAGGACTGAATCATGTAGAATCGATGCATGTATACTATAGCAGTGTTGATAGTCAATTGTGAGCTAAAGTGTTCAAGTTAAGGCCCAAAAACAGGCAGGCAGGCAGCAATTTCCCAAACTACAACCATTATCGCCTCCCAAATAGACCATATAGCCAAACACATTAAAATGCTAAATTAAAATTATATTTACCTCACCAAATTAAAGAGCAGATCTGTTTTCTTCCACCAAATTATTAATGGCCACCTGACCCTGAACAATGCCTTACAAAAATAGGTACTCAATACAAATTTGTTGAATAAACAAATGAGCTCCTCAGGAAGTTTGGACCAAGATGAGATATAAATGAAACTATGTATGATCTAAACCCTTCTGTCACTTGCCTACTGCAATAATGATCCGTTAGCTCAGAATATTTCTATATGAGATTTACAAGATCCTTCCAGGTATCTTCAATGCGTACTTCAACTTTTACGCTACAGCACTTTACATTTCAGTTCCTCTGTTTTCTGCCAAGAAGCTTTCCCCCATGGTAGATATACTACAGAATCATTTGATACTCATTCATTCACTGAAAGGAAAAATCTTTAAAGGCATTACTTCTAAAAATCTCAGAAGACTGAAATGCAGGGTAGACAGATGACACAGGTGATCCCATAATGGGAACTTAAAAAACACCACAAACACAAAAAGGAAAGGGTTTTAAGAATGCGCTGAAACAAAATTCCAAACAAAAAGACAACTCATTACCGACTGGATGCTTGGGATGCAAGTTGGATATGTGCAGCAATAAAGAGGACACATCTCTCGAAATGAGCACAACCTTAAGACACAAACATTACAGCCAGCATCACATTTCATGGAAGCTGCAACCCAAGAATAACCTTTAATATGCAGAGTAGAAAGAACCTATATTAGTTTTCCCTGCGACAAAAGAATATATTTTCTGATAAATAAAAATACTTGGAAAAAAATCACTACAAGTATTTCATCTTTGAGAAATGAAGAAAATACACATTAGCACTTTCGGCTATCTAAGAAAAACCCAGTATTTTGCAAATAATTTTTAAAAACATGAGATCGTAGGTCTATATCCCTACAAATTTAAACAGACATCATTACACGTAACACTAACTTAAAACAGCTGCCCTTTGATTATCCGAGTGCCAAGCATTGTGCTGAAGCAAATGAAGTTATCACCCCATGTTACAGATGAGAAAACCAAGAATTTGACAAGTTTACTCAAACAGCTAGTGAGAGGACCGAATTTGAACCTAGGCTGCTGGGGGCATTCGTTTCAGTCCACCCTATAGATCTTCAGGTTCCGAATTTCTCAAAACCCTCTTTACATACCAAGTTTGGGAAGAAGCCATCAAAACAGTGAAACCTCTACCAGAGTCCTAGGGCAGAGAGGAAAAGCAGAATGTCAAAGTCGCGAGACCAAATTAGAAAAGGAAGAAGGAGGACTACGGAGGGCCGGTCAAAACACAAATCCGGGGAGGACAGGGTTTCCCAGGACGGTTGGTGGCAAGCGTGAACGAGCGGGAAATTAACTCCGCCTCGCTTCCCTAGCGCGAACACTGAATTTGAGTCCGCCCCATCGTGGGCTCTCCGACCAAGAAACATTCAGCCCGTCCACCCTCTTCCCCTTTCCGTGCCTGACAGGGCCTGAGGCCTGCACTCCGGAGCATGGCGGGACCGACTCCAAGGCCGAAGGCCTAGGCCGCAAGGATACACGTAAAGACGCTGCCCCATGTCCTGTAGCAGATTGGCCGCCTGCTGGCGATAGGAAAGTTCTTTATCTGGGTCCAGGCCAAAACGACGAGATGGGCTATTTTCCAGCTGTTCTCGAGTAAAATACCACCGTTTGTTGTTGTTCTTCCTCTCTCCCTCCATAGTGCTTCAACCAAAAGGCAGCGGCGGCGGCTGCAAGCACTTCCCAGCGTCACCTAAGCGGCGACACACATCCGCTGTGCGGAGGCCACTTCGACGTGACGAACTTCCGCTAAGGGTCGCCAGACAGGTTGTGACACTCTTCCGCCGTCGACTGCCAATCAAAGGGTCCACTTCCTGAATGGATCTCTGGACACCCTGCCGCCGAATAACAGCCAGTAGAGGACCAGAAAAGACCTTCGTTCTAAGACGCAGGCGCCAGTCATGTGACTTTTGCGTCGAAGGGTGGGGTTAGAAGTTCTCGTTCAAAACCACTTCTCTTCCCGCGATAACTTGGCTGAGCGTTCCTGCCTCGAAAAGCCGGGCTCGGCAACAGTTGTTCCGGAATCAGACAGCGTTGCCTGGGGGCCTCGGTGGATTCTGTTCTGTTGGCGATGAAGATAAAAAGTGGAGGAGATGGAAATGAGATAGTCAGAAACTGAAAAAAGTAATCAAAGCGTGGCCCTATTATGTATCGAAACATAAAGCACCTGGAAGACTCTTATTTTGGGGTAACAAATGTGAAGTAACACAACCCATTAGTAAAAGGTGCTTTACAATGTGTATCCAAAACTAAGAAAACATTCTGATCGGCACAACCTCAAGAGTTAATAATGTTTTAATCCCTATTTTGCAAAACGGGTGAATTAAAGCTCTTTCAGCCTGGAAACTCACAAAGCACAAATTTTCACGTTTCTACGTTCTGTCAAGATGCGTCACAGCTTCAAGGCTTGATAACTTCGACCCTCTGTGCGTCTTACTGTAAATTGGAAATGATACAGTACTTAGTTAGGTTTTGAGGATTAAGCGAAGATTAAATGTGTTGAAAAGTACTTACATGGCACATAGAAACATTCAGTAGATGTTGCTGTCATTACTGTACTGATTTTTTTAATTGAAATTATTTAAGGGAAGGGTTATGCCTCTTTCTATTTTGTATCCTCAGCACCTAACTAGTACAACCTTGTAGACGGTCATTAATCTTCGTCAAATAAACGCTCATAATATCCTACAATAAATGGAGGCCCAAGAATGTTAAGTAGGTTGTCCGACACCACATCGTTAAGTGTAGATTGTAAAATCAAGTCTAACTCCATAGTTCTTTCCATGATGGCAAACTGCACTTTGTGCTCCTGCTTTTCTGGAACCATACTCAAATTTACCTTGATTAATACTTATAGTATTAGAATCCTTTGTCTTGCTTTTTAATTATTTTGGATCTTGTCGTTTGTAGATACGGCTGCTCTTCCTCAGTGTGTTTGCTTTGATTCGTTCTCAGAAGGATTTCATTTCACTTTAGGCTCGTCTCTGCCATATACTGCCTACAGTTAGTCTTGGTTTTACTTCAGAGAAATTGAGATTCAAGGAAGATTTTTAATGATTTACTTCAGGTTACAACATTTAAAAGCTTATGGTTTCAAGCTTCTTCCATCACAGGGTTTTTTCTGTTATTAAAATAAGTACTTTTTTAGTTGTCTAGTTGTGTGTTGTCCTTGAAATAACCAACATTATTCTTCCCATATCCCTCTTACATAATTCTCTAATCTGTGTTTAATTCTAATCTGTGTTTACATCTCTTTTTGGTAACTCCACTTTGAATTTGCTCTTTTGAGTGAGCCGCCATTCTTTCAGAGAAAAGTTCTGCTGTCTCTCAGGTGTCAGGCAATGCAGCTGTTAACCATTGGCTTGCTACCCTGCCTTACAGAGAGGAATACCTGTGTAAATCAGAGAAAGGAAATATTTTTAGATTGAAGATGTATTATTTGAAAGTAGGAAATAGAACAAAATTGCTAACATAGGTTTTTTTTTAATCAGTCCTCATTCAAATTCCAGCTATTATTTTTTATTCTTCTTTAAACATTTATTTTTTATTTCTTTCCCCTTCCATTCTCTCCTCGCCCCGCCCCGCCCACCCCCCCCATCGTCTGCTCTCTGCGTCCATTCACTGTGTGTTTTTCTGTGTCCGCTTGTATTCTTGTCAGTGATACCGAGAATCTGTGTCACTTTTTGTTGCGTCATCTTGCTGCATCAGCTCTCCATGTGTGCAGTGCCACTCCTGGGCAGGCTGCACTTTTTTCGGGTTGGGTGGCTCTCCTTACAGGGCGCACTCCTTGCAGGTGGGGCTTCCCTACATGGGGGACACCCCTGCGTGGCAGAACACTCTTTGCACGCATCAGCACTGCGCCTGGGCCAGCTCATCACAGGGGTCAGGAGGCTCTGGGTTTGAACCCTGGACCTTCCATGTGGTAGGCAGAAGCTTTATCGGTTGAGCCAAATCTGCCTCCCCAAGTACTTTTAACTAACTGTATAATATTGAGTGTCATCTCTACTTCCTAACAATACCATCTGGCTCCTAGTAGGTTTAATACATGTTTATTATCAAGTGAATATTAGCCTTCAGAAAATTTTGCCCTTAAAGAGAAATGGACAAAATCTTCATTCTTTTAAATTTAAATAAGACTCTGTTTCCTGAAAATCACACTGTGACAGTTTGAGATTATTTTTGTGAATCCCAAAAAGAGAAAGAATATTTGTAAACTAATCTTTTCCTCTGGTTGTGATACCTTTTGACTGTATTAAATTAAGTACGGGGCAAAGATTGCTCACCATCTTACTTCAACACGTGCCAAGCTGACTTTGGTGAGAAAGCAACATTGAGTTGGACTCTTGGCCTTGTAACTATAAGCTTTTATCCCAAATATATACCCTTTCTAAAAGCCAACATATTTCTGGTGCTCTGCATCAACAGCCCTTTGACAGACTAATACAGAATTTGGTAACAGGAATTGGATAGTCTATTGAAATTACCAAAAATCCTGGAATGGTTTTATAAATGGGCGTGGCAGTTTAATATTATTTATGAATTCCAGAATGAGATGTTTGTAACCTGGTCTGTTCCTCTAGGTGTGATACCCTTTGATTGTATTCAATTGAAAGGCTTTACGATTACTTGATTATGTTATGATTAGGGCTTTGATTCAATCACATCATTAGGTCACGCAGGGTTTAGTCCCTAACCCCTTGGTGGGCTATATAAATGGACACTCAAGGAGAACAAAGAGGTGGATACACAGAAAAGATACTCAGAGGAACAGAGAGAGCTCCATAAACAAGGAAGAGAACAGAACTTATCAGCTTTGATCCTGTGGCCCCAGGAAGAGAGATGAGCCATTCACCTGATGGTTTATAGCTCACTTTGTGAAGAAACCAGAGCAGCTAAGCCCAGAAAGAAATGAGCCCTCTAGCTGACAGCTGAGAGTGAAAGAAGCTGGGCCCATGGAACCTTATGAGGAAGAGGAAGGCTGAACCCTCGCAGACATGGCCCACCATCTTGTTTCAACATGTGGCAATGGGTTTTGGTGAGGAAGTACCTCTTATGGTACCTTGAGTTGGACTCTTCTCTTCAAGGCTTTGCAACTGTAAACTTCTACCCCAAATAAATACCCTTTGGAAAAGCCAACAAAAATAAAATAAAGAACACCACATCTGATAAAATTTTTAAAACCAACAGATTTCTGGTACTTTGCATCAGCATCCCTTTGGCTGACTAATACAATGGGTGAGGGGTATTTTTTGGAGGAATTGTAAGATGCTTGAATGAAAAGACTTAGATTGCTTTGAAGAGACTATTGTTAGGAATATGGAACCTAAAGTTATTTCTGATAAAGCCTTAGAAGAAAATGATGAAGCTGTTATAGGAAACTGGAGGAAAGGCAATTTGTGTTTTAAAGTTGCAGAGAACTTAGCAAGATTGACTCCTGATGTTATATGGAAGGTAGAATTTGAAAATGGGAAGCCTGGACATTTAGCTGAAGAGCTTTCCAAAGTAAACTTGGAGAATGTAGGCTGGCTTTTCCTTGCAATTTACAGCAAAATGTGAGAGAAAATAATCTGAAAAGTGAATTGTTGGGCACAAAGAAACCAGAGACTGATTCCAGAAATTCCAAGCCTCTGGAAATCAAGCCCCCAGAAGATAATGCCCCATTTGAGGACTTAACTAAACTTGTAAGTCAGTATTGAAAATACAGTTATCCAAGAAAGACTTATGGAAAGTCTTACTGTCTAATGACTTGGACCCCTGCTTCCTGCATGCCAAACCAACAATCTTTTTGTGAGATTTTTGAGGGCTGTATGAACAAAACTACTGTCAGCCTGGACTGAAAGGGGTGTAGAGGGGAGAGACAGAAAGGAAAACAGCTTTAAGAGGAAAACCATAGAAGCTGAGGTCTGGAATTAAGACATCTCCTTGAGCCAAGAGAGGGACCCCACCCATGTGCACAAAGAAGGCGAGTTTGCCCTGGCATTTGAAGAAGGTGGATGTTCCAGCCCTCTGTTGAGGGAGAGCTTTGCCACCCCAGGCTACAGAGAGGGTGGAACACATTTCCCATAGGTTGGGGAGAGTGAGGTTGCCACCCCACTGCTTTGAGGGGGGTAGGTCTGTTCCCCATAGATAAGGAAGGCCAGGTCACCACCTCACTGTTCTGAGGAGGTTGGGTCTGTGTGTGAGAGTTTAGGGAGAATGTTGCCACCACCTCACTCTACTAAGGGGATTGCATCTGTACCCCAGAGATAGGGGAAAGTGTGGCCATCACTCCCATGTTCTTGGAGAGTGAGGTCTGGAGTTTGACCACCACCCAGATGCTTGATGAGGGTGAAACCAAGAAAATAACCTTTTGTCAAGCCTGTGGAAAGGGTGGGCCCCCATGAGGCCCAGAGGAGGAGAGGAAACCATCATCTTAAGAAGACTCTCAGACTTTGAAATCTAATGGAGTGTGCCTTGCAGGTTTTCTGAATCGTTGGGACCCTTGATGTGTGTTTCCCTCCCAAATTCTCCTAATGGTAATGCAAATGTTTATCCTATGTCTGTGCCTCATTTGTATATTGGAAGCAGATAACTTGTTTTTTAAGTCTCACAGGTCAAAAGCCAGAGGGGACTTTGCCCCAAGACAAACTATATTTCTATAACTGATTATGGTGTGATTTTGTACTTAGCATTGCTACTGAAAGGATTTAAGTTTTTTTTTAATACTATAATATCTTTTTTGGATTCACAAAGTAGAGTGCAAATCCCGAAAAGAGAAAGATTATGTTTGTAAACCAATCTCTTCTTCTGGGTGTGATATCCAGATATAGTTGAGGGACCCTTGATTAAATTACCTGTTAAGATTAGAGCTTTGATTTGACCACATCAGTAAGGGGTGACTCAAGTTGAGTTCCTGCCCCCTTGGTGGGCCAATATAAATGGACACTAACTGAAGAAGACACACAGAAGAGAGAACTTTGTCATTTTTGATCCTGTTATATGAAGGAGAAGGCTCAAACAGCTAAAGCCCTGGGGAGAGATGGACCATTTCCCTGGTAGCTTACATCTGACCTTGGGAAGAGAGCCAAGATTGATATAGGAAGCTGTGAAATGTCCAGATCAAGGCACCGTCAGAGATGATTTCTCACCAAAGTCAGCTACCAAGTGGTAAAGCAAGATGGCAGGCATCTCTGCCACATCTCTGCCTTTCCCTCCATAATCTACTGTCTCCCAGAGCTCATCTGTGTGCAACCAGGCATAGGGCTGCTCTCTTTCTGAGCCTCCTCTCTCAGTCTCTCTGAGCTTCTCTGCCTTTCTGCAGCTGTAGGCGAACCTGGAGTCCTCTCACATGGCAGGATAAAAAATGGTAGCTTCCTTTTTCCCTGTGTGTGTCTCTCTCTGTGTCTCCATTTATATCAGACCCAGCAAGAGGACGGAGACCCAAGCTGTCTCACACCTCACTGATGTAGTCCAATCAAAAGGCCCCACACTCACAGGAATGGATTAGTTCAAAAACATAATATTTTTCTTTTTGGGATTCATAAAAGTATTCACACTGTGCTAATACCCATCTCTTTCCAACTCCACATTCAGTGAGGTCAGCCATGGTGTGTCTATATACGGGTAAACAATTAACAACCAGCTATCAAAAAAAAATTATACATGTGTATATATGTATATAATTATTATAAATTTTACAGCTATAAAGGATGTGTAGCACACAATTTATAAAAATTAATAAGGTATACAATATTCTTTATTGTAAATTTCCTGTAGTCACCTGATTCTCAGAGAATGCTTTTGACTTTTGCCAAACTCTTGAATCACTACACAACTATGGTTACAATTGCCAAACAAATTTAGCTGCAAATCTTAGTTGAAAATTCATTTACATTGATCAGTGAGATCAAAGTGAAACAATGAAGATTTATGTCAGAACTTCACTCATTTGTCAATGACTTGAGAAATTTGTTTGGTGAACTGGATAATAGTTTTTTACTACTGGAACAATATTTCTTCAGTTTTTTTATGCTCTTGACAATACAGCATCTATAGTCATGACACTCTTAAATTTAATATGCATTTTTAATATTTTACTGTCACTTTAAGTCTAGACAATCAAAAAAACAAATCAAGCCCATGTTTTTGTATCATTTACCAATTTCTGTGATGTAAATTCTCCCACCATGGCTAATTTCAAGCTACCAGTGCTACATCACTGATCATGAAGTTGGGAAGAGAAGAGCATACCATTAAATAGTATTTTCTTCAAAAGATGTAAGTAACTTCACAAACATAGATAATAGCATGTACTAAAATAATTAGGAAGCAGTGAGTTTGAGTATTACCTTTGTCTTTTTGTTGTTGTGTGTATGTGTGTGTGTATGTATGTGTAAGGGGCTGGTGCTCAACCACTGAGCCACATTGTCTCCCTTGCTTTGGTTTTGTTTTGTTTCGTTTTGTTTTGTTTTATTTTTTAAAGATTTATTTATTTATTTCTCTCCCCTTCCCCCCACCCCGGTTGTCTGTTCACTGTGTCTATTTGCTGCATCTTCTTCTTTGTCCGCTTCTGTTGTCAGCGGCATGGGAATCTGTGTTTCTTTTTGTTGCGTCATCTTGTGTCAGCTCTCCGTGTGTGCAGCGCCATTCTTAGGCAGGCTGCACTTTCTTTCTTGCTGGGCGGCTCTCCTTACGGGGTGCACTCCTTGCACGTGGGGCTCCCCTACACGGGGGACACCCTGCATGACAGGGCACTCCTTGCGTGCATCAGCACTGCGCATGGGCCAGCTCCACACAGATCAAGGAGGCCTGGGGTTTGAACCTCGGACCTCCCATGTGGTAGATGGATGCCCTAACCACTGGGCCAAGTCCACTTCCTGGTTTTGTTTTGATGGTTCTTTGTTTTTTCGTTTTTTCTAGGAGGCACCAGGAACTGAATCCCGGACCTCCCATGTGGGATGTGGACACTCAACTGCTTGAGCCATATCCACTCTATTACCTTTGTTTTTAATATAACTAATATAATTAATTCAGTCGCAATGTATAATGTGATAATATAAATTGCTAAGTTGCAAATTTATATATAATTTAATTTTTAAAAATGACTTGTTTAATAACTAGCTTTCAAAATTCCTAAAAATTTAACAACTGGCTCTCTGAGCCAGTGTGGACTAGTTCCCATATATTACTGAAATAACTTAAAGACCCATTGTTATCACCACTGACTTTTTTTCCCACTAAAAAAATTTTTGTTTGTATCAAATGTACCACACTAATGAAAGAAGTTGTTAATGGGGAAAAGTGTGTGTGTGGGGGGGTGTATATGGGTATCGCTTATATTTTCGATGAAACATTTATGTAATCTAAATCTTCTTTAAAAATAAAATAAAGGGGAGCAGATGTAGCTCAAGTGGTTGAGTGCCCGCTTCCCATGTATGAGGTCCCATGTTTAATCTCCAGCACCTTCTAAAGACAAACAAGTAAACCAATTCTCATTGGGGAGCAGATGTAGCTCAGTGGTTAAGCACTTGCTTCCCATGTACAAGGTTGTAGCAGTTTGATATTGTTTATTAATTACAAAAATAGATACTGGATTATGTTTGTAAACTGGTCTGCCCCTCCAGGCATATTAGATTATATTGGATTCAGAGGTTTCACTTTTTAAAATAATGATTAAGGCTTTGAATTGGCCACAGCAGTAGGATGTTGCATCCCCACCCCCTTGATGGGCAGGGACTCACAGAGAAAAGACATGGAAAAGTACAAGAGTTGAGAGTTTTGATCCTGGAGCCCAGAAGTAAACACAGGAGAAGAACACGGAGGAATAGAGACAGCTCCACAGACATGGCAGAAGCCCCAGGAAGAGAGACCAGCCGTTCACCTGATAGTCCACACTTGACCTTGTGGAGAGAAGTAAGCCTGAGCCCAGAGAGAATTGAGACCCAGGGAGAGAGACAAAGCCTAGAGAGCCTGATGGCCTACAGCTGATACTGGAAAAATCTGGGCCCACAGAGCCTTAAGAGGACAGAGGAAGGCTGAACATCAGCAGCCATCTTGCTTCCAACACGTGGCAGCAGACTTTGGTGAGAGAAGTAACTTATGCTTTATGGCCTGGTAACTGTAAGCTTCTACCCCAAATAAATGCCCTTTATAGAAGCCAACAGATTTTTGTTATTTTGCATCAGCACCCTTTTGACTGACTAATATGGAGGTCCTGGGTTCAATCTCTAGTACCTCCTTAAAAATACATAATAATAATAAAATAAAAACAAGAAATAACAAAAAAAGAGAAATCAATGATGAATGAAAGAGAAGCGTACAGCACAAAGTCTAAACCACAATGGAAACTATAGACATTGGTTAGTAGCAGGACTTCACTATTGGTTCAGCAGTTGTAATGAATGTACCACACTAATGTCTATTGTTAATATTAGGTGAAAATGTGTGTGTGGATGTTGGGGGTGGGGGCCTTATGGGAATTCCCTGTACTTTCAGTGTAATTTTTCTGTAAATCTAATACTTCTCTAAAATAAAGTTTATTATTACTATAAATTTATTGAAATATATCATTCCTACATGAACATATATAAACATTAAGTGTATAGTGAAAGTTGTGAATTTACAAAACAGACATCATGTCATCACAGAGCGCTCCTTGTATAAAAAAATAAAACACTGAGGCTTAGTTAATCTATTCAGAGTCAGATACCTAGAGGTGGCAAAGCTAGCACTTGAGTGCAGGTCAGTGCTCTTTCTACTCACTGACTTCTGAAGCTTAAGATAAGACTGGGTCAAGGAAAGAAGTTTTAGCACTCAATTCCTACCTTGGCCTAAAGTTATTGAACCAACACCCATTTTAGCTCCACTGTGAACCCATAAATCCTGTACCTCATTAGACAAAGGGTGTGTCAGTCAGGCTAATTCTTCAGGACATTACCATGGTTACCAAACACAGGGGCCAGTGCTCCAGCTTGGACATTCCAGAAGAGGACAGGGAGGAGCTGAGATGGCCTTCTTCAACTTGTGTCTATTGGGATATCAAAACTCCTTTCGGAACAAAAAAAGGGATACAACTGAAGAAACAAGTAAGAGGAATGTAGAGTGGAAGGAGGATAGAAGGGCTACTTCCTAACTGCTTCTTAGACATTTTCTAGGATTTCTAGCTAGAGTTAAGAGGTTTATCCTTCAAGACAGCAACTACACCAGGTAAAATTATGGAGTAGTGAAAGTATCCATTCAGCTTCCCTCTTCTGACATTTAATGTCCTTATTAAGGCACTCAGTTTATTCAACTGAATATATTCATTTGATAATTCAGCCAACATTTATTAAGCCCTGACTAGAACTCCGCATACTTTGGAACAGGTGACGGGTAAAGTGGAAAAGTGCAGGGAGGCAGGCCTTGAAAACCAGGCAACAACCAGTTACCGAAGATGCTGTTAGCCATGCTAAGCATTTCAATTTTATAGAGAACCATTTGAAGGATTTTTAGTGGACAGTGAGTAAATATCAGATCTGTATTATATATACAGTGCCTAGCAGTGCCTCATACATAACAGGTTTGAAAAATATTTGTAGGGTGAGTGAGTGAACAAATGATTTTGAATGACTAAAAGAAGTAAGGAAGCTTTGTTAAGAGATGTGGCAATTGATTAAGGTTTTTTTTACTTTATTTTTAAAGACGTTTTAGATTACAGAAAATTACATAAAAATATAGGGCAGACAAAGAAAATAAAAAAGTACGTATATAGATATGTCATTCCCATACACCCCACCCCTTCCCCTCTCACATTTCCCCCTATTAATAACATCTTATAGGGAGTGGATACGGCTCAAGCTGTTGAGCACCTGCCTCCTACATGGGAGGTGGGAGGTCCTGGGTTTGGTGTTCGGTGCCTCTTGAGAAAAACAAACAAAAGCAAACAAAACAAAAAAACCCACCAATTTACAGGGGCCTATGTGGCTCAGTAGTTGAGCACTGGCTTCCCACATACGAGGCCCCAGGTTTCAATCCCCAGCCCTGGTACCTCAAAAAAAAACTTTCATGAGTATCATACATTTGTTACAATTGATGAATAATATTGAAACACTGCTACTAACCATGGTCTATAGTTTACATTATGAGTTACACTTTACACCATACAATTTTATTTTATTTTATTTTATTTATTTATTTATTTTTTAAAGATTTATTTTTTATTTTATTTAATTTCCCTCCCCCGGTTGTCTGTTTTCTGTGTCTTTTTGCTGCGTCTTGTTTCTTTGTCCGCTTCTGTTGTCCTCAGCGGCACGGGAAGTGTGGGCGGCACCATTCCTGGGCAGGCTGCTCCCTCCTTCGCACTGGGCTGCTCTCCTTATGGGTGCACTCCTTGCGCGCGGGGCTCCCCTACGCGGGGGACACCCCTGTGTGGCACGGCACTCCTTGCGCACATCAGCACTGTGCATGGGCCGCTCAGCTCCACACGGGTCAAGGAGGCCCGGGGCTTGAACCGCAGGCCTCCCATGTGGTAGACGGACGCCCTAACCACTGCGCCAAAGTCCGTTTCCATACACCATACAATTTTAGAGGTTTTGATCAAAGGTGTAATGGCCTGTATCTTGTCATTGCAATATTATGCAGAACAATTCCAGTGCCCTAAAAATGCCCCGTGTTGCACCTGTTCTTGCCTCCCTCTCCCCCAGAACCTCTGGCAACCACTGTCTTTATATCAATGTTACAAGTTCTTCTGGTACTACAATAAGAAGTCTATTTTGGCCTATGGTTGCATTTTTCACTCTTATGTTTGTTCATTCCTTAGTCTTGAGGATTTGGGGATGGTGAGGCACACGCTGATTTAGGTCTTAAAAGATAAATTGTTTGAAAGCCCAGAAATGAAGAAAGGGTATTCCAGGCAGAATGGAGAACACAAGGGAAGGAAATTAAGTACAGAAAGGGACTGAAGCAAAAAATGGATTGGGAGCAGAGGTGACTGGGAAGCACAAAGGTAAGGTAAGAAGTAGGAAGGACTGATCTTGTATAGGCCTCCATTGTGCATTCTGTCCCCTTTCTGGTTCCATCAAAGAAGCTCTGTTTCACATGTCCAGCTCCTAGGTAATATTCATACAAAAGCTTCCACTGCTAGACCCTAGAAATCCCTTAATGCAGGGGCTCTTAACCTTTTTTGTTCAAAGGAACCCCTTTGCCAGTCAGGTGAAAACCACAGACCTCTTACCAGAATACAGCGGCAGATAGTTTTATGACACTCAACTAGCATCGGGTCTAACAACTACTGTAATTTCAAAGTATGGATGAGCATAAGCGATTTTTCAAGATATGCAATAACTAATGTAATACGAAATGAATACCGCCATTTACTGCATACATTCATAAGTGAAGGAAATGCGATTTCAGTTAGAGGTCAGAGAAAAAATAAAAATAAATTGATTTTTTTCAATTCAAGCTCATGGACCCCCTGAAATCTTTCCACCGACCCGTCCGTGGGCCGCTGGCTAGAAATCCCTGCCTGAATGCTCCAACCCAGCCCTTTCCTCTCGTCCCTACACCACCTGGGACGTAGGTTCTTATCTTCAAATGAAGAGGAGCTCTTCTCTACCCTCTCTCAGAGAAACACATTCTTCAGGAATAGATGCAAACATAACCCACAAATTTCCCTTTGTGGGTTATGTTCCAGGCCAAGAGTAGGCCTCTCCTAGCTGTACCAACCCTCCTTGCCCCTACTAGATGGACTCCCTCACCACGAGGCAAATGAGCATGCAGTCTGTTACTTTCCTACCTAGTTTGCTACTTAAGCACTGTAAACAAGACTTGGTATCAATCAAAGGGATCTGGGTCTCATTTCTGATTTTCTCGGTAGGACAGAGGCAGGGAGGAAGGCTTTACCTTATAAAAAGCAGAGCCTGCTAAGGGGTGATATGGAGGTATACTGGAATCATCTGCTTACTCATGTTTTCTCATTCCAGTGGCAGGGGTCTCAGACAGGCAGCTTGGCGAAATTGGTGGCCTATGATGTGAGGTTAGAAGGATACTGAACCTCAGATTTGCCACCGCTACTCCCCTGCAGGGTCCTCCCCCACTTTTACTTGTTCTGGTTGTCCCTCAAGATTTGGACAGGGCTTCCCTTGCTAACCCCTAATTTTGTGGGCTCAAGCATTTTATTGTTAAGTCATTAACACATCTTAACAATTTAACACGATTAACTATTTACTGAGTGCAAACCATGTGCCAGGCTCCGTGCTAAGTACTTTACATTGCTCAATTACATTCAGTCCTCTCAACATTACTGTGAGGTGGGTATTACTATTCCCTTTTACCAATAAGGACACTGAGGCTCCGAGAGTTTCAATGATTTGCCCGAGGTTACAGAAATGGAGCCAGAATTTGATTCCAGAATGTATATTCTTTGTTATCCATGTGGACAAACAACACACATATCTTTTGCTGTGAGCAGGTGACTGTACAGATGACTGACAGCTTTTCTGTGGAAAATCTAGACCCCTCAGCCCCTGAGTTCACATCTTTCACATAGTGTTATTCACTGTCCCCCAACAGATGGTTTTCAAGATTGCCTGGAGTCCACCATTCCCTGTAGCTCAGTGGGGACTTTCGCTCTACTAATGGCCAAAATGGTTGCCTTGGTTACTCCTCTGTGGAGTAGTAGAGTAGAATGGAACTTTGCAACTTCCTCCCATAGCCAAGAGCTACAACATTCTATGACTTCAGAGGTGTTCTGCAAGCAAGGGAAAGAGTAATTTGTACGGTTTCTTTCCTGATTTCTCTCTCTCTTTCTCTCTCTCATAGACATACATTTGCACACATCACAAAATCATGATTATGTGGCCCAACTACTATGTGCAGATACCAAAATAATAGTTTGATTTGTTTTCTGTGCTTAAAACACAGCTTTAAAAACAAAAACAAACAAACAAACAAAAAAAAACAGCTTTGCTGGAGTTATTGGGGAAAGAAGTGCTAGGGGTTTGTTTTAGTTAGCTAGGCTGCTGAAAGCAGATGGCATCAAATGGATTAGCTTTTAACAGTGGGAATTTGTTAGCTTACAAGCTTACAGTTTCAAGGTTGAGAAAAACATCCAAATCAAGGCATCATCAGATGATGCTTTCTCCCCAGAGACCAGCTGCTGGCGATCCTGGACTCCTCTGTCACGTGGCAAGGCACACGGCCGCCTCTCTCTTGGCCTCTCCCTTCTCGTCTGCGTTTTGTTGTTTTCAGGTTCTTGCTCCGATGGTTTTTTCTCTCTTTGAATTTCAGTCTCTTATAAAGGACTCCAGGAAGAGATAAAGACCCACACTGAGTCACACCTTAAGCGCAGTAAACTTTATTGAAAGGTCCTACTTACATCCACAGGAATGGATTCGTTTTAGGAACATGATTTTTCTAGGCTACATACAGTTGCAGACCAACACACTTCATCCTTTGGACCTCAAAAAAGCATGTTCTTTCTATATGCAAGATGCAGTCATTTCATTACAATATCCCAAAAGCCTTAAATCATTTCTGTAACAATACTAAGTACAAAGTCTCATCAAAATTGGTTATTATAGAGGAGCAGATGTGGCTCAAGAAGTTGAGCACCTGCTTCCCACATAGGAGGTTCCAGGTTCAGTTCCCAGTGTCTCCTAAAAAAAAAACAAACGATAAAACCAACTCAGACCAGGGCCAAAAGCAGCTCTATCAGGGACCTCCCTGAGCTTTCGGGAAGTGAGTCCCCAGAGGACGGTACTCCTCATAACTGAGTAGCACTTTGCTAAAGAAGGTGTGACCTGAACATGGATCCAGCGATGGAAGTCAGGATTAGAAATGCAGTTATCCAGTAAGGATCTGTGGAAAGTTCTACTGTCCGATGGTTTTGTTTTTTTCTGCTGAGGCTCAGGCCCTACTGGGAGTTTTTTTGTTTTTTTTTTTAATTTTTATTAAAGTTAATAGATCACATAGAATGTTACATTAAAAAAAACATAAGAGGTTCCAGTATAACCCACATGCCACACCCCCACCCCCATCATTTTTGTATATTGTATTTTTTTGAAGATATGTCACAAAAAAGGTTACATTATAAAAAACATAAGAGGTTCCTGTATGCTCCCCATCCCCCCACCCCTCCCCTCCCACACTAATAACCTCCCCCATCATTGTGGCATACTCATCGCACTCGGCGAACACATTTTGGAGCACTGCTGCACCAAGTGGATAATAGTTTACTCTGTAGTTCACACTTTCCCCTGGTACATTCAGTGGGTTATGGCAGGATATATAATGTCCAGCATCTGACCCTGCAATATTATTTAGAACAACTCCAAAGTCCCAAAAATGCCCCCTTTTCACATCTCTTCTTCCCACTCCCTGCCCTCAGCAACTACTGTGGTCATTTTGTCCCCTTCAATGATATAATTTCTTCTATTAGTAGTCACAAAAGTTTTATAGTAGAATATCAGTAAGCCCATTCTAATCCATATTTTATTCCTCCATTCATGGACCCTGGGATGGTGATGTCCACTCCACCTCTATATTGAGAGGGGGCTGAGATTCCACATGGATGATGGATGCAATTCTCCTGCTTGCAGTTGTAGGCACTCTCAGTTCCCTTGTGTGGTGATTGACTATCTTCACCTCTCTGTTAGCTGACCTGCGTAAGTCCAACGAACCAGAGAGTAGGAATTGCAACTCTGCTGAGGCTCAGGTTCCAGCTGGCACATGGACAGTCCAGAGATTCAAGTCTCCTGAGTATATACCAAAGCTAGCACCAACCAAAGGTTCAGTAAAAGTGACAGAAGAGGCATGTGTAGAAAGGTCACATCTGAGTCCAACTCCATCACACTCAGGGACACAAATTCCAAAGTAGTGCCCACTGACATGGTACTGAGCTCCAGAGCTATCTGCCATGACCATATCCCTGTGGGCCTCCATAGCCCTCAGGAGAACCAGTACCTGGGGTTGTATCCACTTTGGCTGTTTCTGGAGTCCTCCTGAGGAGTGTATAAACGTAATCCCTCTGATGACCTCCTGACTCTTTTTTGAAGCCTCTTAGCCATATAAACTCATTTGTCTTTGCCATTTCCCCCTTTTATTCAAGGTCAAAAATCAGTTTTTAACACATGATCCTACATGTGGGCTTAGATATTCTGCCAGTCTGAGTTGACCCTTTTATTCAGGGTCTTTTTCTATTTACATCACCAGTTGGTGCTTGGTTGTAATCCTTCTGTGCCAGGGAGGCTCATCCCCAGGAGTCATGTCCCACACTGTGGGGAAGGTAATGCATTTACATGCTAAGTTTGGCTTAGAGAGTGGCCACATTTGAGCAACATGGAGGCTCTTAGGAGGTAACTCTTAGGCACCCTGCATCTCTAGGCTTAGTTCATATTTCAGGCACACAGACTCATAAGCATAGTCATCAGTATCAAGGACTCATTGTTGGAAAATCCTTCCTTGTTGGTCTTTGCCGTTGGACTTGGGGAATTGTTGCTGTCCCATTGGGAAATGTGAAAGAGCTCCCCTGGCTAGGAACTCAGCACTCCCTCAGTTGTCGTTTGTGACTGTTATCCAAACATTTTTATATCCCCTATATACATGCCCTGGAGAACTCCCTCCCAACCATGTGCCCCCCCATCAATAACACCCCACACCAGTGTTCCTCCTTTACCATAGTTGAACCTCTCTGTGGTCCAAAACTTCTTCAACAGTGAATCCTAATATATTGTCAAATTCAGTTAACAGGAAAATGAAATATAGTGATGGGATTAAAGATTAGAAGTATACATACTAACTTAGAAATACTAAGATAAAATAAAAATAAATTGGTGTATTAATAAAAATGAACAATATTATAAAGATTTGTTTTTAACATTTCGCCTTTCATCACTGTAATAGGTGTTGCCCTGTATGTATAGTGTCAAGGCACTTTCTTTCATCTCATCCTCAGTGTCTATATCCCTTTTTAAAAAATTTTTTTTCTAATTTTTAATTTTGTCTTCAAAAAAGTTTTAGGTCATAATAATTCACATATACAATATATGGGACTCCCATTGTCTGATGGTTTTGAACCACTTGAACTACATACAAAGCCAGCAAGTTTTTTGCAGATTTTTAATAAACAGAAGCTACTGACCCTGGAAGGAAGCAAGCCTTCTAGCTCTGAAATTTTGAGCCAATGAACTTCTGTTGTTAAGAAAAAAAACAACAACAACAACTCAGGGAAGCCATTGTGACTCTGGTTGAGTGTCAACTTCCCACATATAAGGTCCAGGGTTCAATCTAGCCCTGGTACCTCAAAAAAAAAAAAAAAAAAATAGAAAAAGAAAAATCGGTTATAGGTGTGGCCTGTCCTGGGGCATAATTTCCCCTCCAGCTGTGGATCTGTGAAACCTAGAGAACAATTTATCTACTTCCAATATAGAAAGGACAGGCAGTCACAGGATAAACATTTCCATTCCCATAAGGAGAAATTATGAGGAAAATAGGAGTCATAGGTCGCAAATAATCCTGAAACCTGCAGGGGATACTCCATTAGATTTCAAGTGCTGAGAGTTATCCATAGAAGGATGTCTTGTCCTTCAGGCCCGATGGAGTGTCAGCTCCAGTCTGTGCAAGTGCTTGTGTAGCAGCCATGCTCTCCCCAAACACTGGGAGGAAGGCTCCAACACCTTCAAGCATTGGGGTGATGGCAAAGCTCTAGGCTCCACCTTCATCAAGCACCAGAGAGGTGGCCAGACTCTCTGCATTTCCCCCAGGTATCTGAGAAACACTGGGGTGGTAACACTTCCTGAACAAAGAGGGGGAAGGCCTGCCTTCTCCAAGCTCTGGGGCACACTCACCCTTTCCATATACATGGGTGGGCTCACTCTTTTGGCCCGAGAAGATGTCTTTGGTCAAGACCTCAGCTTTTTTGGTTTTGCCTTTTAAGTCTTACTTCCTTCAAGCTGTCTCATTTCTGTCCCTTTAGTCCAGGCTGGCAATGGTTCTCTTCATACACATCTCACAAAAAAACTTGCCCATTTCACATGTAGTACACAGGGATCCAAACCATTACACTGTAGAACTTTCCACAGATCCTTTCTGGATAACTGCATTTCCAATCCTGACTTGCACTGAAATGGCTGGCTGGTTCCATGTTCAGTTAAACCCTTACATGGGACACTATTCTCTGAGGACTCATTTTCCAGAAGCTCAGAATTTTCCAGACAATCAATTTCTGGTTTCTTTGTGCCCATGGGTTTAGTTCTTAGATTATTAGAGGTGATAGTTTGGAAAACTACTTAGCTAAATATTCACACTTATCACTTTCAAAGTCTACTTTCCGTCTGACACCAAGACGCAATTTTGCCACCATTCTCTGCCTCTTTAAAATAAGGGTTACTTTTCTTTTAGTTTTCATTTAGCATCCATATTTCTACCAAAAATCTCTTCAAAGCAATCTAGGCCTTTTTTTATCAAGCCCCTCACAGTTCTTCTGGACTGTATCCATTACCCATTTGTAAAGCCTTTTTAAATATTTTTGGTATTTGCAACAACAACATCACATTCGACTGGTACCAAAATCTGTTTTAGTTTGCTAAAGCTGCTCCAAACAGGTATTATAAAATGGGTTGCTTTTTTAACAATAGGAATTTGTTAGCTTACAAGCTTACAGTTTTGAGGCTGAGAAAAAAATGTCCAAATCAAGGCATCAGCAAGACAAGGCTTTCTTCCCAAAGACTGGCTGCCCGTGATCCTGGGCTCCTCTGCCCCATGGCAAGACCCATGACAATGTCTGCTGGTCTCTCCCTTCTCTTCCAGGTTCCTTTGCTTTCAGCTTCTTGCTTCTATGGTTTTTTCTGTGTGAATTCCACTGCCCAGTGCTGCCAAAGCAATATACCAGAATGGGTTGGCTTTTACTGTGGGCATTTATTAACTTATAAGCTTACAGTACTGAAACTGTACAAATGTCCAATCAACGCCATCATCAAAAGATGCTTTTGCCCCAAACTGCAGCTGTGGATGATTAGGCATATGGCAGCATCTGCTGGTCTCTCCCATCTCTTCCAGGCCTTGCTTTCAGCTTCTGGCTTCTTCTCAGCCTCTGTGTTCCATTGATTCCAGCTTCTAGTTCCCTGGGGTCTTCTCTCTCAGCTTCTTGTTTCCTCTTTCTGTGCATCTTTGTCCGCAGCTTTTTATTCTCCGTTTATAAAGGACTCCAATAAGAGGATTAAGACCCATCCTGGGTCACACAATCTAATGAAAGGCCCTTAACTGGGGAAATTTAATCAAAATATCCCACCTACAATAGATATATACACACAGGAATGGATTAACCCTAAGGACATGACTTTCTGGGGTCCATGAAAGCTTCAAACTGTCACAATATGGCAACCAGCTACCACTGATCCACCCTTCCAGAACCCTTGACATCTTGAACTAAATGTGGCCCCCCTGACCCTGGGATGTGGCTCACCTAATCAACACCCATAAAACTCCTAACCATCACTACACATGTCTGGTATACACCTGCCACTAGGCATTAAGCTAGCAAGCTTGGATCAATTAATAAGTACTATATGATGAAAGTGCAATGTAATTACAGTAGAATGTCTCTTATCACAGACTAATAGTTGGTCAGTTAATTTTTAAAAATAAATTACAATTTTGGGAATCAAGAAAAGATACATACTTATACATTTTATTTCTAACATTGCATATAAACATAGATTCATTCATCAATTTTCTTAATAGTGCCAATTCCTTTTCTTTGAAAATGTGTCTATTGATGAGTATCTTGTCCTTTATTTCCCCCCAGTGCTTCATCTACAATTTCAGTTTAGTATAAAGTGGAGTGAGACATTTGCAAAGCAACCTGATTTTTAAAAAATGATTTTTATAGTTTTCCCCAAATTTATGGTTGTCTTATCCACAGAATCTAATATAAAAAGTTATCTTTTAAAATTATTATTCGAAATGATATTACACATAAAGAATCAAATAGTTCTAAAGGGTTTATAATAAAAAATAAGAAACAGTTGCTCTAGCCTCTTGCCTCCACTCTCCAGAGGCAATCATTTCCAACCATTTAAGCTATTTCTTCTGGTTCTTACCTTCCTATTTCTAAATAATGTGTTTACTTTGTATTTATTGATTTATCCATTTGTGGTCCTTATATTTTGCCTTCCTATTGTGACAGTTAAGTATTTAGCTTTCTTATGTCACATCTTGCTTTCCCCCTCCCCCAATTTCCCCTCCTCCCTAAATTTCCAGTATAGTTATGTCACAGTCCTAGGTTTGTGGTGGTCAGAATTCTAAAATAACCCTTAATGATCCTCATCCTTGTACAATCCTCTCCCTTTTGAGTGTGGGTAGAAACTGTGAAAATGATGGGATATCAGGCATATTATTATGTTACTTTATATGGAACTATGAGATAATAAATGAATGTTTTTAGGCTGCTAAATTTGATATAATTTATTTTACAGCAATAGAAAACTAATACAAGGCTAAGCCAGTATTATTGTAATCTTACAACTATTGTAAAAAGTGTTCCCTTCTAAGCCAAGAAATGGTACTATGATTATTTATGTTTCCTTTCTTGTTCAACTTTTTGTTTATTCCTAGAGTTAAGAATTGCCACCATTTTTTAAGTTACTTGGTTCTCTATGCACCTATTGTTACCTTTTTTCCCAAGTAATTCAAGAGGTCTGTCAAATGCCCAGTGGTATTTTCTTTTCAATCACTCAAGCACAACAAATAATCTATCAATTCCAATTTTTTTCCATCCTGCCTCTCTCCTACCCAGTCTAGACTGACTACTTTCAAAGGCTGGTGCATAGCTGTTGTCCTGGGACTTGCTTTGGCCTTTCTCCAAGGTTCCCTATTACCTAGATCCCATATTTTCTTTACTGGTTATTCCCTTCCTTTCCTGGAATATATCCTCTAGTAGCTTTCTAAAAATGTGTTGTCAAGAATGGCTTCAGGGAAGCCGACTTGGCTCAATGGATAGAGCATCTGCCTATCACATGGGAGGTCCAGGGTTCAAACCCAGGGCCTCCTGACCCATGTGGTGAACTGGCCCACACGCAGTGCTGATGTGCGCAAGGAGTGCCATACCATGCAGGGGTGTCCCCCACACAAAGAGTGTGCTCCATTAGGAGAGCCACCCCCGCACAAAAGGAAGTCCAGCCTGCCCAGGAGTGGCGCCACACACACAGAGAGCTGACGCAGCAAGATGACGCAATAAAAAGAGACACAGATTCCCAGTGCCGCTGACAAGAATACAAGCGGACACAGTGAATGGACACAGAGAGCAGACAACTGGGGGGGGGGGGGGGAATGGGAGAGAAATAAATAAAAATAAATCTTTAAAAAAAAAAAGAATGGCTTCATTCTACCTTCACATTTGATTGGTAGTTTGTACATATATTGAGTTCTAAGTTGGGAAACGGATGTGGCTCAACAACTTGGGCTCCCGTCTACCATATAGGAGGTCCAGGGTTCAATGCCCAGGGCCTCCTGATGAGGGTAAGCTGGCCCAAGGAGCAAACTGGCCCATACAGAGTGCCAGCCCATGCTGGAATGCTGCCCCACACAGGAGTGCCAGCCTGCATGGGAATGCCACCCAGCACA
Source organism: Dasypus novemcinctus (assembly GCF_030445035.2). NCBI lineage: Eukaryota > Metazoa > Chordata > Mammalia > Cingulata > Dasypodidae > Dasypus > Dasypus novemcinctus. The sequence goes on from NC_080684.1 coordinate 20,882,638, forward strand.
GGAAAGCAGCCCCAGGAGGGAAAGCTGCCCCGGGCAGGAAAGTTGCCCCATGCAGGAGTGCCGGCCAACACGGAGAGCTGGCGCAGCAAGATGATGCAACAAGAGACACAGGAGAGAAAATAAGAAGACAGAGCAGACCAGGTAGCTGAGGTGGCACAAGAGATTGAGCACCTTTCTCCCACTCCAGAAGGTCCCAGGATTGGTTCCCAGAGTCACCTAATGAGAATACAAACAGACACAGAAGAACACACAGTGGATGGACACAGAGAGCAGAACACAAGGGGAAGTAAATAAAATAAAATCTTTTTTTAAAAAAAGGGTTCTAAGTTGAAAATCATTTACTGGTTTAAAAAATATATATTTATTACCTCGCAAGTTCTGTGAGTCAGGAATCTGGGAGCTGCTTAGCTGACTGGTTCTGGCTCAGGGTCTCTCTTGTGTTGCAATCATCAGGTGCTGCTAGAGATGGATCTGGGACTGAAGGGTCCATTTCTAAGATGACTCACTCAAAAAGCTGTTGATAGGACTCCTCAGTTCCTCTTTGGCTGCTGACAAGACATCTCGTGTTCTCACCATAAGCTGCTTAAGTATTCTCACAAATGGCAGCTAACTTTCCCCAGTGTGAGTGATCTGACAGAGAGAGAAGGAGATCACAGTGTCTTTTTATGACCTAGTCTTGAAGGTGACTATCTTAGTTTCCTTGTTGCTAAAGCAATACCATGCAATGGGTTGGCTTAAACAATGTGAATTTATTGGCTCATGGTTTTGAGGCTAGGAAAAGTCCAAATCAAGTCTTCGTCAAAGCAGTACTTTCTTCACAGCTCTGGGGTTGGCTGCCAGTGGTCCTTGATCCTGAGCTCCTCTGTCACATGGCAATGCACATGGTGGCCCTCCTTCCCTCTTGGCTTCTCTTCCAGGTTCTAGTGACTTTCAGCTTCTGGCTGCTCCCTCTGTGGTTTTTTTCTCTCTGTATGACTTTCCCTTTAAGGTCTTCAGTAATAGGATTAAGACCTATCCTGGGCTACACCTCATCAAAAGTTCCTATATTCAAGGCTTCATACTCACGGGAATGGATTAAGTTTAAGAACATGTTTTTCTGGGTCATATACCTCCAAACTACCACAATGATACACTGTTACTTCCACCTTATCTGTTAGAAGTGAGTCAGTAGTTCTATTTCTTCTTTTATTAAAATATATATGATTTAAATGAATTTTAAAAATTTATTAGACATAGAAAAAAAATTGATTCCCCAAAATCAATTCTTAAGCTCCCTGTAAAACAGGATGCTTACAGAAAAGTTCTTTCTCATGAACAGAAAATCACTATGCTTTTGGTCCAAATAAGTTGGTTTTCTTCCTTCTTCAGATGACAGATCGATATAGCCAAGTCTATGAGCAAGTATACTTATCCCAAATGTGCAGCATAAACACAGAAGTAATGAACAGAAGACCCATAACCAATAATGGAACAGGGTCAACTTTGAGCCCAGGAAAATCCTCTATGTAGAATGGCCTCCTTACTGAGGGATTATTACCAAGTGCCAACTAGCAATGCATCTGGAAAAAAACCTTGACCAAAAAGGAACAATATTAAATACAAATGAGGGAAGCAGACTTGGCCCAATGGATAGGGCGTCTGCCTGCCACATGGGAGGTCCACGGTTCAAACCCAGGGCCTCCTTGACCCATGTGGAGCTGGCCCATGTGCAGTGCTGATGTGCAAGGAGTGCCGTGCTACACAGGGGTGTCCCCCGCGTAGGGGAGCCCCATGCACAAGGAGTGCGCCCAGTAAGGAGAGCTGCCCAGCAAGAAAGAAAAGTGCAGCCTGCCCAAGAATGGTGCCGCACACATGGAGAGCTGACACAACAAGATGACTCAACAAAAAGAAACACAGATTCCCAGTATTGCTGATAAGGATAGAAGTGGTCACAGAAGAACACAGAGACACAGACACAGAGAGGAGACAACTGTGGGGGGAGGGAAGAGAAATAAATAAATACATGTGTTACAAAGGTGTATGATTTTGTCAAAACTCATCAAATGGTAGAGTTAATCTTTATGCATTTTGTTATGCATTTACCTTGAAAAACAGAACTGGAAACAGCTATCAAATTCTAATGTCATACATGATGAAGCATTTAGTGGTAAAGACTGATGCCTGCATGTTATTTTGAAGTGCACCAAAAAGAGATGTAATGAATGTGCCACAAAGATGAAAGAGGTTTTTGATGTGAGAGGAGTGGGGGGGGGGGGGGAGGTGGTATATATAGGAACCTCTTATACTTTTTAATGTAACATTTTTTATGATCTATGTATCTTTAAAAAGAAAGACAATAAAAATGTAAAAAGAAAGATAAGAAAAATAAATAAATACAAATGAGTTTTTATGTCTAAAAGATGTCAAGGTGAGTCAGGAGGTCATTCAAGATGTTACGCTTATGCATGTCTCAGCAGGATCTCGATGACTGCCAGTGTAAACAGTGCCTCAAACAGTGGGATTCCTGAGGACTATAGTGGCATCTAGACACTATACTCAGGGCAGGCAAGCTCAGGAATTCAGCACCCTGTCAGTGGGCCTTACTTTGAAATTTATGCCCCCCATTGTAACAGAGTAGACTCATTTATAATTTCCCTAAGGTGGCTCTTCTGCTCCTTGTATTTGAATCTACTATAATTAGCACTGTACTTGTTAAATGTATGTTCCAGAGACTTAAATCTTTGGTCTGTTCATATGCTGGTTGAGCCCTAATCTCAGCAGAGTTGCTACACCTATTTTCCAGCTCATTAGACTCACCCAGTTTCAACTAACAAGGAGATGATGATCTACAGCACTCATCCCAAGGAACAGAGAGTGTCTGCAACTGTAAGCAAGATAGTTCCATCCATCTGCCCAATGGGATCTAAGCCTCCTCTCAGTTAGAAGCAGAGTGGGCATTATCACCCCAAAATCCTCAAGACTGGGAATAAACATGGACTAAAATAGACCTATTATTCTTCTACAGACATTATTAGTCTAGCAATGGAAGAACTTTTATCACTGATATAAAGGTCGTGGCCAACAGAGGATCTGAGGGTAAGGAGAGAGAAGAATAGGTATAACATGGGGGCATTTTCAGGACATTGGAATTGTCCTGCATGACACTGCAATGATGGATACAGGTCATTATACATTTTGTCATATCTATGAAATGTCATATCTATAAGATGTCATATCTATGCATGGCAGAGTGTACACTATGAACTATAATCCACACTTAGTAGTAATGCTTCAGTGTGTGTTCATCATTTGTAACAAATGTACCACACTACTGAAAGATGTTCTTAAGGGGGAAAGTGGGAGGGGGTGGGGCATATGGGAATCCCCTATATTTTTTATGTAACATTTATGTAATCTAAAGCCTTTTTAAAAAGAAAAGAAAAAGACAGTATATCAGTGAACCTTATTTTATATGTATAGATGATGGACTATAGTTAATAGTACACGTATAAGAATATTCTTACTTTTTTTTTTTTTAGGAGGCACCAGGAGACAAACCCGGGACCTCTGATATGGGAAGGAGGTGCCTAATCTCTTGAGCCATCTCCACCCTCTGCTTTGTTGCGTCTCTCATTGTTTTCCTCCCTGTGTCCCTTGTTGCATCATCTTGTGGCACCAGCCTGCTGTCTTCTTTAAGAGGCACCAGGATACAAACCAGCGACCTCCCATGTGGTAGGCAGGAGCCCAGTCACATGAGCCACATCTGCTTCCCAGAATGTTCTTTCATGAATTACAACAAATGGACAACACTAGTATATGGTGTTAATAGGGTGGTATATGGGGGAAACTACACCTTATGTAAACTATGGACAGTAGTTAATAGTACTATTTTAATAATCTTCATCAATTGTAATAAAAGTAACAACTTAAAAAAAAAAAAAAAAGAACTGCCACATGTCTCCAGTGCCTGCCAAGATTGTGCAGCCTGAGCTTCTTATTCCACAGCTGGCATATTTCCTCTGCCGCATGGTGGATCCTGCCGCCTGAGCAGCCACCACTTTGCTGGGAGAGCACCCAGAGGAGCCCATGCTAGTGCCACTGGGGGCTGGCCCAGGTATGCTGGAGGGTTGCAGGAGGCTGAAGCAAGTAGTTCTATTTCGTGAAGGGAAGAGTAGCAAAGAATTTGTAACATATTTCAAAACTTCCACACCTTCGTACTGGAACATTTTTCTTTGGCTACTATAATTTTAATTTACAGGGCCCTTTTTTTTTTAAGATTTATTTTATTTATTTATCCCTCCCACTGCCTTGCTGCTTGTACTCACTGTCTGCTCTATGTCAATCCGCTGCACATTCTTCTGTGTCTGCTTGTCTTCTCATCTTCTCTTTAGGAGGTACTGGGAACCAATCCAAGGGACCTTTCAACGTGGGAGAGAGGCACTCTATTGCTTGAGGCACCTCAGCTCAGCTCCCTGGTTTGTTGTGTCCCTCATTGTCTTTCCTCTGCATCTCTTTTTTGTTGCATCTGCTCTCCATGCAGGCCAGCTCTCTGTGCAGACCAGCTCGTCTTCACTAGAGGGCCCCAGGAACCAAACCTGGGACCTCCCATATGGTAAATGAGAGACCAATCACTTGAGCCACATCTGCTTCCCATCAGAGCCCTCTTTGAGTCTCTGAATTTTTCTTTTTTGTATCTACTCCCTTTTTTCCATGCATATTGCAACAGTTTGAAGTTCTTTTATGAATCCCAAAAAGAAAAGATATTACGTTCTTGAACTAATCCTTTCCTGTGAGTTTTGGGCCCTTTTGATTGGACTACATCAGTGAGGTGTGACTCAGGAAGTTGGATCTCTGCCCTCTTACTGGAGCTTTATATAAGGAAGATACAGAGAGACAAAGAGAAAGGAAGCTGCCATTTTTTGACCCTGCTGTGTGAGAGAGGACTCAAGAATCACTAGCAGCCAAAGCTTAAGCACAAAATCCCAGAGGCTGGGCCCATGGAACAGCTCAAGAGATGAGCCATAGGCCTGATAGCCCACACCTGAACTTGGGAAGATAATGGAGCAGCTGAGACTGAGAGACTTGACCTGGAAAGAGACAAGCCTTATGCCTAGTTGCCCACAGCTAAGCTCCAGGACACACTGTATTCTGGAGGGGAAGAGAGGGACCTCAGCAGAGATTGACAGCTATCTTTGCCACATAATGGGACACCAGGATCACTAGTAGCTGACTTTGGCAAGAAAGTATATCTAATAGTGCTTTGTTTTGGACATTCCATAGCCTCAGAAGTTTAAGCTTTTAACCCTAAATAAAATCCCCATTTTAAAAGTTAACCCCTTTCTGGTACTTTGCATTGGCAGCCCTGTGGCAAACTAAGACACATATCATTCTTTATTGGAAGTTTTCATCTGTTCCCTGCAATAGCTCTGTTTTCTCTGGGCCCTCTTTCGTATGCATTTATTTTGGTCTGTTTTTCTCATTGATGACCATGCTCAGATAACTGGTAATCCTTGACTCTTCATTCTGATTTAAGAGTGAGGAACTAAAAACATGACTAGAAGTCTGTGGGGGATTGCCTATTGTGGCCTTCAGGAAAGCTTTCTACTCAATCTCTACAAGTGCTCCAAGGAAGAATCCTGTAATTGTTTCTCTGGGGATTGAGTGTATGCTTGTCTGTTAGCATAATGGGGCCAGGACAGGAAAAGGATTACTGTGAATCAACCTTGAGGATCTTGATTTTCATTTAGTTACCAGATTTTCAGTCCTACACTATATGCCAGCTTCCACTGTGACTGGTGCCCACAAGTGCAGTGCCTCCTAGATTGAGTTCCTCCAGAGAAATCTTTCATCTTGTATGGGCAGGGTGGTTTGCCTGATTGTGCCAATGCTCTGCAGAGAGTTTTAACTATTCTCAAATCTACTCCTTATTCCTACCTTCTGTAGTAGCTGTTACATCCAAATATTGAACATCACAGATGAATTAATCTGAGATAAATTCTAGATGCATCCTTAAATAATTTCTACTACAGACACTTAAATTAAAACCTTCTCACTCTGCTAGTTAGACACTACCTGATCTATCTGTTTTCTATTTTCCAAAAGGTCATGGCTACTGTATTCTCATCTGCTATTGTATTCCCACTTGTTCTCTTTGCCCTTGGAGGCTAAGGCCTTTACTATTGTTGTTGTATTTGTTATAATGATTCTGATGCTGATGTCTTCATTAGCACATTTGAAAGGGAAAGGAAATAAACTGCTAAGATCAATCTTTTAACTTTTTATTGTGATATACTTTCTATATTACCGAAAAATTGTAAGACTAATGTGATGGTTAGGCTAATGTTTCATCTAGGCCAGGTAATGGTGCCCAGGTATTTGGTCAAGCAAGCCCTGGGCTAATTGTCATATAAGGGCATTTCGTGGGACTTTAATCATGAGTGAGTTGATTGCATAAATGGCTGGTTACATCTGCAATCAACTAAGGAGATCGCCATCAGCAATGAGTGATGTCCCATCCAATTAGGGGCAGGCCTTAAAAGGAGGAGTGATTTCAGCATTCAGAGAGAGAATTCCATCTCTACTTCAGACAGACAGCGTCTCCTGAGGAACTCATCAAGGACCTTCATCAGAGCTCCTGGTTTGCAGCCTGCCCTTTGGAACTTAGACTTGTGCATCCCCATGGTTGTGTGAGACAATTTTATAAAATCTCATACTATTTACAGATATCTCTGTCAGCTCTGTTTCCCTAGAGAACTCTGACTAATACAACCAGTACAAAGAAATTCCTTATGCTGTTAACCAATTGTTAATATTTTGCCACATTTGCTTTATATTCCTTTATGTATTTTTTCCTCAGCTAGTTGAGAGTAGGTTGCTTCTATTATGTACCTTTTCCCTACATATTTCAGCTTGTATTTTCTAATGATAACATTTTCTGATATAACCCACAGTACAGATAGAAAATTCGGGAAATTTTAACATTGATGCAATACTGTTATCTAATTATCTATAGTCAATATTCTAATTTTGCCAATTATTCCATTAATGTCTTCTAGAGCAATTTTTTCCTTTCCAGGATTCAATTAAGCATCATGCATCGCATTTAGTCCACATGTCTCTTTAGCTTCTTTTATTCTGGCACAGTTCCGCTTTTGTATTTCATAACACTGACAATTTTTCATAGTACAGGTGAGGCATTTTGTAGAATGTTCCTTAATTTTGGTTATCATAATTATGTTCAGGTTAAACATTTTGACAAGACTACCACATAATAGACATTATATACTTAGTACATCACATCAAAAAATACATGATGTCATTTTGTGCCTTTACTGGTTTGTTATCCTTGACCACTTGATTAAGATAATGTTTGCCAAGCTCCACTGTAAAGTTTCTGTTTTTCCTTTGTAATTAATAATTTGTGGGGAGGTGCTTTGAGAAAATGTATATATTCTGGGTTTTTAAAAAATATTTATCTTTTTATTTATCCACCCCCCCCATTGTCTGCTCTCTGTGTCCATTCACTATGTGTTCTTCTGTGACCACTTCTATCCTTATCAGCCCCACCGAGAATCTGTTTCTTTTTGTTGCATCATCTTGTTGTGTCGGCTCTCCGTGTGTTCGGTGCCATTCTTGGGCAGGCTGCACTTTCTTTCGCACTGGGTGGCTCTCCTTATGGGGCACACTCCTTGCACATGGGGCTCCCCTATGCAGGGACACCCCTGCATGGCACGGCACTCCTTGCGTGTATCAGCACTGCGCATGGGCCAGCTCCACACAGGTCAGGGAGGCCCACAGTTTGAACTGCAGACCTCCCATGTGGTAGACAGATGCCCTATCCATTGGGCCAAGTCCGCTTCCCTACATATTCTGTTAATCATCAAGATTTCACCCACTGGTTTTAGTATCCATTGGTGGTTCCTGTGTGAATCAATTATTTCTATGATAGTTGCAAAATAGTGGATTTTTTTAAGTCCAATCCATAATTTTAACTAAAATTCTACAGTACTTTTTTAAAAAAATGACCCACCTTCTTGAGTTTTCTAAAACATTCAAATTAGTTTTAATAGAAACAACTATTTTTTGTACGTGTGTTAGTTCAATATTTCATTAAATTACTAAATTACAATCACAAAGTAAAACTGGTATAAATTGGGGGGAATCACAACTCACTCTTTTTTTTTTAACTTGATTTATTCTCTAAACATAAGGTTTTTAAAAATTTTTTTTTTCTCACCTCCCTCCCCCAGTTGTTTGGTCTCTGTGTCCATTCACTGTGTGTTCTTCTGTGTCTGCTTCTATTCTTGTCAGCAGCACCAAGAATCTGTGTCTCTTTTTTTTGTTGTTGCGTCATCTTGCTGCGTCAGCTCTCCATGTGTGTGGCGCCATTCCTGCGCAGGCTGCACTTTTTTCATGCTGGGAGGCTCTCCTTATGGGGCACACTCCTTATGCATGGGGCTCCCCTATGCGGGGGCTACCCCCGTATGGCATGGCACTCCTTGCACGCATCAGCACTGCACGTGGGCCAGCTGATCACACAGGTCAGGAGGCCCTGGGTTTGAACTCTGGACCTTCCATGTAGTAGGTGGACACTCCACCCGTTGACCAAATCCGCTTCCCCACAACTCACTCTTGATAAACGTACAATTCAACTGTGGAGCAAAACTATACAAGTATGTTAGAGAGTATCTCTTGACGGTAGCAACTTGAGTGTTGTGGGCATCATTTACTATATTTTTCAGAGAAACTGGATAACAAATTTATCTATCAAGTCTATCAGTGGAGTCTTTAGGAATTTTCTACTGTATATAATTTTGAGCTGTTCATATTTAATTTTCTAAAATACATCAAGAAACTAGGACATATTCAAGAATTATTAATAAAAACTTAGATGAACTTGTCCTGAACCAAGTTGGAGACTCGTAAATGTTTGCCAAATCCAGTATGTGAGTTGCTATGCAGGAGAGGGATAAATATCAAATCCTTTTCTAGGTACAATTTAGACTCTTAGAATTCCTTTGGCGTAATGTAGCACCCAAAAAAAAAAAATGGTACCTGGCAGAAATTGAAAAGTTGATCTTAAACTCATATGGAAATGCAAAGGACTGAGAATAGCCAAAAATCATGAAAAAGAAAAGAAACAGTTGGAAGGCTCACATTTTCAATTTTCAAAAACTTACTACTGGGACTTCCAGATCATGGCAGATTATAAAGACATGGGATTCTCCTCTCCAAGAAAAATATCTAAAGGAGAGGCAGAAATGACCTGGAAAAAAGTGTCCTAAGGTTTAGGACTCCAGGGGAAATCTGGACACCACCCAGAAGAAAGAGGGGCACAAGAAGAGAATCTCAGCAGGAAAACCGTGCGTGGAAGCACTGCTGCAGATGCCAGCACCCTTACCCCACCCTATAAGCAGACAACTTTGAATTCTCTGGCATCAGCTGTCTTCTACAGACAAATGGGGCTACAGAGATCCACCCTCCCTACCATGAAAGGGGAGAGAGAGGGACTCAGTCTAATACTGACTCAGATTTTGGCCCACAGGTTTGGTCTGCTGTTTACCAGGAGCCCGTCCAGGCCAGGGGTGACCCTGCCATTGTTTGCCCTGGGAGCCAGGACAGGACTCAAGAGCTCCAACCCTCTCCATCACCCTCCCTACTGATCGGGACTGGTTGTTGAGAAAACAGAGGGGAGTGGAATTATTTCCTGCCTGGGAAAAGGGAGGGGGCTGCCAGCAAAGGTTGCAGAACAGCCTCTGAGAAAGTTTGCATTGTGAGGCTTTTGGCCTCCAAGCAGGAACCTCTATTGCTTTGCCCCTGTCCATGCTGCATCCAACAAGCTCCCACCGGGCTTTGCACTGACCGGCCTGTTGAAGAGCACCATCTGCTGACCTACCAAGGGAGTGTATGAGAGGACATTAAAAGTAAATAAGAGCAGCTTTTTCTGGCCTTTACAGTCTCCTTCCCCAGTGGCAGTGGGTCTACAACCCATTACTGGGTCCAGGGCACAGATCCGAGCAACTAACAGGGACAGTCTTAAAGATCCAGAACAGGATGAACAAAGATCAAAGTATAGCACTAGCGCACAGTCTTCTGCCACTAAATTCCTATGAAAAAGAGAAAATTTGAGCATCAGAGTAAGCTCATCACCCTAAACAGATGCCTAGACATAGAAAAAAATTACAAGCCATACTAAGAAAATGGAAAAAAAATGGCCCAAGCAACGGAATATATCAGAGCCCCAGATGAGACACAGGATTTGAGACAACTAATTAACAAGATTCATACAAATTTCCAAAACCAAATTAATGAATTTAAAAAAGACAATATGGTTAAAGAGATAAAGGACATCAAGAAGACACTGAGCAAGCACAAAGAAGAATTAGAAAATCTGAATAGAAAAATAAAAGTGCCCATGGGAATGAAAGACACAATAGGTGAGATGAAAAACATATTAGGGGGAGGCAGATGTGGCTCAAGTGATGGAGCCACATACCTACCTACCTACCTACCATATGGGAGACCTGGGTTTGATCCCTGGGGCCTCCTGGTGTAGGTAGAGGAAGAAGAGAAAGCATGCTCTCATGGCAAGCCAGTGCCCATGTGAGTGCCCACGTGGTAAGTGCATGTGACTGTGTGGTGAGTTAGTGCCTGTGCAAGTGAGTCACGCGGCAAGATGATGGAGCATCAAAAGAGAGACAAGGGGAGAGTCAAGGTGAAGTGCAGCAGAGACCAAGAACTGAGGTGGTGCAATTGACAGGGAACCTCTCTCCACATCAGGGATCTCCAGGATCGAATTCCAGTGAATCCTAGAGGAGAGAAAATCAGAAGAGAAGACAACATAGACAGCAAAAACAGCAGGGCAGGAGGAGGGGAAGGGGGAAAAAGAAGTAAATAAATCTTTTAAAACACACACACATTAGGAAAGCAGATGTGGCTGAAGAAGTTGGGCACCTGCCTACCACATGGGAAGTCCTGGGTTCAGTTCCCAGTGCCTATTAAAGAAGATGAACAAGACAGATGAACAAGACTGGGCTGGCACAGCAAGCTAATGGAATAAGATGACACGGCGAGATGACACAACAAAGAGACACAGCAAGGAAATACAATGCGACACAAAAAGCAGGGAGTGGAGATGCTCAAGTGATTGAGTACCTTCCTCCCACATGGGAGGCCCCGGATTTGGTTCCTGGTGCCCCCTAAAAAGAAGATGAGCAGACAGCAAGCACAAAAACAACGGAAGGGGGAGAAATAAATAAACCTTTTTTAAAAACCACATTAGAGGTGTACAACACCAAACTTGAAATGATAGAAGAAAGAATAAGTGATACAGGGCGGCGGACTTGGCCCAGTGGTTAGGGCGTCCGTCTACCACATGGGAGGTCCGCGGTTCAAACCCCCGGCCTCCTTGACCCGTGTGGAGCTGGCCCATGCACAGTGCTGATGCACGCAAGGAGTGCCCTGCCACGCAGGGGTGTCCCTCGCGTAGGAGAGCCCCACACATAAGGAGTGCACCCCGTAAGAAGAGCCACCCAATGTGAAAGAAAGTGCAGCCTTCCCAGGAATGGCACAGCACACACGGAGAGCTGACACAACAAGATGACGCAACAAAGAGAAACATAGGTTCCCGTGTCACTGACAACAACAGAAGCGGACAAAGAAGACGCAACAGACAGACAACCGGGGCGGGGGGGAGGGGAAAAATAAATAAATAAATAAATCTTTTAAAAAAAAGAATAAGTGATACAGAACACAAGACAGCTGAAATTGAAAAGAGAGAAAAAATGGGGGAAAAAAATGAACAGGGGTTCAGGGAGCTGAATGCTAACACAAAGTGCAACAACATACATGTCATGGGAGTTCCAGAAGGAGAAGAGAGGGGGAAAGGGACAGAAAGAGTATTTGAGTATTTCCCAACTCTCATGAAAGAAATGAATTTACATGTCTAAGAAGCACAGCATATCCCTATCAGAATAAATATGAAGAGACCTACTCCAAGACACATACTATTCAGAATGTGAAACATCAAAGATAAAGAGGAAAAATTGAGTGCAGCGAGGAAGAAGCAAACCATGACATACAAGTAATGCCCAGAAAGAATAGTGTGGATTTCTCATCAGAAACCATGGAGCCAAGAAGATAGTGGTATGATACAATTAGGATACTGAAAGAGAAAAATTGCCAGCCGAGAATTCTTTATCCAGCAAAATTGTCCTTCAGATATGAAGGTGAGTTTAAAATATTAACAAGTTAACAGAAACTAAGAGAGTTTGTGAAAAAGAATCCACTTTTGCAGGAAATAGTACAGGGAGCCTTACAGCCCAAAAGAAAAAGACAGGAGAGAGAGGCTTGGAGGAGAGCGTTGAAGGCAAGAATAGTGGAAAGGATACCATGAGTAAAAAGACAAATGAAAATAAGATATGACATATGAAAACCAAAGAATAAAATGGTGGAAGTAAATAATGTATTTACAATACTATCATTGAATGTGAATGGATTAAACTCTCCAATCAAAAGATATAGGCTGACAGAATGGATGAAAAAATATGAGCCATCCATATGCTGTCTACAAGAAACTCACCTTAGAGTCAGGGAAACAAACCAGCTGAAAGTAAAAGGTTGGAAAAAGATACCCCATGCAAACAGTAACCACAAAAGAGCAGGGATAACTATACTAATACCAGAAAAAAATGGACTTTAAATGCAGAAAAGATATAAATGATACAGAAGGCCATTATATATTAATAAAGGGACAATTCATGAGGAAGATATAACAGTCATAAATATCATGCATCTAATGAGAGTGCCCCAAAATATATGAGGCAGACTCTGGTAAAACTGAAGGGAGAAATAGACATCTCTACAATAATCATTGGAGACTTCAACACACCACTTACATCATTAGATAGAGCAGTTAGACAGAAGATCAACAAGGAAAGAGAAAACTTGAACACTATGTTAAACAAGCTATACCTACAGACATATACAGAACGTTGCATTCCAAATCAGCAGGTTATACATTCTTTTCAAGGAGTCATGGATCTTTCTCCAGAATAGACCACATGTTAGGTCAGCAGGCAGGTGTCAATAAATGTAAAAATATTGAAATTATACAAAGCACCTTCTCAGGTCATAATGCAATGGAGCTAGAAATAAATAATAGACTAGAAAAGGGGAAATTTTGCAAATGTGTGGAGGCTAAACAACACACTTCTAAACAATCAGTGGGTCAAAGAAGAAATTGTAAGTGAAATTAGAAAGTATAGTGAGATGAATGAAAACAAGAACACAACTTATCAAAACTTACGGGATATAGCATAGGCAGTGCAGAGAGGGAAATTTATAGTACTGAAAGCCTATATTAAAAAAGAAGAACCAAAATCAAAGATCTAACCAAATAACTGGAGAAACTAGAAAAAGAACAGCAAACCAATACCAAAGCAAGTATAAGGAAAAAAATAATAAAGACTAGAGAAAAATAAATGAAACTGAGGACAAAAACAATAGGAAAAAGCAAAAAAAACCAAGACCAATTCTTTGAGATCAATAAAATTGACGAGGAGAAAAAGATGATGCAAATAAAGTCAGAAATGAAAGGGGGGAACCTATAACTGCTGCCACAAGAATAAAAAGGATCATAAGAGAAACTGTATGCCAACAAAAGAGACACCCTAGATAAAATGGACAAATTCCTAGAAATGCACAAACAATCTACATTGACTCTACAAGAAATAAAATAACTTAATAAAATAATCACATTTAAAGAAATTTATTCAGACATCAAAAATCTCCCAAGAAAGAAAAGTCCAAAGAAGATGGCTTCACAGGTGAATTCTGCCAAGCATTTCAAGAAAAATTAACACCAATCCTGTTTAAACTCTTCTAAAAAATTGAAGAGGAGGGGGAATTACTATACACATTTTATGAAGCCAACATCACCCTAATACCAAAGCCAGATAAAGATACTACAAGAAAAGAAAATTAAGACCACTCTCTCTAATGAAAATAGATGTAAAAATCCTCAACAAAATACTTGCAAATAGAATCCAATAGCATAGCAGAAGAATTATATACCATGACCAAGTGGGATTTATTCCTGGTGTGCAAGGGTGGCTTAACATAAGAAAATCAATTAACATAATACACCACATTAACAAATTGAAGGGAAAAAACATACAATCATCTCGATTGATACAGAAAAGGCATTCAACAAAATCTAGCAAATTTCTGGATAAAAACACTTCAAAAGATAGGAATAGAAGGAAAATTCCTCAATATGATAAAGGGTAAATATGAAAAACCCACAGCCAACATTGTACTCAGTGGGGAAAATTGAAAGCCTTGCCTCTAAGATCAGGAACAAGACAAGGATGCCCACTATTGCCACTATTATTCAGTATTATGCTAGAAATTCTAGCTAAAGCAAAGAAAAAAGAAAAATTGAGGTATCCAAATAGGAATAGAGGAAGTAAAATTCTTGCTATTCACAGATGACATGATCCTACATTTAGAGTATTCTGAAATGTCTACCACAAAGCTACTTGAGCTAATAAATGAGTTTAGCAAAGTGGCAGGATACAAGATCAATTCACAAAAATCAGTAATTTTTTTTTTGTAAACCAGTATTGAACACTCTAAGGAGGAAATCAGGAAAAAAATTCCACGTACAGTAACAACAAAAAGACTCAAGTACCTAGGAATCAATTCAACCAAAGAAGTACAGGACCTATAAGCAGAAAACTACAAAACAATGCTAAAAGAAATCAAAGAAGACTTAAGACACTCTGTGTTCTTGGATTGGAAGACTAAATATCATGAAGATGTCCATTGTAACAAAACTGATCTATAGATTCAAAGCAATATCAATCAAAATTCCAACAGCCTGCTTTGCAGAAATAGAAAAGGCAATTACCAAATTTATTTGGAAAGGAAAGTACACCCAAATAGCCAATAGCATTCTGAAAAAGAAGAGTGAAATGAGTGGTCATTGCCTGACCTTGAAACATACTACAAAGCTACAGTGGTCAAAACAGTATGGTATTAGCATAAAGATAGACACACTGATAAGTGCAATAAAATTGAGAGTCCAGAAATAAACCCTCACCTCTATGGCCAACAGGCTTTTGACAAACCTACCAAGTCCATGTTAAGGTAACAAAACAGTCTCTTCAACAAATGGTGCTGGGAGAACAGGATATCCATAATCAAAAGAATGAAAGAGAACCCCTACCTCACTCCCTACACAAGAATCAACTCAAAATGGACCAAAGAATCTAAATATAAAAGGCAAGACCATAAAGTAGTAGAAGAAAATATAGGAAAACATCTTCAAGATTTTGTGGTAGATGGTGGTTTCTTGGATCTTAAACCCAAAGCACGAGCAACAAAAGAAAAAATAGATAAATGGGACCTTCTCAGAATTACACACTTTTGCACCTCAAAGGACTTTGTCAAAAGAGTGAAAAGCCAGCCAACTCAATGGGAGAAAACATTTGGAAATCACATATCCAGTAATGGTTTAATATTCATGATATATAAAGAAATGCTACAACTCAATAATAAAAAGACAAAAGACCTGATTTAAAAATCTGCAAAATCTTGAATAGACATTTGTCCAAAGAATAAAGACAAATGGCAAAAAAAAAAAAAACATGAAAAAATGTTCAACATCACTGGCTTTTGGGGAAATGCAAATCAAAGCTACAATGAGATATCGTTTCACACCTATTAGGATGCCACTATTAAAAAAAAAGACAGAAAACTACAAGTGTTGGAGAAGATGTGGAAAAACAGGAATGCTTATTCACAGTTGAAGGAAATATAGAATGGTACAGCCACTGTGGGGGACTGTTTGGCAGTTCCTAAAGAAGTTGAATATATATTTGCCATGTGACCCTGCAATACAACTACTGGGCATTTCACAGAAGAACTGAGATCAGTGACACAAACAGACACTTAGACACATATGTTCATAGCAGCATTATTCATGATTGCTAAAAGTTGGAAACACTCGAGGTGTCCATCAACTGATGAATGGATAAGCAAACTGTGGTGTATACACACGGTAGAATATTAGGCAGCTGCAAGAAGAAATGAAATCTTGAAGCACATGACGGCATGGATGAACCTGGAAGACAATATGTTGAGTGAAGCAAGCCAGACACATAAGGAATACTGTATGATTGTGCTATTATGAACTAAATATGTTATGTAAACTTATGGAGTAAATAACTAGAATATGGGTCACCAGAAAATTAGAATGAAGTTAGAGAATGGAATGCTGAGGGTTAACATGTGCAGAATTGGTATAAAGTTTGAGTGCTAATATTTGGAAATGAATAGAAAAGATGAAAGCATGTATTTGTAACTAGCAGTGCTATCATATGAGTATGACAGTGGTTGAAAGAGAAATTCTAAAGTCATGTACATTACTAAAAGGAAAGCTAAATAATGTAACATGGGATAGAATAGCATAGTAAAACCTCATGTGAAATATGAATATGGGTAATATTATATATATAAGACTGTTTTTCTTTGAAACTGAACAAATGTACGGTAATCTTACAAGATGTTAATATCAGGCCAAAAAACCCACCACATTATGCTAAGGGTAAGAAACCAGACACATGGTACAATATATTGTATGGTTCCACTTATATAAAACATAATTATAAATAAACTTATAAAGATAGAATTAGATTAGTGGTTATGGAGGGCAAGGGAAGGATAGTGGGATTAAGAGGTGACTGCTGGGAAGTGGACTTGGCCCAGTGGTGAGGGCGTCCATCTACCAAAATGGAAGGTCCGTGGTTCAAACCCCGGGCCTCCTTGACCCATGTGGAGCTGGCCCATGCACAGCGCTGATGCACGCAAGGAGTGCCATGCCACACAGGGTTGTCCCCCACATAGGGGAGCCCCACGTGCAAGGAGTGCGCCCTGTAAGGAGAGCCACCCAGCGCGAAAGAAAGTGCAGCCTGCCCAGGAATGGGGCCACACACACGGAGAACTGATGCAGCAAGATGACGCAATAAAAAGAAACACAGATTCCCATGCTGCTGACAACAACAGAAGCGGACAAAGAAGAAGATGCAGCAAATAGACACAGAGAACAGACAACCGGGGTGGAGAAGGGGAGAGAAATAAATAAATAAAAAGAGGTGACTATTAAGGGGTGTGGAATTTTTCTTTTTTGGAGTAATGACGTTCTAAAATTTTTGTTGTGATGAATGCACGTACAACACTGTGATTATACTAAAAGCCATTGATTGCACGCTTTGGCTAGATTGTAGTATGTGAATATATCTCAATAAAACTGCTTTAAAATAATAATAGGGTTGTATATGGGAACCCTGTATTTTGTGCGTGATTCTTCTGAAAACCTACACGTTTTCTAATTAAAAGGGGGGAAAAAAAGTTACTACTACAAAGCTGCAGCAATCAAGATGGTGTGGTACAGGCATAAGGATAAACATATAGATCAATGGAATAGAAATGGGAGTCCAGAAATAAACGCTTACATCTATGGTCAATTGATTTTTTATAATAGTGACAAAACAATTCAGTGAAGATGGTATTGGGATAACTGGATATCCACATGCAAAAGAATATAATTGGACTCCTACCTCACACTGGATATTAACTCTAAATGGATTGTAGACCTAAATGTAAGTGCTAAAACTTTAAAACTCTTAGAAGAAAACATAAGAATAAATCTTTGTGACCTTGGAGAAGGGAATAGTTTCTTAGACATCAAAAGCACAAGCAACAACAACAACAACAAAAATAGATCATTTGAACATCTTCAAAATCAAAAACTTTTGTGCTTCACAGGACACCATCAAGAATGTGAAAAAGACAACCCACAGACTGGGAGAAAATATTTGCAAACCATACATCTGATGCAGGACTTTATCCAGAGTAGATAAAGAATTTTAACAATTCAACAATAAAAAGAACAGCTACAATCCAATTTATAAACGGGCAAAGGATCTAAACAGATATTTCTCCAAAGATAGAGAACTGGCCAATAAGTATATGAAAAGATACTTGTGAAGGTTTGAAGCTGGATGGACCGCAGAAGATCATGTTGTTAAGACCAATCCATGCCTGTGGATGTTAACCTGATGTGGGTGGGACCTTTTGATTAGGGTGTTTCAGTTAAGGATCTTTTTTAGGTTGCTTTAGTTGAGGTGTTCCCCAGGGTGGGTCTTAATCCTCTTGCTGAAGTCCTATATAAATGGGATGGCTACACAGGGGGACAGAGAGAAACCCACAGATGCTGAGAGAGAGAGCCCCGGAAGCCAGAGGCTGAAAGCAACAAAACCCGAAGAGAATGGAGGGACCAGCAGACACTGCTATGTGCCTTACCATATGACAGAGGAGTCTAGAATCGCCAGCAGCTGGTCTTTGGGGAGAAAGCATCACCTGATGTTGCCTTGATTTGGACATTTTCACAGTCTCAGAACTGTAAGCTTTAAGTTAATAAATCCCCTTGTAAAAGCCAACCCATTTCCGGTATATTGCATTTTGGTAACCTAGCAGACTCAAACACAAGCATTTGTAATTGGGCAAATTCTTGCAAATCCATGCTCTCTGCCTATCATCCACAACCTTTTTGCTAAAGGAAACATAGAACAATATTTCTGACACTGCAACCCCTCCACCAAGGCAACTTGGCTATCCTTTGCCAAGACTTGCCCCTGAAAATTCCATTCAATAATAATTATAGTCTATTCCCAGTATTTCCTTGAAGCTACTTCAGCTACCCCAGAGCTGAAGCCTGGGCCCACCTGGCCAAGCCCTGGGGCACATACGCTGACTTTAAGGAGCTCAGTATAAGGCCATGAAAGGTGCTGACCTCCAGCAAAACCTATCGAGACAAAGCTGACTGACCGTACTTGCCTGTCTCTTCCTTGACCTCAAGCAGGTACATAGGGCTGCCTGACAATCCTATGAGATTTCCCTAGACCCTCTCCCACTCCTCAAGGCAACTATTCCACCTCTTTTGTCTCCTCGAATCTCTAAAACCCCTCTCTTCTTCTATGAACTCATAACTTCCTTGCTCCTTATTTCACTACGAAGTCAGAAGCCGTCAGGAGAGAATTTCCACCGTGACATCTAATATTACACTGCAGCAATATCTTGAGTGTAGTGGATGAACTAACTCCATTTGTGTGATGGATCCATCCCCTCTTGCCTACTCAACAGTTTTGCTCCTGAAATTATCCCCCTCTCTCTCCTGCAGCACCAGTTATTTTCCCCTTCCCAGTTCATTCCCATCACATATGCTATAATCTCTTCCAACTGAAAACAAAAACCAAAAAACCTCCCTTGACCACAGGGTCCCCTCAAGCTATTGTGCCTTTTTCTTTCTCCACACTCCTCTCCCCACTCCCACACCCAACTGCAGCAAAATTCCTGGAAAGAGGAGTTTATATTCAGTCTGGAGAAAAACAACTGTGCTAATTGGTCTCGCATTAAATTCATGATCGGCTAAACTCAAGTGGGACTTCATGGCTATCAGAAATCAGAACTATGGTTCCTTATTTTGTGCTCTCCTACTCTCCTGGAAGTCTTTTCAGGCCTTTGCCTCTTTCCTCACATCTCTAACACCTCTTCCCCCATCCTCACTCTCAGCTAATAACTTGCTTTCTTTTTCATGTAGAAAACAAAAGCAATGGGAAGATAACCTCTATAAGCTCTTCCAAACCCATCTACCTACATCTCTGCCTGTATATCTCCTATTACAATGAATGACTGTAATATAACTATTAAGACCAACCCCTCCACTTATGCACCAGATCCCATTCCTTCTTGCCTACTCAAGGATACCACTCTAATAATTCTTCTCACTTTCTTACATCAATGACCTCCGATCATTTCTATCTATATACAAGCATGCTATAATTTCTTTCTGCCATCTTAAATAAAATCCCAAATCCCCAATTTCTCAGCCAACCTATACAGCAAAATACCTCGAAAGAATTATCTGTACATGCTGTTTCCAATTCTCCTGCCCTTCTCTACTGAACCCACTCCAACGAGGGTCTTGCCCCCACCACTCCACTAGAACTGCTTTTATCCAGGCACCAGTGGATTGCTAAATCCACAAGTTGCTAAATTAAAAGGCAACCTCTTAGTTCTCATCTTTTTTTAACGTATCAACAGAAAAATGCAACAGAGCTCAGATGGCTTTGAATCCTGGTGCTGCTGGGGTTGCTTATAATCTCCGATCAGCTGGGAGAGGTAGGGACCTGTGCACCATAACCTTTCTACTACTTCAGAACTGGTTTGAGAACTCCTTAAGGGAGGGGAAGCATTATGGGTTAAGTCCAGCATCCTATTTGGTTCCTAGTAAGCCCACATATACCTTGCTTACACCAAATTCTACATCTATTAGTTCGAGGAACCCACAGATCCTGACTGCTCACCCTTAGTCGTACAACCCAGACAATCTTGTAGGGCTCTCATTTGTAGTCCACCTTTGTCTCCAGAATGACTTCCTGGCCCCAGTTTCTTTCTAGCTGACTTGGTCTTGTTAGTTATATTCACTCAGATGGCTGGACCCTTTTCTGTCCACCTGCTCTGGCACATCAACCTATTCTCCAAGCTCCTATCAGACACTTTCTTAACTGAGTCCTCCACTAGGACTCTACCAGCAACTGAAAAAATGAGCCAGTAATATTCACTCTTTCATTTTTAACACTCTTACTGTCATGATATTTTTAAGTCATTACAATTTTTCTTTGAAGAAGGATAGCTTTTTTTCTCTTCTAGTAGGTGTGAGTGTATTGACATTCTACTCAAAAGGGCCCACTCAAGCTTTCCTTATTATAGTCATAATGAAAACTCGGAGGTGTGTCAACACATGACATCAAACATCCTGCCAGTCTCTGCCGCCTTCCTTTCTTTCCTCCCTGGTAAAGAGAGAGCAAGAGCCAAAATAGAGAAACCAAAGAGGAAAATGTGGGGAAAGGTGCATGCTTTGGCCTGTCCCCAACTTCAGAAACTCAGTTTTGTCAGGTTTCTGAAGTTATTCAGGGATAGGGAGCTAAGTCACACTAAGTAAACACACAGTGCCTGTAAGTGGAGATAATAATGCCTTCCTTACAGATTTTTTTGGTGGAGATTAAATGAAATAATGTATATAATGTACATAATACCTAACACACAGAACTGAACAGGTGATTGGATAAACTATATGTAATTTACTTTTCACATATGGAATATATACTTTTACTAGGGCTGGAATATCTTTGTCCACTACCCAAGATATTTTTGCCAGGATAGGCAGTATTTTTAACCATAAGTTTCCTTGAGGAACAAAAAATGCTGACTGGCGTCAAAGGATCTTTCATCCAAGCCCTGAAACAGCCTTGTCAACTAAGCTGCCCACCGAAGAGTAACCCTGCCCAGTGACTAGAACTCTCATGTCCACCAACCAGCAGATTCCTTCCCATCCTAGGCTCACCCTTCCTGATCCCACTGATGGCCCCTACAGGTTCAGCCCAGCTTCCAGAGGTTGCTCAGTTTAGATCCCGGGCTCTCGAGTACCTAGGCTTTCCCTTCTCTGTCCTGCCCAGAGGAGCACAGCCCTATGCCTGCCTTTCCTTTGTTGACTCCATCTCACCACCCCCTTTGAACCCTGCTCTCCTATCCACTATTCACTTCATACCTGGACAGTCCCTTGGTGACTTGATTTCAGGCAAATTCCCTCTAATCTGGACCTCTGCTGAGACAATTCCTTGCCTTGTTATATGAACACCCTAGATCAATCTAGCCCTCACAGAACTCAAGTCCAGGCACTCAGGACTTTGTCCACTGACAGAAGTCTCAGAGACAGACGGATGAGGGTGTGTGGTAGGAGGAGATTAGATTTGCTCTTTCCCTGAGACATTGATGATACAGTGACCTCTCCCTCTAGCCACAGACCCACAGACACACTGACCTCCATGCCCATCCAGGGAATCTCATTCCCATTTTCTTTCTGCTGTCTTTCTCTTTCCCTTTGCCAGAGGAATTCAACAGCAAGTCTTCAGAGTTGCTCTTCCTTCCAGTTCAAATGAAGCTCTCCAAAGAAAGGCTACACTCTTAGGTGTTTAGTGAAAGCTGAACACATCTCACTTATGTTCTTAACTGGAGCCTTCCTTTCCGAGCAGTTTTCCCCACCCTGGCTGGAATGGCCTCTGCTCAGTCTCCTAGGTCCTTTGGACCTCTCAGCTTCCTGTTTGGTATCTTAGGAGACAACTGGGGGACGGCACTCTTAGAGTCCAGCAGAGGGCAGTGTAGTTCTGGCTTTTCAAACAGCCAAGAATGAACTGGCCAGAGCCTCCGAGACCTTCTGCCTTTCCAAATGGAGGATCGACTGAAGTTACAGGAACGTATCTTGGGAACCACCCATACCATCTCGTAGCTACTGCAGACAACCATCCTCTACCTACCCCCGAAACTAGAGGGAAGAAGGTATCAGTGCTACTCGTGTTACAACCTGCTGAAGCCTAGGCAGTGGGCTCGCCTCCAAGCTGGGCGACGGTTTGTGCTGCCGCTGACAGGCCACGTTTTCCACAGGGGCTCAACCTTTCCTCACTGGCCTGCCCCACCCGGACTGGTCCAATCCACTGGCAGAGTGGCCTGCCAGGTGCCAATTCTCTCTGCGCCCCCCCCCCCCCCCCCCCCCCGCATAGGAATGACATTCCACACTTCAGCAGAACACAAGAGCGGAGAGTTCTGCCCCCAGATCAGCGTAATGATGTTCCCACCCAACTCAAAGCTGCTCTGGGATGTGCGGCCACCTTAACAGTACCCCAATGGGCGGGATACAGGGAAATCCATCCAAAGGAAGGTTATGTCAGTCCCTTTTCCTTCTTGGCCCCTTGGTCTTTCCTGGAACCCCTGCTTAGGTTATTTCATGAGGCAGTTTCATGTGGGGGTTAAGAGCACAGGTTCTGGAGCCAAACGGCCTAGATTAAAATCATGGCTTTGCCATAAACTAGTTATGTACTATGGGCAAATCACTAAACTTCCCTGTGCCTCTGTTTCCCCATTGTGAAATAAGGATAATAATAGTGCCTTTCTTATGGAGTTGTGCCAAACATCTTCAATAAGTGTTAGCTATTTTCATTTTAGTGTCTCCTAGAAAATCAATGTACCCCCTTTTACATGGGAAGTCTGCAGCTAGCACTAAATCCCTCCGTGGTTTCATGGCCCATCTCCTCCGCCTGTATTCAGAACCCTGAATCAGGTGCACCACTTCAAGGAAGACATTTTTGGACAAGGAGGCAAAGGAAGTGACCCCATGTGGAAAACGTGCCCTGGAGATTGGTCTGGTTCCCTGGGCACATGCTCCTGATCAGCATGTCCACTTTCTCCCAAAGCACTGGCAATTTCCTTGCATCAGGGAAGACCTTCCACACACAATTAGCTACTTTCAATGCATTTTAATGCTCCAGCCAACTTTTAAGGGATTAATACCCGACATCTGATATGGAGTCATTTTTTTATGAACAATACATTTTCCCTCTAACCGATTTTGCATGAGTTCTTAGTCAAGGTGGTATTACTCTGCTTGTAGCAAAACCACCTCCAAGACAACTGAAACTAATGTGTGTGTGATATTATCACCACTATGCACCAAGTGTCCAGAACTACCATGCAAATTCTGTAACTCAGAAGTGAGTATTCTGAGAACAGCAGAGAAAAACCCATTCTAAAAATTATTCAACCTGAAACATTGTAACCAGTCAGACCCAGTTCCAACTAACAGAGGAAAGGGGAGAAGCAGTGGATGACTAAGATTCTGTGACTACCCCAGTGGCCCTGAGAAGCCTGTTATACTGAGAAAACTACACCATTAAGTTGGATGGGTGGAAGACCCACCTAGCTACTTTTGTACCACACCAGCTGTCCTTCATGGCCCACTCAAATCATTAAATGTGATTGTATAGCAAGTGGATGTAGCTCAGTGGTTTGAGTGCCTGCTTCCCATGTATGAGGTCCCAGGTTCAATGCCCTGTACCTCCTTAAAAAAAAAAAAAAAAACACGTTAAATTTGGTCGTATGGCAACCCCCAATTTATGGCCCAGCTTTAGAAGAAGCTGTTCACAGCATTACACATCAATTTACCACCAAACACAATATGGAGTGCGGTATTAATTGGGTGGGTGAAGAAGCTCTGTTGTATCTTCTACCAACAAAATGATGGATTCATCCACCTTCCCACAGTGGAGTTTGCCTGTAAAGAACTCATTGTATCCCTCCAGCCATCACAGCATCTGTGACATGATTCTCACCTGCCCCCCACCATCCTCCACTCCAGATACCTTCCAAACCTTGGCTACTCGTAGAAGATAAGATGGCCAAGAATACCTACCAGCTTGCCAAATACTGATGCAAGGAGTATGCCAACTGGTGCTTGATTTGGGAGGAAGGCATCCAAGTGGTGATACTGTCCTGCACACCTCCAAGTACACAATAACTATCCATGTGGGAAGCTGGAAGCCTGCTACTTGGAAACTCTGAGAAAATAGAGTATATCAGCTGGCAATATCCTTAAGGACAATTAGTCTGAGGCCTCAGGCCTAGACAAAGAGCTCCCACTGTCATCAGCCCTCAGATCAATAATTACTCCCAGTCCAGGTCTCACTTGTTCTTTCTTCTCGGTCTACATCTATTTGGCCACGAACATTCTGCCATCCCCTACTTTGCCCGAGGTCACATGACCAGGCTCAAATGACACAATTTCCAAGAACTGACCCTCTGTGACTGTGATCTGTGGTGAAGGAAACAGACATCAGCCCTCTGGTTTGGTCCAGGTTTCCAGATATTCTGACCAGGACTCATCACTGCCACCTCTCCAAGTCCTCAACTGTCAGGGAAGAGAATTCGAACAGTGCTCCATGCTGATGGTGGCATGATCTCAGATAGAGAATGTTGAAAGAGATGTCAATTGGAATGCAAAAGAGTGAAAGAGTCAGAGAAGATGAATGAGTGGGGCCAAACCAGGAAGAAGGGGGAAAAGCAGGAGCTGGAGAAGAACTCCAGCACAGAAGTGGCATCCCAACCCTCCACCAGAGATGAGTCAGTGATCTTCAGTAAACAATTTCCAGGGAGAATGGCAAACTCATCCGATTCCTGACAAGCATCAGTAACTAAAAGAGGTAAAAATCTGAGGGAGTAGGACCAGAGCTGCAACTCCATGAAAAACAGAATGGAGGCACTGAAAACATGAGATCCAGAGCTGGATCTTCCTCGGCATCTGAGACTGGCTAGAGGAAACAGGGTAAGGGACCTAGCCTCTTTTTGGCTTAGAGGATGGAATGGATGAAAGAAACAACCATCCAGGCTCCAGAGACAGAAATCTTGGAACCACCCTAGCCAGCCCCCTTTTCCTCATCCCCTCACCAAGTCATGCTCTTCTGCATCTTAAATTTTCCTCAAACCCATACACTGCTGTTCAGGATTCTGAGCTGTAAGCCAAATCTAGCTTATTTAAGCAGAATATGAGTTTATTAAGAGAAAATTGGGGAGCACATAAAAGCTGTGGGAGGAAAAGAGAACTGAGCTTGGGGAACAGTAACAGAAACAATGCCCAGAATCACATCACAGACCTTGCCTGGCATGGACACAAGTACATTCAACACTGTGGTGGGCACCGCCGGCACCAAGGACACTGGGCTCTGGATGCCCTTGGCAACAAGATGCAGCTTCACTGCTGCCACTTCCCATCACTAGAAAATACTTTACAAGGACCTGCTCATTTGTTGTTGTTGTTGTTGTTTAAAGATTTATTTATTTATTTCTCTCCCCTTCCCCCCCACCCCGGTTGTCTGTTCTCTGTGTCTATTTGTTGTGTCTTCTTTGTCCACTTCCGTTGTTGTCAGCGACACAGGAATCTGTTTCTTTTTGTTGCATCATCTTGTTGCATCAGCTCTCCCTGTGTGCAGCCCCATTCCTGGGCAGGCTGCACTTTCTGTCGCGCTGGGCGGCTCTCCTTATGGGGTGCACTCCTTGCGCGTGGGGCTCCCCTATGCGGGGACACCCCTGCGTGGCAGGGCACTCCTTGTGCGCATCAGCACTGCGCATGGGCCAGCTCCACATGGGCCAAGGAGTTTGACCCGCGGACCTTCCATGTGGTAGGCGGACGCCCCAACCGCTGGGCCAAGTCCGCTTCCCGTGGACCTGCTCATTTGTAACTTCATCTTTGATTCAAAATCTGGAACAGACGTGTTTGGCCAACCAATATTTTTTGCCCATCCCTAGCTGTAAGAGGGGCTGGGTAAGGAAGATCCAGTCTTTTCAGCCTCCACAGTAAGGTTTTGCCTCATAAGAGGGAATTCCCAAATATAAGAAGGGGCTTCAGATGCTAGGTAGTCACCATACTACCCTTTTTTTTTTTTTTTTTAAAGATTTATTTATTTATTTAATTGCCCCCCCTCCCCTGGTTGTCTGTTCTTGGTGTCTATTTGCTGCGTCTTGTTTCTTTGTCCGCTTCTGTTGTCGTCAGCGGCACGGGAAGTGTGGGCGGCGCCATTCCTGGGCAGGCTGCACTTTCTTTTCACGCTGGGCGGCTCTCCTCACAGGCGCACTCCTTGCTCGTGGGGCTCCCCCACGCGGGGGACACCCTTTGCGTGGCACGGCACTCCTTGCGCGCATCAGCACTGCGCATGGCCAGCTCCACGCGGGTCAAGGAGGCCTGGGGTTTGAACCGCAGACCTCCCATATGGTAGACGGACGCCCTAACCACTGGGCCAAAGTCCGTTTCCCCATACTACCCTTCCAGCCCCGTCCCGTCCCTCTCCAACTTCACCCAGCACTCCAGGCTCCAAATCAATAATAAGCTCTCTGAAGCCTTTAATAAAGTTCTAACACACTTGCCCTCCTGCTGCCTGAAATCTTCTTTGTGATACTACTCTGTCCCATGAAGTCTATTTTACTTCCTCCAAGGTCAAACATGACTTCTTCTGTTAGACCAGTTGAAGCTTTGCAGGTGTGCCAATCCCAGAAAAGAAGTGTCCACCTAGATAAAGAGGATTTTTCACCTACATCAACCCTGAGTATCTGTCCAATATTCTGATTCCAGGAGTAGGTCACTCAAAGGCCAGGAATAAAAATTAAAATTAAAAAAAAAAAAAAACAGAGTCAAACAGAAGTGCGAGAGTGTTGAGGGAGGTCTCATGATCCCTGAGTTCACCCTCCCTCCCCTCTGTCACAGGCATTGCAATTTGACTCCTGAGATCTTGGGGGCCAGATGTGAGTGGCTGGGAGAGAGCTCTGCCATGTGTCTGCTTGGCATGGAGACCAGAGAGACAGAATCAAATAGCCCCATTTGCCAAGAACTGAGAGTAAGTCTCCTCTCATTTCAGACAAGAAGGAACCGGTGCCCACGAGGCTTCCCCCCATTATCTCAGAAGATGGAAATTATTCCGTGCACCAGAACAGCCACACAAGATACCACGAAGCTGTACGGAAGGTGTTGTTAAAGACATGTAAGTACTTTAGAGTGGGCACCATGCTGGGCAGAACAGATATGCCTAAATTCCTAAAGAATGACTGGCATGCAGTGGGGCACGGTTATAGGGTAGGAAAAAGTAAGAACCAAGAAGAGATGCAGAGAAGACAAGAGGAAAGTAGACTTGGGGTGAGGTGAGCATGATCAACTAAAAATGGAATCAGACTGGGAAGCAGAAGATCCAGGTTTGAGTCTTAATTTTGCCTCTTTTTAAATGTCTCCCCTTGGTAAGTCACTTATTCTTTATTAACCTGCTTCCTCATTTGTTGAACACAGACACACACAGAGAGAGCAAGAGAGCAAGGGAGAAAATGCCTGCTCTACTAATTTCACAGGACCATTGTGAGGATCAAGCCGAAAGTGAGATAATTTAGAAAAGCACTTTGCAAATTATCATTTGCTGTCCCTGTGAGGGGCAGAATACCAAGCACTCGTCTTAGAATTTGACTGAACCGAGTTTAGCCCAACTAGCCATGTAACCTCTCGCAAGTTCCTTTTAACCACTCGACGTCTCTGGACTGTCCGGAAATGGGAATAATACTCATTAACGTTGTTGTGAAAGTCAGAGGAAATGTACATTTTAAAAAACATCTGGGGCAAACCACTGATACATGCAAGAAACTTGAATGAATCTCCAGGGATTGAAACACTAAATATCATGAAGCTCCCAAAAAGATCACATACTGTATGATTCCATTTATGTAACATTCTTAAAATGACAAAGTTATAGACTAGATTATTGATCGCCTAGTGGGAGGTTGTGGCTATAAAAGGGCAAATGAGGACCCTGTGGGGATGAAACTGTTCTGTATCGATATGCCAATATCCTGGTTGCGATATCGTATTATGTTTTTCAAGATATAATCTTTGGGGGGGGAAATGGATGAAGAGTACACAGGATCTCTCTGTATTATTTCTTACAACTGCATGTGAGTCTACAATTATCTCATAATTTAAAGTTTAAAAAAATAAAAGACTTTCAGAAATAAAAAAAAGGCATATGCATGAAGATGAGTATCCAAAAGGTATTGCTAATAGCAAACCTTTATTTTTAAAGATTTATGATATTTATTTCTCCTCCTCCCTCCCCCCCATCGACTGCTCTCTGTGTCCATTCACTGTGTGTTCTTCTGTGTCTGCTTGTATTCTCATTAGGCAGCTTTGGGAATCGATCCTGGGACCTTCCAGAGTGGAAGAGAGATCACTCTCTTGTGCCACCTCAGCACTTCTGCTGTCTCTTATTGTCTCTCCTCTAGGTCTCTTGTTGCGTCATCTTGCTGCACCAGCTCTCCGTGTCAGCTGGCACTCCTGCACAGGGCGGCACTCCTGTGCAGGGGTCACTCCCACACAGGGTGGCATTCCCACGCAGAAGGCAAGCTGGCCACACATCAAACCCTGGACCTCCCATATGGTAAACGGTAGCCCAACTGCTTGAGCCACGTCTGTTTCCCAGCAAAACTTTTTTAAAAGCTTATCGATTTAATAGGAAAGCAGCTAAATCTAAAAGATAACATCTACTCAATGGAATATTATGGATTTTTTAAAAATTATGTTTGGGAGTGGACGTGGCTCAAGTGGTTGAGCACCTGCTTTCCACATGGGAGGTCCCAGGTTCGGTGTCTAGTGCCTCCCAGAAACAAAAACAATAAGCAAACAAAGGGAAAAAACCACCTCGAGGGAGCCAATGTGGCTCAGTGGTTGAGAGTCACCTTCCTGCATAGCAGGTCCCGGGTTCAATCTCCAGCCCACAGTAACTCAAAAAAAAGTTTATAAAGATTATAAGAGAGCAGACCAGAATGTTAGGCTACAATCCTAAATTTACAAAAAACATATATGCAAATTTTATATGCCGAGATAATTACATTTATCCAAATAGTGAAAAATACAAAAACTAAAGCATGTAGAGTAGTACGATATTATGTCAACATTTAATAATGCACCTAGTACAACATCTAGAAGATAAAGAGATATCACTGAATAAATGATTTATCTTAGGAGTATCTGAATATGAGATGGTATCATTGCTAAGTTTCAGAGAAGCACCTGGAGCGAGCAGAGGAAGGCATTATTTGAGAGAGAAGGGGAGGGAATGCGGATGATTAAGGCCAGAACAAGAGAAAAAGAGTGAACCAGTAGGCACCGTCTTGCCCATTTCCCCAGTGGGTTGACCACTTGTTTTTCCACTGGATCAGCACACAGGGAGAGCTCTCTTAGCAGCAGCAGGGAGAACCAAGACTGAGTCACCTGATCACGGAGGGTGTGAGACACAGGAATCCGGAAGGGAGGCAGGGCGCCGTGACCATATTCCCAGGACCTCTCAGCACCTGGTCAGGCCCGGCTGCAGGTGGGGTAAAGCTTATGCTGCCCGGAGGCAGTGTGGGAGCAGAGCCCAGAAATGTGATAACCTGCTCTTCCCCCAACCCGTTCAGTCCCCAACCAGGTCTTCAGGGTCCCCCTGACCGATGCCCAGAACTTCAGCTTCTGGAGGTCCCACGAGCCAGGAGCGCGCCCAGAGGAATCCATGCCGTGGATCCGGAGCCGCCGCCACTGTCTCATTAAAAGCCCAATGACCAGGTCAAGCTGGCGCTCGGGTGGGGAGAACAAGGGAAGTAACCTCTCCCCTCACTTAAATCCTTAGCGACTGTTTCATCTCTGTTCAGAGTTAGGGAGGAGGAGGAGAGGTTTGGGCACTACCAGGCAAAGCTGGCACTGGAATCCGGGCAGGGGTGGCATCCAAAGGAGCTAAAGCCTGTCCGTGTCTTTGTACCTCCCCTTGTGTGTAAGAGGCTTCTGAGCAGGCCGGAGATGCCAGCACTCCTGTGGGAGCCCGGGGATGTCTGTTCCCCACCCTCCACCCCCCCCCAGGGGCAGTGGCACCAGTTTCCGCCACCAGCCCGCCCGGTTCCGCACTGAGCAGAAAGGCCAGGCTGGGGGGTTGGCTTCCGCTCCCCACGCCCCCAGCCGCTCCTGCCTCGCCTCGCTGAATGTGACGTCCTCTCTCTCCTTTGCAGGTTCATGGACCACTCGATTCTCAATGACAGAAACTTCAGCCTGTATTGAGCAGGCTGTGTTGGCAGCAGGACGAGACGGACCGCAGGGGGAGGGCAAAGAGGGGGAAAGGAGGCAGACGGCACCCCAGTTCAGGCGGCTGCCTCCAGGGAGAAGGGGAGTGAGAAGATGGAGTAAAGAGATTGGACCGGGCATCCCTGGTGTGCGCTGGAGATGGGTGTGGCGGGGTGGGCGGGGAGATCCACTGCAGCAGCGCCCAAATTCCTGTGGAGGCAGGTATGTGGGAGATTCCTGGAGGAGGCAGACCTTGGCGGGAGAGGCCTGGGAGCCGCCCGGGATGTAGAGAGACAACACGGAGGTGGGGTGGGCGCGGCGGTGGGGTGGGGACGGCGGGGGCATCTTGACCTCTCAGGCGGCAGGGGTCAGGGTAACAGATCTGGGAAGACACACACTGGTCCTCAAGGTGCTGAAGCCGCGGAGTAGGTGGGCGCTCGGAAGACACTGCAGCCCCGCCTCCGCACGGAGAAAGCCAGAGGGAGCCCTCTGTCCACAGAGGAGACAGGCCCACGGGGCCCGGGGGGTGGGAGGCCGCCTCCCGCACCCGACCGACGGCCACTCCCACCCCAGCCCACAGCCCAGAACAGCCAGGACAGGAACTTGTACAAAGAGTTGGATTTTATTGATATTTAAATATATTAAATATGTCACTGAAATACATGGTACACCCCTCCCCCCTCCCACAGTGGTTACATTATAAAACCAAAGCCCACGGGCCTCCCAGCCGCCGGCTCCCCCAGCCCCGGGTGAGGAAGGGGGCAGTGGTAGCCCGAGGGAGGGGCATGGCTGGCACTGCGGTACAGGGAGCCAGGGCAGGGGCGGGCCCCTCCCGCCCCGCGAGAAGCAGGACGAGTCCCCCAAGGCTGACTTACCGCCCCACCCGTGGCACCCATCAGTCCCTTCCTATCCAGGGATAGGGCTGCGGGAGGGGGGTGGGTTCTGCCTGAACCAGCTAGTCCGCCCCTCCTTCTGCCCTGGCTGGTGAAGCGCCTGATGCCCACTTGGGGCATGCATGACGAGCCCCTGAGGCCGGCAGTACCGAGTCAGAAACCAGCCCTCCGCCGCCGCCAGGGGCTGGAGCTGGAGTCAAAAGGCAAGACAGCGACCTGCCGCTTCCCACCCCCCAAACCAGCAGCCCTGCGGACCCTCTCTCCTCCGCCCCCCTAGTCACCTCCAAGACAAAGCTAGCTCCAAGCCAAGTTCACGCCAATGCCTCTGGCTTAAATAAATACGGACTGAAAAACCAAGGCACCAACTAATTCCAGCCAGAGCCAAGGAGGTGGCAGGGAATGGGGCAAAAGGCAGGCGGGGGGCGGGAAGGGACTCGGGAATGTCACCTTCTAAAGCCTTCAGCCAGCCCTTGCAGGCTTCAGGGGAGCCCGGGACACGCTGGAGTCGGGCTGCGGGCTGGGGAAGGCAAAGTTTCAGGGTTCCCTGCCCCATCCCCTAGTACCAATATCTGGGTCCTCAGAGCTTCCGTGCCACCCCAGTCCCAAAGCACGCCAGGTCCCAGGACACGAGCTGGGGAACCCAGGGAATTCCTGAGCCTCTGCCCATCAAACCCCAGAAAGTTCAAGTGCACGAAACACTGGGCTCCAGCAGCGGCTGGGGTCCCCGCCCCAGGCAGGGAGACAGTCATGCCGCACACGTGGCCCCCCAAACGGCACTTAGGGATTTGGCACAAAACGGACTTCTCTCCCCGGGGCCACCCTCTTCTCACTGCACACCCCATCCCACTCCTGGGCGACTTGGGCATCTCTCTCCATCCCTTGAAATAGGGAGCCCTGCCTTATTCCAAGAAGACAGAGGCCCACGGGAGAGAGGCAGCCCGGGGTGGAGAGCTGAGGAGCAGGAGCACAAGGACAACACACAGACCTGGAAAACAGATATGCACAGAGACCAGCATGCACGCACAGTTACACAAACACACAGGCCCTCCCCCCGCGCCAGAGACTTTGGGGGGACAGGTTTAGGAGCGGGGACATCTTCCTTGATGCCCTGGCCCTTTTCTATTTGGCAACGGAAGGAGTAGGAGAGACGCTCTGTGCCCCTTGCCAGCAGACGGCAGGAAGGAGCCGGGGCCCAGGGAGCTGCCCCCACCTGCCTCAGTGCCCCTCGGGGTCTGGCAGCACCCCGCCCCCTGGCCAGCTGGCTCTCTTTGGCACCTGCAGGTGAACTTCCAGCTCCTGATCGTCTGCTCTCCCCACACGCGCCCTCGCTCGCTGGCAGGGCGCTTTCACAGTACCCACGAGGCCAGACGCCCCCTGCCCTGGAACCACATAGGAACTGGGGCTGAATCTGAGCTGTCCCAAGTCCCTCTGTTCCCCTTTGGGGTCAGATCACGGGACGAGGATTTGGCAAATGGAAACGTTCCCCTGAAATATGGGTAGAGCTGGGTCCCCGGAGCACTGCCCTCCTCTGCCCTGTGCCTGGGAGGGAGACCTGGCCGAGGCGGCGGTGCCCAGGCCCGGTGCCGGAGACGCAGGATTGCCACGGCAAGCGTGGAATAGGCACTCCTCAGGCCTGCACCAGCCTTTGTACAAAATCTTCCCAGGAAAGAGGGAAAAGAAGGGCCGAGCCCTGAGCCTGCTGCCCAGACAGGGAAGGGGTGGACATGGCAAAAGCCATTTTAACCTCTCAGACAGGAGGGCTCCCCGTGCCTCTGCTGCCACCCCCTCCCCTACCACCAGAAGGTGGAGGAAAGGAGGAGGAACAGTCCTACCCCGAGTGAAAAAAAAAAGTCGCTTGCATAATCCTCTTGGCATCCCCTAGTTCACCAGCCTGAGGGCAGACGAGCATGGTCCAAGCACGGCCCGCTGGGGCTGCCAGAGCTCCACCCGGCGGGCGCAGGGCCCACTCGGTGCCCACCTTGGTCCCTTCAGCTGAATTTGTAGCTGGGCCCTGCTAACTGCTGGGGCCCCCATTGAGGAAGTAGGTGGTCATCTCCCCCTTGCCCTTCACCTTGACCACCCCTCGACACTCCAGCTGGTAGCCCTTGGCAGCTAAAACCTGGTACAGGTCCGTGGTCACCTGGGGGTGGGAGGGGAGCCCGCTTAGCCTGGACTCCTCCCTGCTGCATTCGCAGGGGCCCAGGGCTTCTCTGGCTGTGCTAGCCGCCCCCGTCCCAATCCCCACCCCACCAACCACACCACGGCCAGCGCGCCCGGGTCCCCACCCTAGCTGACTGCAGACAGGGACCCGTGGAGGCCCTCGGGACCCGTGCCCCTCCCAGCCTCTGCCCATCTCCCCCTCACCTGGATGCGGTCAGGGACCCCCGTGCTGTCCATTCGGCTGGAGACATTCACCGTGTTCCCCCAGATGTCGTACTGGGGCTTCCGAGCCCCGATGACGCCTGCCACGACCGGGCCCATGTTCAGCCCTGAGGAAGGGAGGGCAGCATGACACTGAGACCAGGGGATGTCCCAGGGCCAGCCCAGGGGCTCCTCCCTCCTCCCGGCACGTCTACAAGGACACCGAGGAGAAAGCGGAAAAGGGCCGCGTCTCTGTCTCCTGGTTGTCACGAACGGAGGATCTGGGTGCTTCGGCTAAGGAGCTACCCTGGGTCAAGCACGGTGCATCCTAGCAGCAGCGAGCCCCTGGAGTGCTCGCTCCAGCCACTCTGGTAAGCAATTTTCCATTATTTCCCCTCGGCACGGCCCTCCAGGGTAGGTATTATTGTCCCCGTTTTACAGAGAAGGTGAACTGAAGCTCAGAGAAGTTGGCTGGCTAGCTAAATAAGCCAGCGAGTGGGGCAGCCAGGGGTGCCCACCCAGAAGGTCTGCCTCCAGCACCCAGACTGCTAGCTGCTCCCGAGCTCGTCTGAGAGGCAGTACCTCTTGTCAGACCAGCCAGAGGTAAGGGCACAGGTCCTGGGGTTTAAATAAACCTTGTTTCGAATCCCAGCTCAGCCTCACTAGTTGTTTGACCTTGGGCCCGACTTACTTAATCTGTCTGCGCCTCAGTCTCTTTATCTGTAAAAGGGGATAATAATGGGAGGATTAAAAATGTGCTGAAAAATGTCTAGGCCAGTGCCCAGCAATCGTGGGAGGCCCTCCTCAATACATGACCTCGATTGCTAATACCAGAGTCACTATGGGAGGTGGGAGGGACGGAGACCCCAGGGGAGCGCTGACGGGGAAGCTGGGACCCTATCCCCTGCCTGCTCCCTCGGCTCCCCCCGGGAGCACTGTCCTGGGCCCCCTCACCGATCTTCATCTGGAAGTTGTTGAAGGAGTGCTCGTTGATGTGCTTCATCTGCTCCATGAGCCGCATGGCGTAGTCAGCCAGCGCGGGTGACGTGCGAGCGGCCCACCTGGTCGTAGGTGCTGGCGTTCAGCCCGGAGGCGGCCATGTAGGTGCTGCCGATGGTCTTGATCTTCTCCAGCTGCCGGAACCGCTCCTCGCTGATGATCTGGACAGTGCGGCGGGGGCCCGGGAGGTCAAGGCGGAGCGGCCCAGCCCCACCCTGCGCCCCTGCGCCCTCCTTCCCGGGCCTCGTCCCCTCCGCCCTTGGCCATCTCAACAGCTGCCCTCCTCTCGGTGACGCAGCACTCCTTCCAGCTGCTGCTCTCAGCGCAGGACCGGGAGCCAGGAGAACAGGCCGCCTTCGCCCGCAGAAGCCCAGCCGGGGAACTGGGCGCACAGCTTTGGAAGGTTGGTTTCGACAAAACCCAGCAGCTCAGCTAGGCTATTAGGGAAAGTCCCAGAAGGAGCAAGAGACTCCTCTCCAGGACAGCCAACGGCCCATTCTCGGCCCGGCGGTCCAGGGCTCTTCCTCACGTCTTGCTTCCATTCTCTCTACTCGGGGGACTGTCCTGCTGGCTTGGCCACATGGGGCTTCGTCCACAGTCTACAGATTTCCCCCAACAACATCCCCAGACACCTATCCTGTCCTCTCCCCCAGATCCAGCCTCATGTTCGCCTTTGGTCTCCTACAACGACGACACTGCCCACTGGGACAGACCCCCTTGCTCTCTCGGACATTTCACGGAATTGCCCCCCACCCCCGGCCTCTCTCTGCCCAGCCCCTGCTCCCATCTCTAGGTTCCACCAGATCTCCCTGTCTCTTCCCCGTGCCACCCACCTCCCTCCAATCCTGACCTTTGGGTCCAAAGCTCTCCCCGCTCCCCCAGCCCCCAAGTGCCCCCACTCAGCCAGCACCAGCCGCCTAGACGAGTACCTCATCGAAGTCAGCAATGATCTCGTTGAGCAGCCGCAGGCACTCGACGCCCTCGTTGTTTGCCTCCAGCTCCACATAGAACTCGGAGAAGTTGGCGATGGACGCAAACATGACAGCCACGCACTCACACGACTGATAGTAGAGCTCGTCGTTCCGGCGCTCCCGGGCCAGGAAGTGGGCGGCCACATCCTTGGGCAGAATGTTGTGCAGCAGCCGCCGGTTGTACGCCTGGAGCTCCTCCATCTCCTCCTTCTCCCCGGTTGCCTGCAGACACCACACCCATCACCCATTGCCTAACACTCCCAAGGGGTGAGAGCAGTGGCCAAGGCCTGGGAAGGGCATCCGAGGGAATCACACGGAGGGAGGAAGGCACAGAGGCAGGGGGCCTAAAGGACGGGCGGGAGGGTGAGGGGGCTGGGGAGGGGATGGAGCACAGGGACATCACGGGCAGAGAGCAGCACGGGGCCAGGGCAGGCTGGGGGCCGTCTGCTCCTTGGGCCGCTAGCCAGAGGTGCATTTCCACCTCGGCCCCGGCTCTGTCCCAGGAGCCTCCTCCCTCCCACAAGGGTCCATCACCTGCAGTTTCCAGAGGAAGTCCAGGCGGGCAGTCGACTCCACCTGCTGTGCATGCAGATACAGCGCCAGCGCGAACACCAGCAGAATCACAGGGGTCATGTATTTGAGCGTCACCCTCCCCGCTCCTGAGCTGAGGGAAGCAGGCGCGTGCTCAGGGTCTGGAAGAGGCACCTGGCGGCCCCAAGCCCGGCTGCCCCAGAGCCCCCACTCACCAGCTTGGCCCATCCAATGTCTGGTTGGAAGAAGCCCTGGCAGGAAGGTAGATATAAAAGACAGAAAAAAAAATCACTGGAGTTTCCTAGGTCACTGGGTGGGACACAGAAGGGAAGACAGAGACATCAGGTACTAAAGACATACCCACATACCATACGTCAGGGGTTGGGCCAGGGCTGTTACTTATACTGATTAACTCATTAAGAGCAGTGGTTAAGAGACGGTTCCGCTTCTGCCACCTCTTACTCTCCAGTTATGTAACCTGGGACAAGTTGCTTAACACTCTAAGCCTCGGTTTCCTCATCTGTGAAATGGGGATCAGAACTAAATAATGCATGTAAAAGGCTTAGCACAGTGCATAACACATAATCAGCTTTCTATATATATATAATTTTGGGGGGCTTTTATAAAGGGTATTTATTTGGGGTAGAAGCATACAGAGACCAGGCCAAAAAGCATAAATTACTCCCCCCACCAAAGTCTGTTGCCACATGCTGGAGCAAGATGCCTGCCAACATCTGCCAAGGTTCAGGCTTCCTGGGTTCCTCTCTTCCCAGGGCTCTTTTCTCTCCAGCCTCAGCTGCTCTCCTCGCTCCACAGGCCAGGTGTAGACTATCAGATAAACGGCTCGTCTCTCCTCGAAGGGCCTTGGCCGTGTCTAACGGAGCCTTCTCTCTTTCCTCACATATCTGCTTCTCTGGTTTTTGCTTCCCGGGGCTCCAACATTAAAACTCTTTCAGTATGTGTCAGTTACTATAATCTTTATGACTACTCTCTCATCTAAATGGTACCATCATTTTACAGATGAGGAAGTCTAGGCTCAGAGAGGTCACATAGCTACCGAGTGGCAGATACACCAAGCTAAGCCACAACCTCACAAAGGCGGGGGGGGGGGGGGGGGGGGGGGGGGCGGAGTTTCATGGAGGAAAAGCCAGTAGAGTTTCCAGGCAAAGCCCCCAAGCAGAAGTCAGAAGTTTTTGTTCCCAGCCAGAGCTCTGCCGCCAAGCAGCTGTGTGACCTCCAGGAGGTTAAGACAGTGGATATGAAAGCACCGTGCAAACAGGAGAGGGGATTTTTTACTTCTGGCCTGCAGACGATGGGATTTCCCAGGATTGGGGGCTTCCCTGGGGGGACTGGGCTCGTAGGCTGGGAGGTTCTCCACCTCCTCCTCCTGCCCTGTGTGTCGGCG
Source organism: Dasypus novemcinctus (assembly GCF_030445035.2). NCBI lineage: Eukaryota > Metazoa > Chordata > Mammalia > Cingulata > Dasypodidae > Dasypus > Dasypus novemcinctus. Next base: position 20,920,345 of record NC_080684.1, read on the forward strand.
GTGGGTGAGGGCATGCCAAGGGCGCAAGGGACCCGGGCACCGGGGAGGCTTGTGGTGAGCCGGCAGGGTGGGGGAGGCTCGCAGAGGGCTGAAGGGGGGTGAGGAGAGACTCACAAGCCATGGACGCCAAGCAGCAGGTCATAGTTGTCAAAGACGGTGGCTGGGGGCCCCAGGAGGAGCAGCACCAAGTAGACGAGGCCCAGGACGAGGGTCATGGCCAGCTTCCCGATGCTGCTGATGTGCAGGAAGACAGAGCTGGCCAGAAGACTGAGCAGCACGTTCCCGACGAAGTACTGGGGATGGGGTGACGGCAGGGGGAGCGTTGGGTGAAGGCAGAGGCCACGGTGCCCCCGTGCAGGGAGGCCTGCCCTCGCCTCCCCTCCACGACCCTCCAACCCCGACATCCCTCGCCACCCCAGGGGCCCTGGCTGCTCCTGGGGTTGGGGGTGCTGGTGAGCTCCTGGGTCCCCGGTGTCCATCACGAGACCGAGGGGTCAACTACTAGAATCAAGACCTGTCCCCCGCCCCCCGGCCTGAGCACTGCTCGGACACCTCGGGGAAGGCGCAGGTGGGTGCGGTGCCCTCACACAGGGGAGCATCCAGGCCCAGAGAGTAATTGAGCTGCTGCAGGTGGCAGATGGTGACGTCGTCGGGCGTTAAATTCAGCAGCCGGGCTGCGCAGGTCCGCAGGGGAGTGTGGTTACAGGTGAACTGCAAAAGTGAGGTGAGGTGTGTCAAGGTTCCCGAAGGGGGAAGAGTCACAAGGACCTTGGCCAGGCGCCTTAGGCTCCAGGGGCCAAAGGTCTCGCTCAGGTGTGGCGACAGGCCAGGCGAGGAGAGCAAGGAGGAGGGAGAACCGGGAAATTAATCCCACCCCGTTCAGGATGGGGGGGGCGGGGGACTCTGTGAGGACAGGAAATGGGACCTATTCCTCTCTGTGCCCCAGCAGCCCAAGCAGTGTCTGGCACAGCGCAGAGGGGAGGAGTTCCCACCCGGCCTTTACCATGTTGGCAATGGCAGAGGCGAAGACGAGCAGGACTGAAAAGATGCCAACCGCAGTGCTGTGTGCCCGCGAGCGGACGATGCTGCGAGACAGCCGCTGCAGGGCCTTCGGGCACAGCTGGAGGCAGGTAAGAGATGTAGGTGTGAGCCGTGTCGGCCAGGGGGAGGCAGCAAGGGACAGCCACCACCTCGCATGGCCCCCCGGGCCAGCCTGCCCCTCCCAGCGGCCCCTGGACTCCCCCCACGTACGGAGCCACAGGAGTATACGGCACAGACCAGCACCGCCATCAGCAGCAGCAGGAAGATTCCGCCGTAGACCCAGAGCATCAGGGCGGAGCTGGAGGCAGAACGGGGCCGGGGCCGGGAGAACATTATCCTAGAAGATCTGGGCACTCCTGTCCCACCCCCAGGACAGGCGAGGGTGCGGGCTCCAGGCGCTGTAGGCTTGTGTGAGTGCTTAGGGAGACTCTGGGAGGCGGCACGGGGGCAAAGAACCGGGCGGGGGGCGAGGGGCGGGGGGTCAGGCTCTCACTGTGGGAAGATGAGGAGCTGGATGAAGCAGATGAAGCAGAAGACCAAGAGGGAGCAGGCGACGTAGGCTCCGAAGCGCGGGTCCACCTTCCGCGAGTACTGGGGGAGAGAAGACAGGGCTGGCCCAGGACGGGTAGGGACAGCAAGGGCGGGGCACCCTGGAGGGGACCTGGGGGGGAGCGGTTGGCCCGACTGATGAGCATCTGCACCGTGCCCCGTGGCCCCCTCGCCGCCCTCCCCAACCTCTCCTGCTCCACCACCTGTGCCCCGCCGTCGTCCCCGGCTGCACCCGCCCCCCACCCCTGGCCCTGTCCTCCGGCCTTCCTTCCTATGCCCCAGACCTTCTTCTCAAGATCCTCTCTCTGGAAGGTCAGCAGGAACCGGCGCACGTGGTCCTTGCGGAGCTGATCGATGCTGCGAGCATCTATGGCCCGGCCCAGGAACTCGTCCACCTCATCCTCAGGGTTCAGGGCGTCTTGGGCACCCCGGCTGAGAGCAGGGGAGACGGCTTCACCGGGGCGCATGGGCATCGCCATGGGAGGGCGGCCCCCAAGGCAGTCAGCGTGAGCCGGCTGTGTGTCGCCTGCTCCCGCCCGGCATGCCTGGGGCCCCGGGGGAGGGGGATCTCAGCTCCCCACCACCACAGCCCCGGCCTCAATACCCTGACTCACTTGTCTTTGCTGGAATCATCGATGCCCTGGAGAAAGGGACAGGATGTGCGTGTGAGCTGAGGGGCATCCTCTGCAAGCCCTCCCCCCCCCCAACACCCTGCTGAGGTCTCCATCATATTCTCCGAGGGGCCTGGAACCCCTGGGATGAAACTGTCTTAGCCCCCGGACACCCGAATTCACCTACAGCAGCTACAGCAAGGAAGGCAGAAGGGGGAGGGCGGCACAGAGGGTTGAGGGAGACAAGACAGCCAGGCCCCCGGGCCAGCAGCCCCTCACCATCTGGCGGAAAGCCTTGGAGTCCTTGGTCCGGGAGAAGGAGCGTTCGGAAACCCAGCGCGGCACCAGCCCATCCATGGAGTTGGCCCGCGTCCGCTGCAGCTTGGCCAGCATTGCCTTCTCCTCTTTCTGCGCAGGCAGCGCGGGCGCAGCCTCAGAAGAGGGGCCCGGAGAGGCCCACCCCCTGCCGCTCCCCACCATTTGTCCTTCCCCCCGGCCCTGACCCGTTTCTGGCTGGCTCCCAGGATAAGGAAGGTCTCGATGTGCTGCTCCTTGAGGTATGCGTTGCGCTCCCCGCCGCGGCCCGGCTCCACCTCGTAGTCCCCGTTGAGGTACTGCAGCGTGGCCCGCGTGATGTGGATGCGGCTGTGCGGAGCCGGCAGGGTGAGCCCTGGGCTCGGTGCCCCCCCGCTGCCCTCCTGCACCGCGCGCGCGCCCTCCGCTGCTCACCCGGCCCGGCCCCCGGCCTCCATGTGGTTGGCCAGAGTCACGTCGTTGGACCACACGTCGAACTGCCACTTGCGCAGGCCGAGGACGCCGCAGTGCACGCGCCCGCTGTGGATGCCCACGCGCATGTTCACGTTCACGCCCGTCACCTCGCGCACCAGCCTGGGAGGGGGCGGCGCCGCTCAGCACCCGGCAGGCTCCCCCCCCCCCCTTCCACCCCAGAGCCTGGGCCCTGCACTCCCCTCCGAGCCGGCCCCGCCAGGGGCAGACCCAGGGGCTGGGGACAGGAGCACAGCCGTGGCTGGACACGTGCGGGCAAGGACAAATGCCTGAGGGCCGTGTTGGCCGGCGGCATCTCGTGGAACAGAGCTGGAGGAATCGCTGTTCTCACCTCGGCCGGGCCCAGCTGGCATCCCCTGCAGCCCAGCTCGCACCCCTCCGCCCGCCTCCCCCACTGCTGCCTGGGCTCTAAGGGTGCACGTGGATCCTTGCACGGGCTGGGGAGAGCTGATGGCCTGGAAAAGCCTCCAGCGAGGGGAGGCAGACTGCCTCTCCCCAGGCACGCATCACAGAGATGGGGAGACAGTCGAAACAGAGGAAAATTCCTGAGGAGGGCACATCCAAGAGGAGGCACCCAAAATTCCAGGAAGCCTGGGAGCGGGGTGCTGCTTACGAGATGGCCTCGATCATGTCCACCCCCATCTCCACGCAGCAGTGGGCGTGGTCCGCCCGGGCCTCGGGCAGCCCCGACACACAGTAGTAACAGTCCCCTAAGATCTTGATCCTCAGGCAGTGATTTTCCTGAAGGGGACGAGAGATGGGGGCAGGGGTCACCCGCACCGCACCACCGCCGGTGACGCCGGGCTCTCCCCCCGTGGCCTGCCCTCCCCCGAGCCCCAGCACCCTTACCGCGGCCAGCTTGTCAAACCGGGCGAAGAGTTCGTTAAGGGTCATGACCAGCTCCTGCGCGGTACACTGGGACGCCAGGCTGGTGAAACCCTCGATGTCTGCAAACAGGATGCTGTGGACAACCACAGGGGACGGAGGCGCCAGGCGTCCCGCAGAGACACCCGGGCCCCCTCTCCCTCAGCTGGCATCCTCCCACCCCCACCCTACCTGACGTTGTCATGCTTCTGGATGTAGATCTTGTGGAACATCATGTCTTCTTTTTTTGTGTTGATGTCTTCTTTCATCTCCATGGCAACGTGCTGGGGCAACACCGAGAGCAGCAGCCGCTCCTAGGCCAGCGGTTCCCATCAGGGCACGGCCCGTCCTCCAGGCCTTGACCTTCAGTCCCTCCTGGACCCTTTACGTCCCCAGGGACCCTCCCAGATCTCTCAGGAGACCTGAGCATCCCTTCTGGATTGTGGCCTGAACTGGCTCCATCAGAGCCCTCAGCAGCCAGGCGTTCCAGCCCTCACCGACCACCCCCTTCCGTCCCTCAGGTGAGCTCCCATCTACCCCCTCTCACCCCCGGACAGGAGCTCCCAAGCCATGGGGCCTCTGCAGAACACCACGGGGGGGGACCGTTCCCACTGTCCCATAGAGCTGTACGAGGCAGCCCATCCACCCTGCCAGCTATTTGGACAGGGGGATCCCCAGGCCCGAGAGCAGCCCCCACCTGCTGCCGATTCTCATGCTGCAGGTGCAGCCGAGCCTGAATGTACCCGCGGGTCTCCTGGAAAGCCTGGCGCTGAGACACCTCGGCTGGGTAGTGCGTGCAGATGCCAATGACGTTGGTACAGAGGAACAGGAGCACGTTGGCACCGAGCTGCCGGAGGGTGGCAAAGGCAGAGCGTGACCACCACACCCGGGCACCGCTTGCCAGGCTCCCCGCGGAGGTGCTGCTTTGGGGAGGAGGCCAGGGAGGCCAGAGGACCCAGCCCAGTACCCTATGACCTCCTGCCTCACAGACACCCTAAACGAAAGACAGATGCTGCTGCCTCCGCATGGGGCTCTCTCTACAGGGCGAGACCCAGGAGGCCTGAACTCTACACGCCCCTGCGAATGACCCAGGGCCCCAGCTTGCTCATCTGCAACCGGAAGGGGGAATAAGATTGCTAAGGTCTTCCCTCGCCCGACCTTCTTAATAATAATTGTTACTGCATCTAGTTGGCTGACTGCCTATATAATATGCCAGGATTCTAAAGGTGCTTTCTATACAATAATATATTTCTCACAACTCTGTGAGATAGGTAACAATATCCCGCTTTAAAAACTCAGGCACAGAGAAGCTGAGCAATTCGCCCAAGATCACTTAGCTGGCAGGGGCTGGCATAGGATTTGAGGCCACGACAGTAGACTTCAAAGCCTGTGTCCTAACCCTGCTGTCTAGTACATTCCAAGTTTCCAAGGTTCTTACTCACTTCATTCGCCCAGAGCTCTTGAGGCCCAGCCTCAGCGCCCAAGTCATCGAGTCATCAATTCCACAAACCCAAAGAGCCCTCCCTAACTGGGGACGGGTGCCACTGTGCCAGGCCACCCTCGCGGTACAGCTTCCCCCACATGTGGCCCCTCCAGGCCCTGCCCCCTAGGCCCTCCCTCCTAGGGACCCAATCATCATCGGTAGCCTTGACTCTCCAGGAAGTCTAAGGCAAGCCTCCGGGTTTCTGGAGTCTCAGGGGTTAACCTGGCACTAGTGGCCCCACCCCGGGCTCTGCTTGGAGAAGGGAGGAAAAGAGGACCAACTGGAAGCCCAGAGCCCAGAATGGGAACTAGGCCTGCAAAGTTGGGCTTAATCTCTGGGGCCTCAGTTTCCTCTTGGGTAAAACGGAGCAGAGGGTCTGGCTAACCCATAGCCTCCTCTAGGCCTGGCCTCCCGGCTTCCCTTCCCAAGTCCAGCTCGCAAGGCTCAGGACTAACCGGCCAAGGCCCCCTCCCAGCAGCAGGGGTGAAGAGGGGGACATACTATCTCCCTAGGGGGTTTCTAAGAATAGCCCCCAGTGGGGGAGAAGGAAAGGGGGGGGCAAACCAGGCAACTTCCCTTCCTGGCCCCAGGAGCCCAAGAGGAAAATGTGAGTCATGGTGGTGGGAAGGGGAAGGGGGACGAGAGACTGAAATAACTCGACGCACATACCCTCCCACCCAACTGTGAGAAAAAATGGATGCCAGGGGACTGGAGGAGGCTGCAGGCCGGGCGCGGGTCACTGGGTGAACCTGCCGATGTGTGATGTGTTCGAGTGCGTCCTGGGAGGGAGGGAGCTGGACCTCGGGGGCGGGGGCGCTGCCCAAGAAGGCCAGAAAGGAGGCTCCAAGCCCCCAACCGATCCAGAAACCCACAGGCTCAACTGGGCCCGGGAATCACTCTCCGCTCCTTGAGGTTACGTTCCCCACCCACCCCAAGAATGTGGCTGCCGAGACCCAGGGGTGAGGCTGCAGCCAGGCGCCCTGGAGAGGCAGGCGGCTGGCACAGTCCTGGCCTCCACGGGGCTGCGCCTTCCCGATCGGGCGCCGGGCCCAGATCTGGGCACCATGCCAGCCGAGAGCAGGCAAGAGACACCCACCCACCCCCTGGCTGGCCAGAGGGGCGGGGGGAGGGGAGGCAGCACCTCCCATTTTCCTGGCTTCCCCAGCAGGGCAGCCCAGCCCCAATCTCCAGCTTGACAGGGAAAAAAGCTGGGGGGTTAGCAAGGACAGAAGGACCCTGGCCCCTGTAAGAGGTCGGACAGTGCCCCGCCGCACGTGCGGCACAAACAGACGGGCTATAAAGTTACTTTGAAAAAGGTACGTTCTGTTCCTGTCCAGAGCAGGAGCACAGGCTGGGCAGGGAAGGGCATCATGCCAGAGCACCCAGCTTCTCACCCTAGGAGGCGCAGGCGACTTCCTCTTTGTGGGTGGGGCAAGGGTGGGCTACAGGCCACAAGCCTTGAGCAAGACAGAGACGGGCACCCTTGAAACCAGCGCACTGACGGCGGGTCCAGGTGTTGGTTGGGGGGCTGCACTGCCGGTGCTGACCAAGAGTCCCCTCAGCCCAGGTCCAGCCATCGCCCAGGAGACTGGCAGGCATGACAGGAGACGCAGGCTCCACAAGCTCCTGCCTCTTTGAAAGGAGTTTCCCAGCAGCCCCCCAGCCGGGTCCCATCGCGGGTGGCACTCTCACCACCTCCTTGCCCCCAGGTGAGAGCACTGCCCTGTCCGGTTCTGGGAAAGGGTGGGGCCCTCACAGCAACATTATGAGGTACAGATTATTTTTATGCAGCTTTACAGACTGGGAAACTAAGGCTCTGAGAGAAGTTCCTTGTCTAAGATCCCGCGGAGAAGGACGGAGCCCATTTGACAAGCAGGTGCGCCTGCAGCTAAGCCCTTCCTTGGCTGCCTCACACACCACCCGGAACCCAGAGAACGCAGAGGACCTCAAGGCAGCCCCTGGTCGGGCCTCCGGGGGGTGGGGGGCGGAACGAGAGCAGACCCTAAGGCTCCTTTCTACCTCTCTCCAACCCCCTCAAAACCAGTCGCACCCTCGAGAGAGAGCTGGCCCCAGTTCTTCTCTGTCCCTGTCCTGGCAGATGGCCTTAGTCCAGGAGAGAGACACCTCTTCCCTTGCCAGCACCATCCAAACCCTGCTCGTCCCTCCAGATCACCACCCAGAGCTGCTTTTCAGGAATGGTACCTGGGCCTGAGTCTCAGAGGCCTCGCAGCCTCACCATGGCCCTGAGCCATGCACCCAAGGGCACCCCACCCTCACCCCATAGGCTGCAGGATTTCAGGGGCCATGGTCCATGGTGACACAGCACAGGCCGGTCTGGTGGCCAAATTCCTGGGGTCCACCCTCCCCTCAGCAGTGCCCTGTCCCCCGGATCCCTAACGGAGGTTGATCCCCGAAACCTCCCACCTCTTGCCCCGCCTCCCAGTTACAGCCAGACATCCCCACCCACCCCTCCACCACGAGACCCCTTCTCATTCCACAAGCCTAACTCGCGCACCACCCACCTGCCTCCAGAGGATGGCATCCCCACGGTTGAGCTGCCAGGCCAAGATCAAATGCAGGGCGGAGAGCCCCAGGCCGCTGAGGACGGCTGCCCGCATGCGGATGGGCAGGAGCGTGTAGGCGACGTAGACGAAGAACACAGGGCACCAGAGGCCCACGGAGGCGCTGCGGGGGGTGGCCGCCAGGGCGCCCCCCACCTGGACGGCCGCCAGGATGCCCAGCACCACGTAGCTCACCACCCACATGGAGTCCTGGCGGAAGCTGTGCCGGTTGCACACCGCCATGAGCGCCACGAAGAGGGCGGCGGCGCAGGCCAGCAGGGCCACGTAGGCCGGCTGGCGGTGGGAGGGCGCCGCGTGGAAGGCCAGCAGCACGGCCGTGAGCAGCACGAGCACCGCCATCAGCAGCGTGAGGCTGCTCTGGTTCATCTGGAAGAAGTACCGCTGGTACAGGCGCTCCAGCTTGGCGGAGCGGAACTGCTTCGACTGGAACACCCGCGCCAGGCGGCGCCAGCAGGCGCGCCCGCTCGGGGGCGCCACGTCGGGCTCCCCCTCCGGCGCCACGGCCGCCTCGGCGTCCTCGAAGCCCAGCGCCACCGCCCGCAGCCCCAGCTCCACGCCCTTGCCTGGGCCGCCCCTCCGGGTGAAGGGCTCATCCTGCCAGGGGCACCGAGGGGGCGCGGCAGGGCTGGGGCCGGGCGGCTCTGCTTCCCGGAGGCAGCTCACGTAGCAGGGCACGCAGAAGCCGCCGGTCCGGGTCCCGCGGCGCGGGCGCTTCTGCCCGTTGCGTTCACCCCACGCTGTTTTCCGTTCGTCCACTTTGGGGACCAGGAGGCCGCTAAACCAGGACATGCCGCTGGGGGGAAAGGAAAGGGGTGGTATTACATTAATGCCGCGGCCGCTGTCCCTGCCGGTAGTTAACACTGACCGATAGCTATTGGCGCGCTAAGCGCTGTAGACGCGCCATCCTCACGCAGTTACTCCAGAGTGGATGGCGGTGTCCCCAGTCAAGAGCTGAGGCTCTCCCGACCAGGCAGATGGAACTTGCCTAGGACCAGGCAGCTGTGTAAGTAAGAGAACCAAGATTCGAACCCCAATCTGTCTGGCTACAAAGCCAGTACACTTAAAAAAATACACCTCTTCCCTAAAAGGCACTGATTTCTCGGTGGTCACAAACTCCAGTGCCCTGTATCAGCAAGTGGAGCAGCCCAGGGAGGTTCAGCGGAACTGGGAAGAGCTAAAGTCCACACCCTGTGCAGGGGCAGACACCGCCCAGTACCAACAGGCTGTTGCCACCCATGTCCCAGTGGGGCCTCGGCTTCTGATTTTTCAACAGATGCTAACAAAAATAAAAATCCAGATTTTAATGTGACATCTCCTCACTTTTAAATGTTGGCAACTGATTCACATTTTTCGTGAACACCGCGAGCCAAACAAATCACATCTGTGGAATGAATTCAGCCTGAACTGCCAATAAGCGACCTCGGTACAAAAGGGAATTTCTTTCCACATCCTTCCCCATCACACAGGCACACAGCAACGTACACTTCACCAAGCTAAATTCAATTTTACCCCTGGTCACATTTTAAAGGTCTTTTCCTCAGGGCAGTTTTCCCAGCTCCCCCATCCAGACCAAGTTTGGTCCCCTGTTTTACCCTCTGTCTATTTTCTCCATTGTACTTATCACAATTAAAATTAAATAATTCCCTGATTAATGTGTGTCTCCACCCCCTACTGTAAGCTTTGTAAGGCTTCGGGATTATGTCTGTTTTGCTCAAAACTTCATACTAAGCACCAAGTAACCGGGCCTGGCTCATAGTCGGGACTCAGTAAATATATGTTAAAAGAAAAAAAGAGAGAGAGAGAAGAAAGCGAGATAGCCAGCTAGCTCAAGGGCACTGGCAGAGAGCAGCGAACATGAAATAATAACTAATAATGATAATCCCGTGGCTCCACTCGAGGTGGATCAGCCTCTGCTGTTCCTCAACTCCACATGCCAGCCTGGGGCCTTGAATGTTTGCTCGTCCCTCCACCTGGAGTAAGAGCTGCAGGGCTCACTCCCTGACCTCCTCCAGGTCGCAGTCCAAATGCCCCCTTAGCAGTGAGCTTTTCCCTCAACACCTATTAAAATAGAAACCCCTTTCCTGGAGCTCCCTATCTGTCTTCCCAGCCTTATGCCTTCTTTTCCTAATTTTCTCCATAGCTCTTATCAGCAACTGCCACTCTATATATTTTACTTATTTGGTCATTGTCTCTCCTAACTGGAACGTCAGCTCCATGAAGGCAAGGATTTTTGTCTGATTTGCTCACTGCAAATCCATCTCCAGGATCTAAGTAAATGCGGTGTGGATAAATGGACACACGAATAGCAGTCCCATGTACTTGCTCTCTCCTTGGAACTCTTCAAGGTCCTTTCACATGCCTAATTCCATCTGATCCTCACCAAAACCTTGGGCAGCTAATCTAGGACAGACCTAACAGGAAAAAAAAGAAAAAAGAACTGAGGCCCGTGGCCGTTTTAAATGACTGTCCAAGTTACTGGAGATCACGGATAACCAAACTAGAGCCAGATCCCAGGTTTCCTAGAGGCAAATGCCTCCAACAGGGGTGAGACGACTATATGACAAGATCCCAACATGCCTCCTAGCTGCGTCCAGGTCAGAGAAGGTGGGGCGGGGGCCCACAGGCCCCACACCTCCATGACCACAGGGCACCCTGCCGGCTCCTTGTACTCAAACCCGCCAAGCTAGCAGCACTGACATTTGTACTCGCTGGGAGACAAGGCGGGGGGCGGGGGGAGATGCCCAGTGCTGGCCCCAGGTGGCAGCAGGAACAAACACTCAAGGCAGATGAGCCATCTCCAGATACCCGAGGGCCACAGAGCGGAAGCCAGGCTGGAGAGCATTCTGCACACCCCGATACTCCATCCCTGAGTCATCCCCAGGTACGTTCTTTCAGCATCCCTTCTATACCCCAGAGAGCAGCAGGCCCTTCAGCCCCTTCACATCACCACCTGCCCCCGCCCTTCTCAGATACACGAAGGGACAGAAGCACCGCCATTGGGAAAATGTCACCCAAGGTGGCCTCACTCTTGAAAATACTTCAGCAGAAGCATGTTCTTGAGAGCAAGACCAGGTTTCAAACCATTATTTGCTAGCTGCATGATCTTGGACAAGTTATTTAACTTCCCTGAGTCAGTTCCTTCGTCTGTAAAATGGGGATAACAATGGTTGTGAGAAAAGAAGAACAGTACCCGCCATGTAATACACGCTTGGTAACTATTGGTTTTTCTCCCCACCCTACACCGCTTCCAAGGCAAATGTCTGCCAGTTTCCAAGAAACGGGAAGACTGGGGAAGTCAGGAGCACGCGTCTCCTCAGCCAGTCAGACGCCTGGTTCTGTGGGTCCCCGTGTCCTCAGCTGTCAGTACCCAGAGCTGCTGGGGACAGAGCCCAGAGTGAGTGAGTTTCCCACCCCACCTCCCCCGTGACACTGCGTCAGCCTCCTCCCATTCACGTGCCCCTCTCTCCTGGTCCTACACACACCCCCACCGTCTCCCCAGCTGGCCCAAACCTCTGGTCCCAAAGAGCCGATTTCTGGCCATGTTTCCAGTCCCCTGGAAGCACATCCTAGCATCTGGCTCAATCCCATAGGGAAGGGACAGACACTGCCCAGGGAAAGTGTGACCCTCCTCAGAGCACTCTGACCCCTCGCGGGGAGAACTTCAGGACTCTCCAATCGCCGGACCAGCTGCACCCATCCAGCTCCGGGCTCCCCCCAAGGCACCGCCCCTGGAGGACTCGCCCATAGCACCCCACGCCAGGCTGACAAGGAAGGGAACTGGGGAGAGGCCCGTTCAAAGCCACCCAATTTTCCTCTATGGTCCCCCAAGCCCCAGGACCCCATCGCTTTGAACTTGGGAACCAGAGCCCTGGAGTCGGGCTCCTGAGCCTGCGGGCTCGGACCTCCTGCTCCGTCCCCAGTCCCTTGATAGTCTCTCGCGGATCCAGATGGTCCGCTCCAGGATCCTCCAACCACAGCCAGGGCCCTTTCTGTCCCGCAGGCCAAGGCCTAGAGCCTCTCAGACCTCAAGTCCCTCCCAAACCCTGATCCTTCGCTCTGGAGACCCAGGTCTGGGTAGGCCAAGGCCCAGCCCCAAGGATGGCCACCCGCCCCCCGTCACCCAAACCCTCTTCCTGGCCACCTCCCACCCGCCCCATTCCCAGGGCCCCTCCAGCCCCTGCTCCCTTCAGCAAAGGAAAAAAAAAATAAAGGAGGCTCAAGGGGTTTACAACGACTTCAGAAAGTTCGTGGCAGAAGGCACTGCCCAGGCGGGGCCCTCCAGTGCCAGCACCACCCACCACGCTGGGACTTGGGCCTCAGTTCCCAGCCCTTCCAGATGGAGAGAAGCCTCCCCAAGGCCTGCATCTGTAGGTCCAGCACTGCCTTCTCCTCCCCTCCACAGGCCTCGGTCTCCCTAAAGACTGCAAAGGGCTCCCACCTCCACCTCCAACCATGCAAACCTCCCCAAGTTTCCTCCAACTCACAGGGGTCCTCTGGTGGGGGGCAGGGTGTGGGGAAAGGGTCCCCGATCGCCCGATCCCACCTCTAGCTTTTCAGCCAAGCCCCGGCTCTGAGTAAAGTCTGCTGCCAGCGCCCACCCAGCCGCAGGCTTGGGGGAAGGGGGGAGGCTGACACCACCCCTTTCATTATGAACCTCGGGAGTAAGGAGATGGCAGGGCCCCCCCCGCCCCCCCCCCCGCGCCCGCAGGCAGAGGGCCATCCCTCCTTCTGTCCCGGGTGCCTCTCCGTCCCCTACACTCGGTCACACTCTGCCAAACTCGGAGGCTCGCCCTGCAGCCCCGCTGCGGGAACCTCTGGGCAGCCCCTCCCCCAGCGCACGTCTTTCCCTGTCCCCTGGGCAAGCCGGGAACTCAATCGGGTGGAGGAAGGGAAGCGATTGGCAGGGAGTGAGGAGCCTGGCGCCCCGGCCCCAGGAGTCCCGGGTCCCCCTTTCTTCCTCCTTGACTTCCCTCTGCGAACCCCAAGTGCCTCCGGCTCCCCCCCTAAACACTCCCAACGCCACCCGTCCCAGACTCCGGTGCCCCCCACCCAAAAAGAGTCTCAGAAGCTGCGCGGGTGTCCTCCAGCCCCGTGGGGACCCGAGTGCCGGCGCCGCCACTTCCCCCAACTCTCCTCCCCGCGCTCTCACCTGCCGGCCGGGGTCGGCGTCTCCTCGGGGCCCCCGCCCCGCCGCCCCCGCGGGCTCCGGCCGGCCGGCCGGCCGTCCCGCGGTCCTTCCCGGTGCCCGCGCGTGCCGGCAGTCCCTCCCGCCGTCCGGCTGTCCGTCCGGCCCTCGCCCCCTCCCTTGTTGTCCAGCGCAGCCGCCCTCTACCCCGGATCCAGAAGTCCCCTCCCCGCCGGCTCCCGGACTCCCCGCCTTAAAGGCACAAGCTCCTTTTGTCTGGGCACTCCCTCCCCCTCCCCAGAGGCGGGGGCAGCGTTGCCCACTCCCCTTCCGAGGAGCCGGGTAGGGCTGAGAGAGACCGAAGAATGGGACCCCACCCTTCGCGCGCCCCCCTCCCCTCCTCCCGCCGGTCCCTCCCCCAGTCCTGGGAACACAAGCGGCCACTGTTCTGGGATCAAGACCCCGGGTGGAAATGGGCCGCCCAGCCCGCTCCCGGGTCCCTCCACCCCCGTCCTACATCCTCCAGCACTCCCCTCCCACCCCATCCCGGGGTCCCCAAGCGCGCGCGCCAACCCGCACTCTCACGACTCTTAGCCCCCGCCCACTGAGGGTCGGCCTCTTTCCTGTCAGGGTCCCTAAGGGCTGAAGGGGTCCCCAGCGTGCGCTCCTCGCCCCCATCTCTCCCTCCCCCAGCCCCCACTCTGCCATTCACTCCCTGCCTGCCACGGCCCTGCTCCCTCCCGCGGGAACTCGGTTTAATAATTAATTAAGGTTTCATTCCACAAGGCGCCAGGTGTGCGCGGCCTGCTTTTTCCGCACATCACTTCTTTCCTCCCACGCCAACGCTCTGGGGCACCGGGCGCGGACCTGTTGCACCCAGAGCCCAGAAGGGGGACCCAGATAATCCAGGGCACACGCTGCCCTCCTGGCCTGCCCGCTCCAGAGAGCCCCTCCCCGGCTCCTGCCAACACGCAGACTCACTCTCCTGGGCACCTTTTACCCAAGGGTTGTGCCTCCTTGCTGATGGTGAAGGGTGAAGTTGGGGTGGGAGTGCATTGCTAAGTGCAAGTACTGAGAAAAGTGTGGGGGTTTTATTTACTCTGTTTTCAGCCTGAAGCAGCTGTCTGAGTTACCTGGGAAATGAGAAAATCACTGGAAGCTCCTATAACCCTTTGAAGGATAGAATAATGGGGGGTTAGAATCGCTAGCGTGGATGAGTCTGACTTTAGAGAGGATGCCAGAGTTGGGTAGAGGGCAGCCTGCCTGGCTTCTTCTAGAGATCCCCTCCCCTTTCCTTCCACCTGACCTGTAGGTTCTCCTTCCACTTCAGCCCTCCTCTTGGCAGCTCGTGCTCACCCAAAGTCCCACAACCTAGATATCTGAAGTTGCTCTCTCCCCAGACCCAGGAGTCCTTCAAGGCCCAACTTGTGGCCATTCCAAATCTGCACTGGTGGCCATCCACGTGCAAAATGAAAGTGGACCCTACCTCACAACATATAAAAAAATTAACTCAACCCTCCAGTGTGAGACATGACTCTCAGGGATGAGCCTCCCTGGCACGGAGGGATTACTACCAAACACCACCTAGCAATGCAACTTGAGGAAGACCTTGACCAAAAGGGGGAAAGGTAAAAAAACAAATGAGTTTATATGGCTAAGAGATTTCAAAGTGAGTTGGGAGGTCTTTCCAAAGGTTACACTTATGTCTCAGCAGGATCTCATTGATTGCCAAAGTAAATACTACCTCAAATAGCAGGGCTCCTAAGGGCTCTGGAGATATCCAGACACTATAGTCAGGGCAGATAACTCAGGAGTTTGGTGCCTTGCCAATAGGCCCTACTTTGGAATTTATGCTCCCCAGTGTGACAGAGTTGGACTCAGTTGTGGTTTCCCTACCCTTGGCTCTTCTGACCCTTCTATTTGAACTTATGATTCGTGCTAGAGTTGATAGGTGTATGTCCAAGAACATCCATGTACCAGTTGGGCCCTGGATCTCAGCAGAGTTGCAACACCTACTCTCCAGTTCATTGGACTCACCCAGGACAAATAATGAGATGATGATGGACAATGACTGTCCTAAGGCCAAGAGAGTCTACAACTACAAGCAAGATAGTACCATCCATCTGCCCCATAGGATCTAAGCCCTTTCTCCATTAGAGGTATAGTGGGCATCACCATCCCAGAATCCTCAAGATTGGGGAATGAACTATGGATCACGGTAGACCTACTGGTATTTTACTACAGACTTGTGATTCTAGCAATATGAGAACTTATGTCATTGATGTGGAGGCAGTGGCCAGTGGAGGTTCTGAGGGCAGGGAGAGGGGTGTTTTCAGGACTTGGGAACTGTCCTAAATGGCATTGCAATGACAAATGCAGGTTATTAGATGTCTTGCCATAGCCTACAAGATTGTGTGGGAGAGAGTGTAAACTACAAAGTAAACTATAATCCTTGCTGAGTGGAAATGCTTCAAAATGTGTTCATCAATTGTAGTGAATATACCACACTAATGAAGGACATTGTTGATGCCAGAGAATGTGGGAGGTGTAGGGAGCGGGGCATATGGGAATCCCCTCTGCTTTTTTTTTTTTAAGATCTATTTTTTATTTATTTATTTATCTTCCCTTCCCCCCCCACCCCCAGTTGTCTGTTCTCTGTGTCCATTTGCTGTGTGTTCTTCTGTGACTGCTTCTATCCTTATCAGCAGCACCAGGAATCTGTGTTTCTTTTTGTTGCGCCATCTTGTTGTGTCAACTCTCAAGTGTGCAGCACCATTCCTGGGCAGGCTGCACTTTCTTTTGCGCTAGGCGGCTCTCCTTACCAGACGTATTCCTTGCTCATGGGGCTCCCCTACGCGGGGGACACCCCTGCATGGCAGGGCACTCCTTGCACGCATCAGCACTGCATGTGGGCCAGCTCCACACAGGTCAGGGAGGCCCAAGGTTTGAACCGCAGACCTCCCATGTGGTAGGTGGACGCCCTATCCATTGGGCCAAGCCCGCTTCCCTCCCCTCTGCTTTTTTGTGTGGTGTTTGTGTAATCTAAGTATCTAAGTATAAAAAATATATTTTTAAAAATTAACTCAAAGCACCTGCTTTTCCCATGGGAAGTTCAGGATTCCGTCCATGGTGCCTCTTAAAAATGAAAACAAACAACAAACAAACAAATGAAAAAACCAACTTGGGGGAAGGGGATGTGGCTAAAGCGATTGGGCTTCCGTCTACCATTTGGGAAGACCAAGGTTCAATCCCCAGGACCTCCTGGTAAAGGCGTTCCCATGCAGCAAGCCAGGCCACCACGGTGAGCAATGCAGCAAAATGATGACCCAAAAAATGGGAGACTCGGGGGACAGTCAAGGCAAGCCACAACAAAACCAGGAACTGAGGTGGCACTAGCTACAGGGAACCTCTCTCCCACATCAGAGGTCCCCGGGATTGAATCCCAGTGAAGCCTAGAGGAGAAAAGAAAAAAAACAACAACAAGGGAAAAATAAAACCGACACAGAAGATCACACAGTGAATGGACACAGACAGCAAAAACAGCAGGGTTGGTGGGGAGGGAGAGAAAAAAACAAAACTGGAGAAGCCAGTGTGATTCAGTGGTTGGATGCCAGCTTCCCACACATGAAGTCCCAGGTTCAATACCCAGCCCTGGTACCTAAAAAAAAAAAAAAATTAACTCAAAATAGATCAAAGACCTAAATATAAGAACTAAAACTACAAAATTGCTAAAAGAAAAACAGGACCTTGTATTAAACAATGGGGTCTTAAACTTTACACCAAAAAACACAAGCAACAAAAGAAAAAGTAGATAAATGGATCCTTATAAAAATTAAAACCTTTTGTACATCAAAGAACTGATAACTGAAGACAACCTACAGAATGGGAGGAAATACTTGGAAGCCATATATCTGATAAGGGTTTAGTATCCAGAATATATAAAGAACTCCTACAAGAATAAAAAGACAAAGAACCCAATTTAAAAATGGACCAATGCTGGGAAGCAGATGTGGCTCAACTGATAGAGCATCCGCCTACCATATAGGAGGACCAGGGTTTGAACCCAGGGCCTCCTGACTGGTGTGGTGAGCTGGGCCACATGCAGTGCTGATGCATGCAAGGAGTGCCCTGCAATGCAGGGTTGTCCCCCATGTAAGGGAGCCCCACGTGCAAGGAGTGCATCCCACAAGGAAAGCTGCCCCGTGCAAAAAAAACCACAGCCCGCCCAGGAGTGGTGCCGCTCACATGGAGAGCCGACGCAGCAAGATGACGCAACAAAGAGAGACACAGATTCCTGGTGCTGCTGAGAATGCAAGCGGACACAGAAGAAAACACAGCGAATATATAAAAGAGAGCTGACGGGGGCGGGGGGGGGGGGGCAGGGAAGAAGAGAGAAATAAATAAAATAAGTCTTTTTTTTAAAAAATGGGGGAAGGGGACTTGGCCCAATGGATAGGGTGCCCGCCTACCACACAGGAGGTCCGCAGTTCAAATCCCTGGCCTCCTTGACCCATGTGGAGCTGGCCCCTGCACAGTGCTGATGCGCGCAAGTAGTGCTTTGTCATGCAGAGGTGTCCCCCGCGTAGGGGAGCCCCACGCACAAGGAGTGTGCCCCATAAGGAAAGCCACCCAGCACAAAAGAAAGTGCAGCCTGCCCAAGAATGGCACCGCACACACGGAGAGCTGACGCAGCAAGATGACGCAACAAAAAGAAACACAGATTCCTGGTGCCATTGATAAGGACAAAGCTTGAGGCAAGAAAGAAAGGGGAATAGTTAGGAAAATCAGTTCCCATCACTTAGCAAACTGTATACTTTGGGTAAATCATCACTTAGTCTCTTTGAGCCTCATCTATGACATAGGAACAGGGACAGTGGATGTGGCTCAGGCACCTGGGCTTTCATCTACTATATAGGAGGTTCAGAGTTCAATACAAGAAACAAATAAATCTTAAAAAAAAAAGACTGGTGGACTAATATCCAGGAAACATCTGTATTTTTAAAAAAAGGAATAAAACCATCTATTTTATCTTTCTTACAGGATTTTGAGGATCAGATAAGGAAATTGTGGTTAAAATGCTTGAAAAGGGCAAAGTGATCTAACATAGTGATTCTGCCATGAGATAGCTCTTCTGCCATTCTGCAGAGCTGGCCTGGAATTTGATCTTTGTGACCTCTTTGAGTTCTCCCTTCAAGTAACCAGTGTTCTCACCATTAGCAAAATTTCTTCTCCAATCTGGATCAGCTTTTCTGCCATTTACCCCTTAGAATCATGTATTAATGGTCAATGTGGAGAAACTGCATTTCTTTCTTTTTTTTAAATTTATTTATCTCCCTTTCTCCCCGCCCCCCACCCCACCCCGTTATCTGCTCTCTGTCCATTCGCTGCATGTTCTTCTGTGACTGCTTCTATCCTTATCAGCGGCACCGGGAATCTGTGTTTCTTTTTGTTGCGTCATCTTGTCTCAGCTCTCCGTGTGTGTGGTGCTGTTCTTGGGCAAGCTGCACTTTCTTTTGCGCTGGGCGGCTCTCCTTAAGGGGCACACTCCTTGCGCGTGGGGCTCCCCTATGCGGGGAACACTTCTGCATAACAAAGCACTCCTTGCGTCATCAGCACTGTGCATGGGCCAGCTCCACACGGGTCAAGGAAGCCGGGGGTTTGAACCGCAGACCTCCCATGTGGTAGGCGGACGCCCTAACCACTGGGCCAAGTCAGCTTCCCTGCATGCATTTCTTGAGGTCAAGAAAGATGTGCACAGTGATCACAAAAAGGTGGAAGCCACCCAAGTATCCACAAAGAGATGACTAGATAAACAAAATGTGTACACACAAAGGACCATAGTTTGGTGGTGAAAAGGAATGAAGTTCTGATACATGCTACCACATATTTGACCCCTGAATCCACCATGTCGAGTGAAATAAGCCAGACACAAAAGGATAAATACTATATGATCTCACTTATATGAAATAAATAGAACATGCATGTATTCACAACGTTAGAAACTAGAATGCAGGTTAACAAGGGCCAAATGAGGGAAGAGAATGGGAAGTTAATGTTTAATTGATACAGAGTTTCAGTTTGGGATGATGGAAAAGTTTTGGCAATGGATGATGAGGATAGAGGCACAACTTCATGCATGTAATTAGCACCACTGAGCTGTATATTTGGAAAGGGAGAAAAAGGGAAATTTTAGGTTGTCTATAAGTTACCATACAGAAAGAGAGAGAGAGAGAGAGAGAACTGCACAACACAGTGAGCCCTAAAGTAAACAGCGAGCTAAAGCTAACAGCATAAATAATTACAATAATGTTTCATGAACTGTAACAAAGCCACCATGCTAATGCAAAATGGAAATAATAAGGAAAACTGTGTGTGAAGGGGGTCTATCAGAACTCTGTATTTCTGCAGGATGTTTGTGTAAACCTACAAGTGCTCTAATAAAAATAAATTTTTTAAAACTTAAAAGATTAATAAAAAGTTCAAAAGACAATAAATGGAAGTTCCGTGAAGGCAGTAATTCTTATCTATTTTGTAAAACAGAAAAGAAATGTATGCATTACAGAATGGCATTTTATATTTGGAAATGGAAGCCTTTGTCCTTTGTTTCATTGCGGAATGAAAGGAAATTTGGACATGAACCAAGCGATCGGGGAAACATGCGAGGGGTCTAAAGGCACCCTGGCTTCCTCTGCCCTAGCGTGCGGCTCGTGTGTCAGCTGCCCTCCTGGATTCCAGCGTCAGCTCCCGCAGAGCAGGGCCACCCTTGGCACCTTCCCCTGGGGCTCTGTTCTAGCTCCATGGAACGTTAGCGTCTTACC
This sequence comes from Dasypus novemcinctus, assembly GCF_030445035.2. Lineage (NCBI taxonomy): Eukaryota > Metazoa > Chordata > Mammalia > Cingulata > Dasypodidae > Dasypus > Dasypus novemcinctus. The sequence goes on from NC_080684.1 coordinate 20,940,204, forward strand.
CATCACGCCAGTCCCTACTTCAGTAGTGGGAAATGCCAGCCGGCGCGAGGCGCACGAGAAGTGCCCAACGTATTGAATTTTCCAATGTATAGGCTATTGGAGCAGGAAGGGGTGTGAGAGATGACCTGATCCAGCTGCTATGTTTCAGTAATTATAACAGCTATTACTTCTATAGTCTTTTATTAAGTGCCAAGGATTCTTCTATTCGCTTTACGTGAAATAATTCATTTAATCCTCCTAACGACCTCATGACGCTCTAGTATCATCTTCCCCACCTTAGAGGTGGGAAAAGCACGGCGCGATAATTTCTCCAAGGTCACAAAGTAGCCAGTCCAGATCGTGGACCCCTGCGATCCAGCTTCAGGGTCCCCAGTTTTAGCCACTGGGCGGCACTGGTTAAGGGACAGCAACCTCCTGAAATGGGAGGCGACTCAAGCCCAATTACACTGCCAGTTGGTGGCAGAGTTAGGACCAGAACCCATAAGCACTGATGCTAACTCCTCGCTCCTTTCACTCTGCCTCGATATGATTACGTCTGCGTGTATCCATGTGTCACTCCTGGTTCTGGCACAAATTGTGCCAGTCCTTCCCTGGAGTTTCCTCGAAGGCCGGACGTTCTGCTGGTGGGTGGGGCTTTGTGAAGAGTGGAGGCAGTGGGTCCTCCATCTCTAGCTTCCATGCCCCAGAAAGTGTGAGAACTGCCACCTCCGACCCACGCCAAAGAGCAGGGGAATCCTAATTGGATAGAGTTGGGGATGGAGGATTGCCTTTGGCGGAATCAAATCGCACTGAGGCTGTTTTGCAGGTGAGTAGCTTGGGAGGAAACAGTCTCCAAAACAGTGGTTCTCAGACTCAGCCTGGAGCTGGAAGAAATGCAACCCTTAGCAGAACTTGATGAAATATTCCTATATTAGAATAACCAACTATATCATTTTGTGCTATAGCAGAGCCAATTGAGTCTAGAATAGCAGGCACCAAAAGTTTTACAGAAAAAATATGGGGAAAAAAACCTTAAAATTGAGAAAACGCTATCCATTTTTTTTTCTTTGAACTGCTGCAGGAGCATTGCTTCTCCATTTTGACGGCATGATCCAGCCTGTGGAACACCAGCTCTCCTGAGCCTCGTTTGAGAACCTCTGCAATAAGGAAAATATTCAGAAAGGGACTCCTTATCCAAGGGTGGAAAATGAACAGCAGATTAGAGCTGGATTGAGAGGGGAAAATGAGAGGCAGGTGGCAGGAACTGTCTCCATTTCTCCAAGTGTAGCTTGGTCTCGATGACCTTTCTGGTTTTTCCTGTATAGACCACAAGCTCAAGAGCGATGAACCCTCAACCTCTCATTTTTAGGAAGAGGCAATTCTTACTAGAAAAGCAGGTATTATGCATAAATGCCATAGGTGTATCTGGACAGCACTCAGTAAGTATCCGGTGTTGAAAACACCCTGTAATGTCACTAATGGATGGCCACGGGTCCCCTGACCCCTCCTTGGGCTGTCCGGGTGACAGTTAAGCCAGCCTCTGCCTACAACCTTTTACAAAGCAAGGACTCCTTCTACAGTGCTGACAACCATTCCCTAACCTTCCTGCCTTTAAGATAAGATTTCTGCGTGTTATATATTCTGAAAGTAAGAAAGATGTGCAAAAACAACCCTCATTATTTTCGGGCCGCCTCAATTCAATCCAGCAAATATACCCTGTTTGTTTCATCATCCCTAACAGAATTGCCTCTGCCAGCACCACCAGCACCACCAGCACCCTGGAGACTCACAACCTCCTCAGGTCCCAGGGTCGGAGAATACCTTGACCACTTCCAGTGTCACAGCCACCACCACCCGTGGAGATGGAAGGACTGGCTATCAACTCCAAAGGGATACAAATACCTCTTCCGCATCCCTTAGATCACCACCATTCATTTATTCACCCATTCATTCCACAAAGAAGCACTGAGTGCCTACTACGTGCCAGGTGCTAGGGACACAGTAATCGAACTCAGCAAACAGGGTCTCTATTCTCATGAGCTTGCCTCCTAGTGGGGGAAACAAGGAACAAAGGAACCCATGTGCAGATAGTGGGTGGTGATAAGTGCCGTGCTAGCTATTAGAAAAGGGGATGGATGGGAAGTGACTGGGGAGACACCTCGGTTGGGTTGTCAAGAGAGGCCTCTCTGACAAAGTGACATTTGCATACAGACCTGAATGACCAGGAGTCACCCATGCAGAGAATCTGGGTAAGCATTCCAGGCACTGGGACAGCTGATGCAAAAACCCTAAGACCAGAGCAAGCTCACTGGGCTCAAGAAAGAGAAAGGTCAGAATGGCTGACGCCGGTGTATTAGAGAAAGAAAGTATAAGATGAGCTCAGAGAGGGCAGCATGCTCCAGCTAGGGTAGGAGCTCATTGGACAGGGTAAGGAGTTTTTATTTCTTTCAAGATGTAAGGAAAAGCCTTTGGACGGTGTTATGCTTGGATATGGCATGATATGATTTATGGGTTTTTAAAATAATAATACATTTTTTATTTATTTTTAAAATATACATCGATCGCACAAAATGTTGCATTAAAAATATGAGGTTCGGGAAGCAGATTTGGCCCAATGGATAGGGCATACGCCTACCACATGGGAGGTCCAAGGTTCAAACCCAGGGCCTCCGGATCTGTGTGATGAGCTGGCCCACGTGCACTGCTGGTGCACACAAGGAGTGCCATGCCACGCAGGGGTGTCCCCCGTGCAGGGGAGCCCCAGCCTCAAGGAGTGCGCCCCATAAGGAGAGCCGCCCAGCGTGAAAAAAGTGCAGCCTGCCCAGGAGTGGCGCCGCACACACGGAGAGCTGATGCAGCAAGATAATGCAACAAAAAGAGACACGGATTCCGGGTGCTGCTGACAAGAAAAAATATGAGGTTCCCATATACCCCACTCCCCACACCCCCATTTTTCCCACATCAACAACTTCTTTCATTAGTGTGATATGATTTATGGTTTTAAAAGATCATGCTGGGGAAGCAGATGTAGCTCAAGCGACAGAGCTTCCACCTACCACATGGGAGGTCCTGGGTTCAGTACCCATGTGCCTCCTGGAGAAGACGATTGAGACAGCGAGCTGGTGCAGTGAACTGACACAACAAGGAGACAGAAAGAAGAAACACAATGAGAGACACAGCAAAGCAGGGAGCGGAAGTGGCTCAAGCAATTAAGTGCCTCTCTCACACAAGGGAGATCCCAGGTTTGGTTCCTGGTGCCTCCCAAAGAGAAGACAAGCAGACATACAGAGCACACAGTGAATGGACACAGAGAGCAGAGAGCAGGTGCAAAATAACAAGGTGGGGGGGTGGTAAATAAATAAAATAGATCTCTAAAAGAGCATGCTGGTAAATAAATTAATTAATAAAATAAAATAAAGAAAAAGGTCATGGGTGGAGAATAAATTGCAGGGCCAAGAGATTCAAGGGAAACCACATAAAGAACTATTAAAGTAGTCCAGGTAGGAAAAGAAGTGGCTTGGATGAGAATGGTAATCATCATGTTGAGAAGTGGGAGCACTCAGGAAATGTTTGGGACTTGGAGTACCCAAATGACCTGCCTTGGTTCCCTCTGCATGGTTTATCCAGAAAATAATTGTCTACAGTAGGCACATACTTATTGACACCTCTTCTATGCCTGGCACTGGAAATCACAGCCCAAAGAAGACACACCCCACTTGCTCCCACCCCACTGCCAGGGGAAGCTCTAGGCTGGGGGAGCCACTGCCCCTCCCAAACCTGACCCATTTTCAGGGCCAGAGGCACAAACCTTGCCCCTCGCGCCCCCACCCCTGCGCTCTACTCCCAATGGTGAGCTGGGATTGATGGGGTTGGGGCAGTGTTTACAGCTGGGGAATTGATGCCATAAAAAGAAGAGTCCAAAGTCCTCCCGCGATCTCAGAACAAAGACCAGGGGAGCCCAAAGCTCCCAGAATGGGGAGAGAGGGTGCAGCCTGGGCCACAAGAACAATAAAAATCTCTCGGTGTCCTCACCATGGTTGTGCCTTCCCTGGATCTCTGGGTCTCGATAGCAGAGACCGCCAGCGCCCCACGCCAAGCAGTCTTCCTCAGCTTTCCCACCACCCCATTCTGCCCCGCCCCCTTGGTAAATTTCCGAGTCTCGGATGCCCTCTGGTGGCAAATTCTTGGCACTACAGCCCATAGTTTGTCTCCCCAGTTTCTCCCTAATGGATCTTCTCTGGCTCCTGTGCTGCCAGGGGCAGTATGGGGAATTCAAGGAAATCCTGCTCGGGAAGAGCTGGGTGTCATTGCAGAAAGGCAAAGAGCTACCTTGGCTTCTGAGCCTTGGAGGCACGAAGTTAGCCCTCCATCTATTCTGTACACAGCACCGGATGAGTCTTTTGCTTATAAATTGAATAAACCGATTTTGAGTGCCTAACTGTGAGGTAGGCACCAACGTGTACATAGCGGAGCCAGGCTCAGAGGAACGGGCACTCTTACCGAGCTCAGACCTTGCATCTGGAGCTGGTTATGTGAACACACGAGGGCAGTTTAGAGTTCATTCTGCTGTCGGCAACAGTATATCCAGGAGCAGTGGCAGAAGACCCAACCCAGGCTCTTCCCTGGCTCCTGCTGCCTAATTTCTCTTTGCTCCTGCCTGTCTGTGTTTTAAACCCAGTCCTCTGACCGTCCCATCAATTCTGGGATGCTAGTCATTCACTATCCTTCCAATAAATGTCATTTTCCTCCCGTTAGTCAATCTATTTCTATTTTTTGCAACCGAGAAGCTGACTGGCACATTGGACAATGGATCAAGGCTCTCTGCCTTAGTTTCCTTTTCAGTCAAAAGGGATGATAACAATGACTTCCATTTATATGACAGTTTTATTAAGTGAGGATATTAGTTATTTAGTGCTGCTTAACAAATTGCCACACATTTAGCCACTTAAAACAACAGACAGGGAAGCAGATGTGGCTCAAGTGATAGAGCTTCCACCTACCAGATGGGAGAACCCAGGTTCAATCTCTGGGACCTCCTGGTGAAAAAGAAGAAGAGAAAGCGTGCCCATGCAGCGAGCCAGTGCCCGTGTGAGTGCCCACATGGTGAGCATGAGTGCCCGTGGGGTGAGCCAGTGCCCCCCCCGAGTGCCCACATGGTGAGCCAGTGCCTGCACAAGGGAGTCACTCAGCAAGATGATGACACAACAAAAGAGAGACAAGGGGAGAGTCAAGGTGAAGCGCAGCAGAGACCAGGAACTGAGGCGGCGCAATTGACAGGGAACCTCTCTCCACATCAGGAGTCTCCAGGATCGAATCCCGGTGAAACCTAGAGGAGAGAAAATGAGAAGAGAAGACAGTACAGACAGCAAAAACAGCAGGGCGGGAGGAGGGGAAGGTGGGAAAGCCGGGGCGAGGTTTCATCTGAAGCCCAGATGAGGAAGGCTCCACTTCCAAGTTCACATGGTGTTGGCAGAATTCAGTTCCTTGAGGGCTGCTGGACCGATGGATCCAACCCCTGGCCACATGGGTCTCTCCAAGATGACAGCTTGCCTCATCAAAGCCAGCAAAGAGTCTGCTAGAAGACAAATCACTATCTTTTGAAGTCTAATTACAGAATTGGCACTCCATCACTTGGGGTGTACTCCACTAATTAGAAGCCAGTCCCCAGGCAAGCCCACACTTAAGGGGAGGGGATTACCCAAGGGCGTGAATACCAGGAGGCTGGGCTAAGTGGGGGGTCTTCTTAGAGTCTGCCAGCCATAATGAGGGAGCTGCTATTCAAAATTCAAAGCAAAATCCCACTTCCTTCTTGAGGCCTTTCCAATCCCTCCCAACCCCAGCCCAACAAAATAAACCCCTCTTACAAATGGATCAATTTGCAGATGTACTAGGAATTAGATGAAATTATTTTTAATTATGTTAGAAAGGATCACATTAATTTGGTAGTATAGAACAATGCCCTTTTTAAAAAAATTTAATGATACATATTAGTAAACCATACAGTGCATCCAAACTGTACAATTAATGGTATTTGGCATAAGCACATAGATGTGCATTCATCACTTCAGTCACTATTGGAGCTTTTTCATTATTGCAATAATAATAATAAATGTTCTTTTTGAGAGATACTACTAAAGCATTTGGAGGTAGAATATCGATGATGCCCACACTTTTCTTGAAAATATTGTAGAGCCATAAAGAGCGGGTCATAGTATTTTAGATTAGGAAGGGGAGGATCAGAGGTTATTCTCCCTTCATTTCCCAATCTCCCTGGCTACAGAGCTGCCATGGAAAAAGTTGATTTTGCTCTTTCCAAAAGTGGTCCAGACAATTAGTCTTGTGTCTGTGTGTAAAAGGGGAGAGGGACTGGAAGAAACAAAAATATTTAACAAATATCAACCTTTCCCATCTCATAAGTTTCAGGGAGCTCCCATTTTAGGCATATATTCACAGACATTTACAAATTCATTGAAATTCTTCCATGAGCCCAGAACAAAAGAATGTGGTATGGGGATGGTGGCTTTGGATTCACAGAGCGGATGCGGCTCACGGGGTTGAGTGCCTGCTTCCCACATGGGAAGTCCCTAGCTCAGTCCCGTGCCTCCTAAAACCAAACCAAAACAAAATAAACAAACAACAAGTAAATAAACGAAAAACAACAACTCAGTGGAGCCAATGTGGCTCAGCGGTTAAAAACCAGCTTCCCACTTAAGAGGTACCAGGTTCAATCCTTCCCCCTCCCCCCCGCCCAGTACCTCAAAAAAACAGGGGTGGGGGGAAGGAAGGATCTATGGCATTTCGCATTTCCCCTTCTCTATTGTGCTTGATCCTGCAGATAAGGAAGGTAAAGCGTCCCAGGAAAATCTAGAATGGGGGAGGCAGCTCCAAGAAATCAGCTCCCTGCTCATTGTCTACACCATCACACAGTTGTTTAGAAGTCAAAGAATCAGAGCAAGGACCCACTTTTCACTTGGCCTTGATGCTGGTGGATTTCAGGATTTAGGCTTGGGGGAAGGAGAGTAAAGAGGGGGCCTTGGCTCAGACTGGATTCAAGCCTCTTGACCTCTGCAGCAAGGAGTCTTGACTCCAGGAAAAATCACAAACCAACAGCCTTTCCACTCCTACTTGTCTCCTGACTCTGCTTTCCAACCTTCCTCATCTCCCTCCTTCTCCTCTCTAAGGCAGCATCCTCCCCGGTTAAGCTGAATGCCATGGACACCACCTTAAATCAAGCGATCCAACTTACCATCACCAAAAATGGAACAAACCGGCACCCCGTGCCCTTGATGTGCTGTCCTGAGAAAGACTCTGTCGCCTATGTAGTATTCTTCCCAAAAATGTTTAACCTGAATCTAAACACGAGGGGGAAAATTATGGGACATTTCTATAGCAACTAGCCTGCACACTTCAAAAATATCAGTGTCACAGGGAAGAAAAAAAAAGCTGGGTAACTGTTGTAGATTCAGAGGAAACTAGAGAGATAAGATGCATGTAGCTTGATGGAAACTCAGAATTTTTTTTAAGATTTACTAACGCTCACCCCCACCCCCACCGTGTGCACTCGCTGTCTGCTCTCTGTGTCTGTCCATTGTGTGTTTATCTTCTTCTTTTTAAAAATATTTATTTATTTATTTTTAAAAGATACATAGATCACACAAAATGTCGCATTAAAAAATATAGATTTCCATATGCCCCACTCCCCACTCCCCCCACATTTCCCACATCAACTTTCATTAGTGTGGCACATTCATTGCAACGGATGATCATCTTCCTTTTTTTAGGAGGCACTGGGAATCGAACACAGGGCTTCCCACGTGGGAGGAAGGTGCCCATGACTTGTGCCACCTTTGCCCTCTGCTCCCAGGTTTTTTTTTAAGCCGTAAAGATCTTATTGGGCCAATCGGTGACCTTTGAAACGGAATCAATGTTAAAGTGCCTGAGTGTGATAACGGTCTTGGGATCACATAGAAATGTCTCTGTTCTTAGTGAACACATGATGAGGTCTTCAGGAATTAAGTTAACGTCTGCAACTCACTCTCCAATATTTCAGCAGAAACATACTCTGCATCTGCCCAGAGATAAAGCAAATGTGGAACGCTGTTAACTAGTGAACCTAGCGGAAAGGAGTCTGCACTTCTGTGTTGTTCTTGCAAATTTTCTGTAGGTTTAAAATTTTTGAAGATAAAATGTTGGGAAAATGCCTAGCATTCAGAATTTTAATGCTAGCAGAAAAGTACTCCAGATGAGGAAAGTGACAGTGTACTGAGATTCCAAATTTCACATTTCCCCTGGGGATTCTGGGAGTGCAGGTAGTGCAGCACTGAATATGTACTTAATAGGCACACTAAGTGCCAGGTGCCAGCAAAGCAAGGGCTGAAAAAAAATGTTTGTTTGGAAATAGTTTGGTATTTGTATTTTTCCAAAAACATCAGATTTGTCATGGAAATTTTCAGATTTTTAAAAACATATTAAACTCCTTTTTTACAATTGAATTGTTTGTCAAATTGACTTGTTTCTAACTGCGTGAAGGTCATCATAATCTTTTTTTTAAATGCAGTTTTAATGAGATATATTCACATACCATTCAACCTATTCAAAGTGTTCAATCAATGGCTTTTAATATATCACAATCCTATGTATTCATCGGCACAAAAAATTTTAGAACTATTTTATTACTTCAAAAAGAAAAATTCCACACTCCTTAGCAGTCACCTCTCAATCCCTTTATCCTTCCCCTGCCCTACATAAACACTAATCTATCTTTATAAATAGATTTATATTTGCATTTTATATATATAGGATAATACAATATGTAGTACTTTGTTTCTGGTTTCTTTCGCTTAGCATAATGTTGTGTTTTTTTCCCTGATATTAACGTCTTGTAACATTATTATATTTATTCATTTTCAAAGAAAAGCAGTCTTATATGCACAATATTACTCATATTCATATTTCACATGAGATTTTACTATGCTATACAGTCCCACGTTACATTTTTTAGCTTTCCTTCTAGAAATGTACATGACCTTAGACTTTCCTTTTCAACCACTGCCACTGCCATACCCATATAATAGTACTGCTAGTTACAAACGCTATGTTGTGCTTTCACCTTTTCTATTCACTTCAGAAGATTAGCAAACAATCTTTTTACCAATTATGCACAGGTTAACCCTCAGCTTTCCATTCTCTTTCCTCATTCTATTTTCTGGTAACCCATATTCTAGTTAGTAACTCCATGGATTTATGCAATATGATTAGCTCATAATAGCGCAATCATGCAGTATTTGTCCTTTTATGTCTGGCTTGCTTCACTCAATGTAATATCCTCCACATTCATCCATATTGTCATATACTGCATGATTTTATTCTTCTTACAACTGCCTAATATTCCATCATGTGTATACACCACAGCTTGTTTATCCGTTCATCAGTTGATGGACACCTGGGGTGTTTCCAACTCTTGGCAATCATGAATAATGTCACCATGAATATCTGTGTGCAGATGTCTGTGCCACTCTTCTCAATTTTTCTTGTATATACCCAGTAGTTGCATTGCCGGGTCATATGGCAAATCTATATTCAACTTCTTTAGAAACTGCCAAACTGTCCTCCACAGTGACTGTACCATTCTAAATTCCCACCAACAGTAAAAGAGTTCCTACCTCTCCGCATCCCTTCCAACACTTGTAGTTCTGTCTTTTTAATAGTGGTGATTCTAATAGGTATGAAATGATATTTCATTGTAGTTTTGATTTGCATTTTCCATAATCATTAGTGATGTTGATCCTCTTTTCATGTCTTTTTTTTTTTTTTGTCATTTGTATTTCTTCTTTGGGCAAATGTTGTTTAAGTCTTTTGCTCAATTTTTTAATAGAGTCATTTGTCTTTTTATTGTTGAGTTGTAGCAACTCTGTATATGTCATGGCTATTAAACCATTATTGGATATGTGATTTCCAAATATTTTCTCCCATTGAGTCGGCTGCTTTTTCACCCTTTTGACAAAGTCCTTTGAGGTGCAAAAGTGTTTAATTTTGAGGAGGTCCCATCTATTTTTTTTCTTTTGTTGCCCATGCTTTGGGTGAAAGATCCAAGATCTTGAAGATGTTTCTCTATATTTTTTTCTATTATTTTATGTTTCTGGCTTTTATATTTAGGTCTTGGATCTATTTTTTTTTTTAAGATTTATTTATGTATTTAATACCCCCCCTCCCCCCCGTTGTCTGTTCTCTGTGTCTATTTGCTGCGTCTTGTTTCTTTTGTCCGCTTCTGTTGTCGTCAGCAGTACGGGAAGTGTGGGCGGCGCCATTCCTGGGCAGGCTGCACGTTCTTTCACGCAGGGCGGCTCTCCTTACGGGCGCACTCCTTGCACGTGGGGCTCCCCTGCGCGGGGGACACCCCTGCGTGGCATGGCACTCCTTGCGCGCATCAGCACTGCGCATGGGCCAGCTCCACACGAGTCAAGGAGGCCCGGGGTTTGAACCGTAGACCTCTTGGATCTATTTTGAGTTGATTCTTGTATAGGGAGTGAGATAGGGGTCCTCTTTCATTTTTTTGATTATGGATCTCCAGTTCTCCCAGCACCATTTGTTGAAAGGACTTTTTTTCCCATTAACATGGATTGGTACATTTGTCAAAAATCACTTGGCCATAGAGATGAGAGTTTATTTCTGGACAATTAATTCTATTCCACTGATCAACTTATCTATCTGTATGCCAATATCATGCCGTTTTGACCACTGTAGCTTTATAATATGTTTCAAGGTAAGGCAGTGATATTCCTCCCACATCACTTATTTTTTAGAACGTTTTTGGCTATCAGGTGCACTTTCCTTTCCAAATAAATTTGGTAATTTCCTTTTCTATTTCTATAAAGTAGGCTGTTGGAATTTTGATTGGTATTGCATCGAATCTATAAATCAGTTTGGTTAGGATTGACATCTTCATAATATTTAGTCTTCCAAGCAATGAACACAAATGTCTGTCCATTTCTTAAGGTCTTCTTTGATTTCTTTTAGCATTGTTTTGTAGTTTTCTGAATATAGGTCCTGTACATCTTTGGTTAAATTGATTCCTAGTGTATAGAAACATTACTGATTTTTGCATGTAGATCTTGTATCCTGCCACTTTGCTGAACTCTTTTATTAGCTCAAATAGCTTTGTCATGAACATTTCAGATTTTCTAAATATAGGATCATGTCATATGTGAATAGTGAGAGTTTTACTTCCTCTTTTCTTATTTGGATGCCTTTTATTTATTTTCTTCTAATTGCTCTAGTTAGAACTTCTAGCAGAATACTGAATAACAGTGGTGATAGTGGGTGTCTGCATTTTCCCCATCTTAGAAGGAAAGATTTCACCTTTCCCCACTGAGCATGATGTTGGCTGTGGGTTTTTCATATATGCCCTTTATCATGTGGAGGAACTTTCCTTCTATTCCTATCTTTCAAAGTGTTTTTATCAAGAAAGGATGCTGGATTTTGTTGAACACCATTTTGGCATCAATCGAGATGATCGTGTGGTTTTTTCCCTTCAATTTGTTAATGTGGTGTATTACGTTAATTGATCTTATGTTGAACCACCCTGCACATACCAAGAATAAATCCCACTTGGTTGTGGTGTACAATTCTTTTGATATGCTGTTAGATTCTATCTGCAAATATTTTGTTGAGAATTTTTGCATCTATGATCATTAGAGAGATTGGTCTGTAATTTTCTTTTCTTGTAGTATCTTTATCTGGCTTTGGTATTAGGGTGATGTTGGCTTCATAAAACGTAACGGGCATATTTCCCTCCTCTTCAATTTTTTGGAAGAGTTTAAGCAAGATTGTCGTTAATTCTTCTTGAAATGCTTGGTCATCATAATTTTTTCCGTGATTAGGGCCTCTGAAAGACTTAATGTGTCCCCACATCCATGACAAGCAAGCAGGCTAGGAGCTGGGAGGCAGCCCTACCAAGGGACTGCAAATTTGTAAAAAGCCCTTTGGAGGTGGGTAGCAATTATCTGGGAGGCGAGATGTGCACATGGCCATGTCTGGGAACCCTTGGATAAAGCTAGCTATCATGAGAATGAGAATTTTGTACTTCAGTCTATTCTGGGCTGTTTTAGAAATCATGCTTTCCCATTGTTTATTTTCCTTTGGTTCTTCTTTAATATTAGGTAAAGATTTTTGTTCCCTGGTTCAAAGTGAACCTCTCAGCTGTGTTGCAAGGAACCAAGCACACGGGATTACGCTCACTCTTGGGCATAGCTCTAAGCGGGGAGGAGAGCATCCACGACCAGTCTTTGTGAGCTGCTCCTTTGGCCATCCATGTTTTGTGGAAAAGCCATTTTCTCCCTACCTTCCACCTGTCTTCCCTTCATCCTTCCTGCTCTTTCCCTTCTCTGGGCTCTTTTTCCTCTCCCTTTTTCCTTCCCAGTATGGTATGATGGACAGCTCAGTCTGGGATGTGAAGTCAAGGAGACCTGGAGTCCAGCCAATTAGGACGTGACGTCAGTGCTTACCAGGTGTGGCGGGCACAATTCTAGGCACTGGGGATACCATGGTAAATCCAAGGAGGCAGATAGCAAGCGAGCAAACAAATGAATGAGAAAGTTATAGAAGGTGCAAAGTGTACGGCAAGAAGTTAACACGGGATGGAGGTTGACCTACTTCAGGTAGGGTGATAAAGGAAAATGGAGATGCAGTACTTGCCTTCAGAAGGTGGTTTTAAAGTTCAAATAGTGTGTATGAAAGTGCCTTTTCAATTACCATCTAGTGCTCCCCATGTGATGAGGCACGTGGCACGGTTTATAATGTACATGGCAGGCAGCTTCTGACATGTATTCAGTCCTTGTGTGGGCTGGATCTGGTGACCTGTTTCTAAGGAATAAAATACAGTAAAAGTGGTGAGAATTGACTTCCCTGGCCAGCAGCCAGCAGGGACCCAAGGTGAGGTGTTCCGGATGCAGCTACCAGATGGGTTTCTGTGGGCCGGGTGTGGTCTTCCATTGGAGATGGATTAAGTATATAAGCTATAAAAGAAATTTCAGGGCCCCCTGGGGGAAATTTGAACATTGACTGGGATTAGATAAAATGAAAGTTAAGTACGGAAGCAGCTGTGGCTCCAGCAGTTGAGCTCTCGTTTATCATATGGAGGACCCTGGTTCAATTCCAGGCAAAAAAAGGCATCCCAGACCCACACAGAGAGATGCAGGACCCCGCGCAGCAAGCAACACACAAAAAAGACAATGATGCAACCAGATAGGAAAAAAAGTTAAGGAAATGGAAAGGTGAATACCCTTGACTGAAAAGCAGGTTCAAAACAGCATGTTCATTATGACCTCATTTATTAAAAGCATTCATTCGGGGAAGCAGATGTGGCTCAAGGGATTGGGCTCCCGTCTACCATATGGGAGGTCCAGAGTTTGGGTCCTATGGACCTCCTGGTGAAGGCAAGCTGGCCCACACAGGAGAGCTGGCACAGCAAGATGACACAACAACAAAAAGAAGACACCGAGGAGAGACAATAAGAGACACAGCAGACCAGGGAGCTGAGGTTGCACAAGAGATTGAGCACCTCTCTCCCACTCTGGAAGGTCCCAGGATTGGTTCCCGGTGCTGCCTAAAGAGAAGACAAGCGGACACAGAAGAACACGGAGCGAATGACTCAGAGGGCAGACAGCAAGCGCAAAAAACAACAAGGAGGGTGGAATAAATAAATCTTTAAAAAATAAAAGCATTCATTTGTGTGTATGTGTGTGTGTCTGTTGCATGTATAGAAAAAGATACAGCTTACCCTATAACTCAGCAATTCCATTTCTGGGTATGTTTCCCAAGAGAAAAGAGTTCTTATGTCTACCAAAAGACATGTTCAAGAGCATTCATTATAGGCAAAATCAGAATCATTCTAAATGATTCATCAACAGGGGAAAGCATAGATAAATTACAGTATATTCTAACAATGGACTACAACACAGTAATAAAAAAGAACTAACTGCTGGTAAATGTAGCCACAAAGATGAATCCCAAAATATAATGTTGTGGAAAGAAGCCAGATATAGAAGAGTGCAGCTCTATGATCCTGTTCCAAAGAAGTTCAAGAACAGGCAAATCGAATCGATGGTGATGACTCTGAAGATTTGTTTCGCATGGGAGCTGGATGCTCACTGGGAAGGAGCCTGAGGAGGACTTCCAGGGTGAGCATAATGTTCTAGGCCTTCCGTGAGCATACACATATGCAAACATTCGTCAGGTTGTACATTTAAGATCTGTGCCCTTTACACAATGGAGTTGTACCTTCCTTTGAACATTTTTAAGGAAAAAATACAGAAGGATATACACCAAAAGCGTGAATAGCGGTCATCTAGGGGTAGTGGGAATATGATGTTTCAATTTTTTTTTGCTGTTGTTGCTCGGTTGTGTTTTCTAATTTTCTATAATCTATACTCTAACAGTTTGATATGGTTATGAATTCCAATAATAGATATTGGATTATGTTTGTAATCTGGTCTGTACCTGGGCATGATTGAGTTATGATTGGGGCTTTGATTGGGCCATGTCATTAGGGCACCCCCTTGGTGGGTGGAGACTCACAGATAAAGGCATGGCAAAGGACAGAGTGGAGGGTTTTTGATGTGGGAGTTTTTGATGTTGGAGCTTGATGCTGAAGCCTTAAGCTGGAGCCCCAGGAAGTAAACTCACAGAGGAAAGAAAAGCAAGCCCCAGGAAGAGAGGAACCCTGAGTCCAGGAAGAAGCAAGCCCTGGGAAGGAAGGAACCTTGAACCCAGAGAGAAGCAAAACCCTGGAAGGGAGAAACCCAGGAAGCCTGGACCCTCACAGACATCAGCAGCCATCTTGCTCCAACATGTGAAAATAGACTTTAGTGAGGGAAGTAACTTATGCTTTATGGCCTGGTATCTGTAAGCACCTACCCCAAATAAATACACTTTGTAGAAACCAACCACTTTCTGGTGTTTTGCATCAGCACCTCTTTGGCTGGCGAATACAAATACGTACTGCTTCTGCAATAAGAAGAGGTTATTTGTAAGGTTGCAGGTCCAAATACTCCATGATATTATTCATGCTGTCTCGGGGGCAAGTTAAGAGATTTATTTTCTGCATTAATCCTGAAGGAGAGAGGGGTGTGGCCATGCATACAAAGGAATGAAGCAATTGTGGTGCTGGCGTCCGGGTGTGTGGGATTTTCAGGGGAAGTCCCGAGCTCTGAGCACAAGGCATGTGGGAGTGGAGAATCCAGCCCACGCTGCACAATGGAAAGAACCCAGGAAGTAGAATCTGAAGATCTGGGTCTGAATCTAGATCCAACCGTTGGCTAATTGTGGCCTTTGGCAAGACATTTAACCTCGGAAGTGGAAGTAACTAACCTTAGAGGTCCTTCAGTGAATTAGTCACAGGGCCCGGCTCAAACCCAGGTCACTGACTCCACACAGGTTCTTTCCACTACATGTTGTTTATGAGCCTCTCACCTCCAGTTTATATGGCAAATTACATTTTACGGAACACAAACGTTCCTGTTGAATTTTCACAGAACCTCTTGTTAGACAAGCATTGTTCTTTCCCGTCTTTGAAGGTAAGAAAACAGTTTCTCTGATAGTGACTTGCCCACAGCTAGTAAATAGTAGAGGAAAGCGGATGTGGCTCAACAGATAGAGCATCTGCCTTCCATATAGGAGGTCCAAGGGTTCGATACCCAGGGCCTCCCGGCTCACGTGGTGAGCTGGCCCATGCGCAGTGCTGCTGCGTGCAGAGAATGCCAGCCTATGCAGGGATGCCCCGATATAAGGGTGCCCCCGCGCAAGGAGTGGCCCCTGCACAAGGAGAGCCACCCGGAGTGAAACCGCAGCCCACCCAGAAGTGGTGCCACACGCACGGAGAGCTGACACAGTAAGATGACAAAACAAAAAGAGACACAGATCCCCAGTGCCTCCTGGTGAGAATACAAGCAGACACAGAAGAACACACAGCAAATGGACACAGAGAGCAGACAGGTGGGGGGGCGGGGCGGGATTAAAAAAAAAAGTAAGTGGTAGAACCAGGACTTGGGCTCTGGCCTTCAGGACTCCAAATCCTGTGTTCTTTCCTCTCTGCCAGATGGCCTGTCTAGGACCCTGACACATAACTGTACCCCACCACCCTACACCCTACAAATACCCAGAGCAGAGCTGCAGTTTGCCTCCATCCCGGGCAGGACCTTGTTTTCTGGGGTGGGACCCTGAATGACCTAGCGCGCCTTACTGGTGCTGATTCCAGCTCGTTCAAGGAAGGATCCAGCCTCCCTTGACTCTTACCTGAGCACATGGGAGTCCAGAGCTCCAACATGCAGGAGCCACTCAGATCAGCACCTGCCAGTCCTACCTTCCAACCCATTTCCAGGGTGGCTGCCAGCTCCCTCTGTCTGAAGAGAGCCCCCCTGATCCACGACGGGGGCCACAACTCTTTACCAGCCCTCTCCTCTCCCGGAGCCTGTGACGCAGGCTAGTTTAGGGAATGAAAAGATGAATCTGGAAACACATAACCATGGAATTCCACCTGGAAATCCTCTGAGAGAAAGACCCCTACCAGAAAGCTACTGGAGGAACCAGTGAGAATTCCTTGATCATCCAGGACCAAGAAAAAGCCTTATCACTGGACCCCCCTGGGGAATTGACAGGTGGGGTAACAATCAAAAGAGCAAACAACTGGGACCCCGAGCATTAGAAAGTGGGAGGAATAATTAACGGTTTAAAAAGCAAGCGCAAAAGCTAAATCACCCCTTTTCTCCCCCTTCCCTGCCTGCACCAGCCCACAAGTATACCTGGGACCCATAATTTGTTATTTTCGCCCATTTCTGTGTTCATTTCCTTAATAAACTACTGGCCTACCTAAACTGGCATGTTCTTAAATTATTTTATGTGACATAGCCAAGAACCTCGAGGAAATCTGGCAACACCCAAGGCCCCCTTAACGTAAGCACGGCTGTTTCCAACAGAAGGGCCTGCCCGATCCTGCACGACAAAGGAGAAACATTTCTCTCAATGAGAAGGTGATTTATTGCAAGTGCACAAGCAAGGAACTGGGGGAATCCTCCCTAAAACCAGCTCAAAGTGAGAAGGGATCTAGGGTTTTTATAGGGGAATTAGGGTGGAGGATCAAGTGATGGTTGAGCGACGCGTTCCTGCCTTGTGGGTGACGACGGAGTCTCCCGTGTTATCTGCTGTGTACAAAACTCCTACTTGATATCCTGGGTCACAGCCCTTTATCTGAAGGCCCTTGCAGATTTCCTGGCCTGTAAGTTGCTCCTGGCACCATCCTGTGATTTTGCAGAGACGTTATCTTATTTCTGACTTTCCTGGGAGTAGACCTGGGAAGTTCTGGTTATTCCCCTTCTAGGAACTAAGACCAAAGAGTAAACTACTAAGATTAGGTTAATAGGAAACTAGTTCAACTAGATCTGGAGAAAGTATATGAATTTTTTAGAGCTGCTTAATAAAGGAAACATTTTAATAAGCATTTTCCAGCTATCATCCCCAATCCCCCCTCTCTATTGCGTTCCCGCCTCTCCCTCACATCATCTTCTTAGGGCCCCAAGGTCCCGTACCCCTCCCAGCTGGTGAAAAAAACAGCGGCGAGAGGCAGAGCAATGATGGGCCCAAGGGGCAGCAGCTTTGAGCGGCTAGCACCATGCCCTCCTTAATAATTCATTCCCGAGGAGGCTGCGGGCACCGTGCCCTCGCTCAGAGCTAGAACTGCCTCCCACATCCCAGATCCTTCTATTTAGAGGGGGAGGGACTCGGGGTCAGCACAGAGGGCTAATGGGAGCAAGCAGAAGTGTACCCAGCTTCAGGCCCCCTGCTGGCACCGCTCCCCCTCCTCTTTGTTGGGCAGAGACACTGCTCTGTGCTGAGGTCAGGGATCCAATGTGAAGTAAAGGCACCCAGGAACTGCAGAGTGCCGGAGGAGCAGAAGGGAAGCATCTAGACCTGGTGCCTTCATCCCCACTCCAAGTGCACATGCCAAGGTCAACCTCTTCCCCCTTGCTTCTGAGGCTTCTTGAGGCCACCCTCTGCCTCTCATCTGCAGTCTCACCTTCCTGATGGGTGACCAACTTTCTCTGTTCCAGGCTCGCAGAAGCTCTGGGATCTTTCACAGTTGCCCCCACCCAAGGACACGCTTTCCCCCAAAGGCTCCCACCCCTCTGGCCTGTAATCTGAGTCCAATATCTCAGAGTATCTTCCAGGGGTTCCCCCACCCCACCCCAGCCCTGCTTCCCTGGCTAGCCTCTGACATTTACAAGGCTTGTAACCAGGTGGGGGTGGAGGAAGGACTTGAACAACTCTTTGCACAGTGCTGTGATTTAGAGTCCTAAGGTGGTAGGAGTTTGGCAAGAGACATGCTTTGTCTCTCGTGAAGGAGAAAAGCTGCAAAGGCGAGGCAGCCCCTCTTCCCCCCCACCCATACTGGGGACCCCCTCCCCCACCTGGGGCAAGACCCGAGAGCTGCCCTCATGTCCCGGCCTCATTCCTCACTCCAACCCACTCCGTGGAATTGGAACCAGTCATCACATGCACTGGACCCAGAGGGGAAACTGAGATCTAAGACTAAAATAAACATAGGTGAAGCACCTACTGTGTGCCAGGCTGAGTCAGTCTGGGCAGCAAGAGAGTGAGAACCAAGCAACTCCGGCCTTTCATTTCCCCTCCTTCCCAGGTACCAGGAGGAACTCCAGAATCCACAGGGCAGCCACACTGCCTGGCCCAGAGGGGCCCAGGGTGGGCTCTGGAAGCCGTAGGTGACTCCCCAGTCTCTACAGACAGGCCTGGCATGGAAAGGAGAGTGCAGTCTTGCTGGTCACCTCAGAAAGAAACTCTGCAGACGTATTTATAGCAAATGCTGCATCAGGGGACGGAGCCCAAAAGTGCCTGGAAGCGTCAAATAACACCATGGGCCCAGCAGCAGAGCCCGGTCAAAGAAGACAGAGATTGCAGCAGGAGGGATTGAGTTTTGATGTCGGAGGAACTTCCCAGAGTAACAGCTGAAAGTGACCATGGGGATTCCCTGTAGAAGCTACTTACATATTCTTTTCAGAAGAGAAGGGGTAGACGCCTTTTATTGGTCCAGGTAGAAAAAATACAAAGGGATGGATATGGTGGCCTGTCTTCTCTTATCTTCATGATGCACAGATTTTTCAAATGCCAAAGCTACTAAATACAGTTGTTTATGCCTTGCTGAGGAGGCAAATGGGGATTGAAATCCAGCCCGAGATCAGTTAGGCAAGCCCGTGGTGCAGAGCTGTGTCTCCCAGGAGAGGACATCTTTTTAAAATTTTCCCAAACGCTAACCCAAAAGCCTAGCAGAGATCCTGTCAAACATCCTGAGGTGCTGACAACTCGGGGTGTGGGAGATCAGAAGAGAGCGTAAGCTGAACCCAAGAAGGGATACAGGGTACCTGGGAAGCCCTGGGGGGCTGTAAATGGTTCCCAGGGGACTCCACACTGAGCGGGGCTTGAGATCAGAGCCAGAGGTGGAGGGGGGGCAGGGTGCCGTAGGAGCTCCAGTGGCAAGGAAGAGGGTCCTGGGCCAGGCGCAAAGAGGGAGTCCTGCCCGTCATCTCACACACAGGGCCCTGAAAGAGGAACATTCTGGGGACTCTAAGGCTGGGCTCTGGCTCTGGCTCTGAGATTTCTATCTTCTCTCCGTGGGAAAAGAGAGGGACCTGCGGTACCACAGCTGGAATGGAAATGAAAAAGCAAAGGGTGCAGAACTGCCCCCATGTGCACCTCAGATTCCCTCTGATAGGCCCAGAGAAGTAATTGATATTTCTATTTTAAAGTAAGGGGTGGAGAAACGGTTTTCTAGTCTGTAGGTTCCGAGACAGAGGGAGGGAGGGAAGGAGGGGCCAGGGACAACTGCTCGCCTTGGCCAGCACCGCCCCCCCCCTTCTCCTATGGAAACTGAAGCTGCCCCAAGGCCCAGAGGAGCTAGTCCATTAGCTGTGGTCAGCAGGGGGTGCAGGAATGGGGGTGGGGGGCTCTCCCTCAAGCTCTTACTGCCAAATGGAAGGCGAAGCTTCTGCTTCCTCTCTTAGGGCCAAAAAACAAAACCAAAGCAACACACAAAAAAAATCATTAAAACGTCCTCACATACATCCTCTTTCTCTCTTCTGAAAAGCTGACGCTAGGTAACTTGGGTGGGGGTGGGGGTGGGGGTGGGGTGGGGGCAGGGGATCTGTGACCCATGGGACCGCACCTCTGAGGCGCCCTGGCAACGGTTATGTCCAGCCTGAGGAGGAGCTGGGGGTGGCCAGAGGAGAACCGACTCTTCCCCATCTCCGTTCCCTCTGGAATGGGGGCAATGGAGAGAGCAGAGAGGGGGGGACAGGGTCCGAGACCCCCAGAGGGCGGGAGGATGGTGCGAAGCGGGAACCCCAAAGGAAATGGGTTAAAGGAAGGGCCGGGGCCGACGGTGCCTAAAGGGAAGAGTTCTAGGTGGCTGCGAGGGCAGTCGGGGCTCCAGGTCACTGGGTGTCAGGGTGTATCTGTCCACCTCCCCCCACTTACCGTCTTTGGTGTGGAGAAGGGGGGGAAGGGTCCTGGCCTGAGGGTGTGTGGGGGGGTGGACGGACCAGTGAGAGAGGCCCAGAGAGAGAGCCGGACGGGGCTACCCCTCCCCCCTTCCCCCGCCAGAACTTGGGCTTGTCCTGTTTGACGTGCCCGCCACAGGGGGCGGGGAGGGGGTACTGACCCAAAGAGCGAGCGCCCCGCGGCTCTGTCCTCCCGGCCGCCCAGTCCCGGCCAGGGCGCTGCCCGGCTCAGGCGCAGCGCCCCCGAGTCCAGGATGGAGGTAGGCGCGGGCTGCGGCCCGGGGGGCGCGGTTCTCGGGGGAACCCCGCGGGGGTGGAGCTGGAAGGGCACCTGCTGAGGTCCTCGGCCGGGGGTCTGCAGGGGGGACGGCAGTTCCGGGGAGGAGGCGGGGAGGGCGGGGAGGGAGGGCTGCGGAGGGGTCTGGCCCCCGCCCGCGCCCCCGGGCTCGGGTCGGGACAGCGCCTCCTGCTGGCAGGGCGCGGCCGCGCGGGGAGAGCGGCGGGACCCCGGGCGGGCGCAGCCACCTGCGGGGCGTGCGCGGCCCCCGGGGCGGGCGAGCCGGGGTGCGCCGCCGCCCGCCCGCGAGGAGCCCCCTCGCCTCGTCCCTCCCTTCCGAGAGGCTGAGGCCGCAGCGCCAGAACCCGGGACCGGGGGGGGGGGGGGGTGACAGCAGGGGCGCCGGCGCCGGGCGCATCCCGCCCGCGCTGTCTCGAAATGGATCCCGCTGGAGCCACAGGGTCCGGGAGGGCGGAGGAGCGGGGCTTGCCCGGAACCCAGAGCAGGCGCCTCGGCACGCGGGCAGGCAAGCAGTCCCCGAGCCTTCTTCCTTTCCGGGCCCTTCCTCCGCCGTGGTCCTGCTGGAGGCCACGGCGGGGTCCGCGGAGCATTTCTGTTTCGGGCAGCTTCCGCCTAAAGCTCAAGAATGAAGGCAGCCTCGAGCCACTCTCGCCCTTCTGTGGCGGCGATGGGCGCTCCAGAGTCCTTTCCGTGCTGGGGTGGGAGTTGAGGAAGAAGCGGAGGGGGGAGGGGGCGAAGGGAAGGGGGGCAAGAGATGGGGCTGGAAGGGCAGTGGGAGGCGCCCAGAGAAACTGAGCAGAGGTCAGAGCGGGGAGGAAGAGTCGGAGAGGGAGAGAGGCTGGAAGGCGAGGCGAAGGAAGAGCGAGAGAGACTGACAGAGGCGCCGAGACAGCAGGGGAGAGGGAGGGAGGAGGGAAGGGGGAGGGAACCCGGCAAGAGGGAGGGGAGCGGGCGGCGGAGCCGGGCGGGCGTGGGGCGAGACCAGGCGTGCAGGCGGCTGCCCGTGCGCGGAGCCGCGGCCCGGTCCTGCTCCCGCCTCGGAGCCCCGGGCCCGGGGGAGGGGCAGAGACCGCGAGCCCGGTCTATGTCTTTTTCTGACTCCAGTGCAACCTTTCTGCTGAATGAGGTAACCGCGGGCCCCCTCCCTAATG
Organism: Dasypus novemcinctus; assembly: GCF_030445035.2. Classification (NCBI taxonomy): domain Eukaryota; kingdom Metazoa; phylum Chordata; class Mammalia; order Cingulata; family Dasypodidae; genus Dasypus; species Dasypus novemcinctus. The sequence goes on from NC_080684.1 coordinate 20,962,193, forward strand.
GGTGGGAGGGGAGGGAGACCGGAGGAGGGGAGGCTAAGAGGGGAAGAGGGAGAGGCCAGAGCTGTCAGCTCCTTAGCTGGGAGGGGAGGGGAGGACTGCCCTGGGAAGCTGGGGAAGGGGCTAGACTAGAGGATGGACAGGGGAGGGCTCTGCTAAGCCATCCCTGGTGCCACTCCCTGAATTCTCTGGGGACAGCTTAGCAGCTAGAACGCAGCTGTTGGGGACTCCTGGAGGGAGGACTTTCCTGAGGGTCTGTCTCCCTGCCTTGATTTCCCCTTCAATGCTCAGGGATTGGGATCTGCCCAGCTTCCTGGAGCACTGAGAGAAGAAACTCAAATATGTATTCTGGAGGCACCCAAGAAATCTAGCTCCCAAACCTGGTTATTCAGGCTTCGCCCTCTCTGTCCTGCTCCGAAGCCCCGGCACCTGCCAGCTGCCAGTCTAATAGCTCTCTTCCAGGCAGGGTTAGGCAAGAGGAATCTTCCCCTAAGGTGGCTCTGGACCCTTATCCCCTTTTGCCCTCAGCATTGTCCCCTTAGGCCCAGGCATGGGAAAGAAAATGGTTAGGGATACTGACATGCCCTTCGAGGCACGGGAAGCCACGGGGTTGGCCTGAGAACTGGACCAGCAGGTGTGGGTGAGGTGAGACACGGAAGGGGGCATTAGGTAGCAACCCAGAGGTATGGGAAAGAGAAAGGGAGGCTCTGAAGCTCCTGCAGGACCCAGGGGACGGGCCCAGGTATCAGGCGCTTGGACCTGTCTCCTGGGGTTTGTTGGCATGGCAATTCATGCCTCATGAGCAGACTTGGGCACACTGTCCCAGATGGGGATGAGGACAACAAGGTGTATGGGGAAGGAGGGCTGCTGGTGGCAGATCCACTGTTATCTGCAGTCCCCAGGACGCCCTGGGAGTAGGGAGAGCCCCCAAAGCAGATGCCAGCAGAGTAGATTCAGGGATGGGGATTGAAGCAGCTGCCTCAGCATCCATCTTCTTCACTGGGTTCCTCTTCCTGAAGAGAGCACCTCTTATTCTTTCATTCCTCATACCTCCTCTCTGCCCCTCTGGAAGGAAAGAAGAAATTGAAGAGGCAGAGAGAGTGAAAGCAGAGGCTACAAGGAATTCTGAGGAAGTGGGAGAGGGCACATCAGTGAGAGAGCAGAGTGTCTGGGGATTCCCAATCCAGAAGCAGCCAATATATAGTAACTCCAAATGATGCCTGACTTGGGAGAGGGAGCTGTGAAGGCAGACTGCACCTGAAATAGTGATTGGCTCCCCCCACTGGAGGGTTTCCAGCCAGGACCAGTTTGCCAAACCCAGCAGAAGGAAGATGCTGGGCTCGGCTGGACCACCTTCAAGGGTAGACAGGTGAAAGGCAGACTAAAGATAGCCTTAAGATAAAGCCCCTTCTCTTCTCCTTTCCAAGGAAACACGAACAAGTGACACAGAGGTGAAGCTGGTTGATTTAGGTGATCTACTCTCCCATGCAATTCCACCAAAGATTTCATCAAACCCACTCAGGGTTTTGGCTTCCGGAGTCTCCTCTCATCCTAGAGCTAAAGCAGGGAGGGACTGGGAATTACTCAGAGCAGGTGCTCCATAAAGGTTTGTGGAAGAAATACATAAATGAGTGAGCAGAGACGGGTAAGGAGCATTTAGTGGCCTATCTCAGGGACTCCAAGTTTCAAAGCTAAAAGGGCCTCAAGAAAGTCTAGCCCCGCCTCCTCTTTTCAAGGAGTGAGAAACAGCCTCAGGGAGAGGGACTCGTGGGATCACAGAGCTTATTAGTGGCATGGCCAAAAGTAACAGGCCGGTGTCTTGACTTTCAAACGCCTATCAGCCACTATACCACATCCCCCTTCCTGCTACCCGCCCCCCCATTCCCCACCCCTGTCTCTTGGACAGAGGGGCCCCTATTCTAAACTCTTTCCTCCCTCTCATTACTGAGAGGGAAAGCAGCAGCATCACTAAATGGTTATTAAGGTGCTAATAATAATCCCTCACAATTGGGCAAGGACTTTTGGTTTATGGAGACCCTTACACCCCCATTTTCTTACCTCATCCTCACAATGAGGGTGTGAGAAACTGGGAATGGAGGACTGAGAGCTCAGCGATGAGAGCCCAGGTACTTAGGCCTCACCCAGAGTGTAATCACCGCCCACGGGGGGGGGGGGGGGGGGGGGGGATGATCTAGGCCATCAATCAGAATTCAAAGGGCTAATTTTGCTCAGGAGATGAAAAGAGGAGGCAGCTCAAATGAGGAGATCTTTGGGGAAACTTCCTCAAGATAAGGGCTCCTCTGAAGGAGAGGGACTGGTGCAGGGTGGTCCCTGAAACACTGGATACCTACCCCTCAACCTTTTGCTAAGGAGAGAATCCGGGGAGGCTCGCCCTTTCCCCCTCCCAGACCCGCTGTGGCCAGGGTCCTCCTTTGCATCCCACCCACAACAATTCCCCCTACCTCCACCCTCTGGTTTGCTTCTTTCCCCCTCCCTGCGGGCCCACCTAAGACAGCCTCTCCCGACTCCAGTTCCCAAGAGGGTGCCTCGGCCCTGCGTGGCACAGTCCCTGGCAGGAAAGTGAGGAAGACTAGGACGAAACCTGCCGCCTAGCCCAGCCCCCCACTCCCCACCCCCACCCCCAGTACTGTTGGGCAACCTGACGCTTTGCTGCCGCCCCATCTCCGGGCACCTGTTGGGGCAGGGGTTGCTTTCAGGGCCTTGGCCTGGTGTCGCCAAACCCATTCCTCCCCAGGGCCACGGAGAGGTTTGTTTTCAGAGTCACCCGAACAGCCCGGGCCCAGACACGCCGCCCTCTCACCTGGGGCTCCTCCCCCGCGGGCGGCGCCCCTCCCCCACCCTCCCCGGCTTCCCTCAGTCTCCCCACTTCCCGGTCTCCGCCCCCCCACCCATCCTCCCTCGGCCTCCGTCCCTCTCCTCTCTCTTTCCTGCCTCCCGGGAACCCGCGCCCTCCCCTCTCCCGGCTGGAGCCCCGTCTCCCTCCCCGGCTCGGGGCCCCGTCCCCTCCCCCGCGCCAGCCCTTTGTTTCCCGGCGGAGTATTTCCTGGGTTGCGGAGCGTCTCGGTCCCCGCATCTCTCCTCGCCCCGCCTCCTCCCAGCCTGGGTCCGCCCCGCCCGCAGTCTCTCCTCCCTTTCCGCCCCGCCGCCCCTCTGCCCCATAGGTGCTCTGGCACCCACCTTCTCCCCAGCTCCGGGCCACCACCCGCTCCCGGCCCAGGCCCGGGCTCCCCCAGGGGCCTGCGCCCCCCGCCGCCACCCCCGCCTCTCCCGGGGAGGGGGGCGGCTGGGCGGGCACTGTTGTTGGAGGAGCCGGCGCCAGATTCCTCAGCGGCTCCTGGGGTGGGACCAGCCGGGTTTGGGGTGGGGGGGATGTGGAGTGGAGGGGGAGCGGGGCTCTGAGCTGGGAGCAGCTGGTCTTCGCGGCTCGCTCCCTCCTTCGCGCGCTCTCGCTCGCCGCCGCCGCCCGCGGGGCTGCGGGGCTCGCTGGCATCTCTCGGGCGCGGCCGCTGCCTTCGCCCCTGCCTCCGGGCCGCTCCCGCCCCCGGCGCCGCGCGATTCCCCCCCACCCGGACTCCCCCATGTATGACGACTCCTACGTGCCCGGGTTTGAGGACTCGGAGGCGGTGAGTGCCCGCGGTGGGGGTGGGGAAGTTGGCGCGACACCTCCCTTCCTCGGGACCCTTCCCGCAGTTCAGGAGTTTGAAAAAACGCCTCAGTGGCAGGGCAGGGGTGGGGGCGCTCTAGGAAAGTGGGGAGCCACGGGCTACCCAGTGCCCCAGTCCTAGACCAAGGGGGCATCGGGTGGGTGCGAGAAGGGGCCAGGGTGGGGGAAAGGCCGGGCAGGTGGCTCCAAAGCATGGGACAGGAGGGGTGGAGGCTAAGGGCACCCAGGCTTTAGAGGGGGCAGGCGCAACGTCTCGAGTTCCAAGAGGAGGATCTGTGGGAGCTGAACACAACAGCTGCAGGAGAACCTGGGGCTCTGGAGGAGGGGGACATTCCAGACCTGTGCCCCAAGTCCAGAAAAAATCAGGGACCCTGGGAGAGCAGCAGGGATCTGGTCCCAGCCTCTTCACCAAAAGGGATCCCAAAACTTGAAGATCTCTGTTAGCCCTTTCCTCCCTCCCTCCCTGCACATTGCCTCTTCTCCTCACCCTTCCTTTAGCCCAGCATCTGATACCAGCTGAAACCCAGGCACCCAGCACATGGGTGGGCCAGTTGACCAAGGATCATCCGTTAAACAGCCCCTGCTGAGCCTCCCTCATAGCAGCGGGCACCCTGAGTCTCTGCTCAGCATGGAGGGCCTGGAGGTGAGGCCAGAGGAGCTGAGGGCCTGGGGTTGGAGAGGAAGCTCCTTGCTCAGAGAACCAGGCAACCGATAAATATTTAATTCTCCTCTTTGCTTTTATCTCCTGACCCACTGAGACAAAGCACTTCATTAGGCAGTGATTCCCGGATCTCAGAGCTCGGAGAGAGTACCTAGAAAGATGGGCAAGGATGGAGAGCAGCTGCTCAGCCCCCTGGAGCTACCCACCTTCCCTTTAACCTGAAGAAGGCCTGGTTGGAAGGGGATCACTCGATGTCTTCGAAGGGGCCCCCTGACTGGTGTGGAGGGTAGAGCTGTGTGGTTGCCAGCACTGCTGGGTCTGAAAAGGAAGTCCGTTCAAGCCCTCTCCCACCTCCTGCTGCCAGGCTCAGGATAGAGGAGTGCTAGGTCTCAGAACAGGCAGCTGTCAGTCCTTTCCTGGGCCTGGGCTTCTGCTGGGCCAGCTCCCCGTCGGGCCTCTGGGGCTAATCACCTAGCAGCTAGAGCGGATCATTTTCAAGGCCCTAGTGGATACTTCTTCTCTGACAATTGAAGCGACAGCTGGCATGGCCCAGGGTGCCAACACAAGCCGGAGAAGGAACCTCTCTGTAGGGCTGGAGGGGGCCAGGAAGTATTTTGCATTCCTGGAGTGAAGGCAGGGGCTGCCGCAAGGTGGATGGCGTTTGGGGGCAGTATCTGGACGTACTGCTCCCTCCCTGCCCCTTTCTAGTTCCTGCGTCCCCTGCCCCCACGTCCTTTTCTCTTGCCTGGCTCCTTGCTCTCCCTGAGGCCCCCTCTGAAGCAGTAGGAGGGAGATCAGGCTCTAAATAAATCCATCGGCTCATCTCCCTCCTCTCCTTCCCCCGTGCCAGGCAAGAGTGGAGCTGCAGTCTGCCCACACACTCACCAGGCAAGGGGGGCACCACCAGGGCACTGTGCCAGCTCCTGGCAGCTCCAGAGTACTGAGTCTCTGACTGTTTGGGCATAGCAGGGGATGGGGGAGACAAGGCCCCAGAGTGCACTTGGCAGAGCGGCCCTGGCCTGCCCCAGTGAGGCCAGAGCCTCGGAGATGAGAGCCCTGAGGACTTGGGAGTGATGGAGCAGGGGTTCTGTTCTGGGCACAGCCTATTAAATATTCAGGGATAGAGCCTGTCCTTCCCGTCCTAGGCTGGGACATCAAGATTACTGGTAGGTCGGCAGCCTAGAGGGCAGGGCGTCAGGGTTAGGCTCCTCTCCCAGCTCAGCACTAATGTACTGGTGTCTACTTTTCAAAGTGCGTGGTCCACCTGCCTTTCCTCCGGCTTGCAGCCTACTGGCCCCTGATCTAGAGATGTCAGAGAGGTGTGTCCTGCAGAGGTCTTTATAGTAAGACCCCCGGGAAAGTCCCTCCCCTTCTGCCAGTGCAAAGGCTCCTGCTGGGGCTCAGCCTCTCCTTCCTGCTGCCAAGCAAGCCTCATTTTATCCTCAAGAGAGATGGGAGGGAACTGGATGTGACTCCGAGCGATTGAGCTCCCTGTCTACCACATGGGAGGTCCCGGGGTCAGTTCCCTGTGCCTCCTGGAGAAGGCGAGCTGTGGCGGGCAGGCGCCGCGAGCTGACGCAACAAGATGATGCAACAAAAGACACCAAGAGGAAAGACAGGGAGACACAACAAACCCGGGGGCTGAGGTGGCTCAGGTGATTGAGCACCTCTCTTCCACTTGGGAAGGAGAGAGAGATGGGAAAGAGCAGGTAGACTCTACTCCTCTGTAAAACTAAAGACCTCTTCCTGCTTGTGCTCTCTTCGTGTCTTTGGTTTACCACGGACGGCGTCTATAGCTCAGGCTCTGGGGCCTGGGCTGAGGCCAAGCTGCCAAGGCCTCTTGCCCAAGGCAGGGCTGGGGCGGAGGCCAGGTGGATAGCAGGTGTGGGTTCCCACTGAGAGACTGGTCTCTGCTGCCTTCTGTGAGGTGTTTATGCTCAGTGGACTTGAGGGAATGTTCCTCAACTTGGAAACATTCTGGAAGCTGGTTTAAAGTCTCTTCCCCTACACACACAAACACACAAACCCCTTATCTAGGCTCGCACCTTCTCTTTGCCACCTATACCTCAGAAATGAGGGAAGCATCATTTCTGTCTTTGGCCCATAAAGGGGAGAAACTGAGGCAGAAAGTAAAGATTCCCTTCTCCCTAGACTGAAGGAGAAACTCAGACATCCTGACTTTCTTACTCTTGTCCCAGCTTCCCTTGCTCACTGCCACATCTCTCTCATCGCCCTGAAGATGAGCTCTAGGTTCTGCAAATGCATCCTCATTGCCCAGAGACCCTTGCTATGGGCAGGGCTCAGAGACTTTCCTTGTTCTGCCCACCAAAGATACCTCCCCACCCTGGCCATCCCAGGGTCTGACTCCTTGGCTGGGTTGCCTGGCATGAGCGTGGCCCTTCTCCAGGGCCAGATGTCCCCTTGGCTTGGGGACTGAGGGGGAAATGCGGGCCAGGGGGTAAGCAGGACCCAGCCTCGCCTGTGCCCAGGGAGTAGCTTTGTGTTGCCTTCTCAGCCTGTGTCTTGTTGGCGGCCCACGCTTGGCCAGTTGCCCCAGCAAGGAAAGGCAGCGGGTAGGGAGAGTAAAGGGGAAATAACTTCTGGGAGTTGACAGCTCTGTGCCCTCCTCTTTCCCCTGGAAGGGTAGCGACTGGGGGAGGTGAGGTCTAGGGGGGCGGATGGCTGTATCCAGACACTCAGGCCCAGCACCACGCCAGCCAGCCTCTCTCGACTCTTCCCGGTGGCCTGGACTCCTGCCCGGCGTTTTCAGGGGAGGCAGGGGTCAACAAGAGGGCTGGGTCTCATGGATTCAGAATCGTCTCCAGTATATCATATTTAGTCTCTCTCCCTACTGTCTGCCTCAGAGGACATGGTGGAAGGGAGAAAGGGCAGGAAGAAGTGTGGCAGACTCTGGGCAAAGCTACAGTAGTCCTAGGCATAGGGTTGGGGCCCAGACCTTCATACAGATGGTTGGGCCGACCTTCCTGCAGTGGAGGCCCAGCCTCCACACCCCCCACCACCCATCAGAGACAGGAGGCTGGGGGTGCGCAGCGCATTGCGCGCTGGAGCCTGGGGGTCACAGCCCCTCTCTCTCCCAGGGTTCAGCCGACTCCTATACCAGCCGCCCATCTCTAGACTCGGACGTCTCCCTGGAGGAGGACCGGGAGAGTGCCCGGCGCGAAGTGGAGAGCCAGGCCCAGCAGCAGCTCGAAAGGGCCAAGGTATCGCCTGGGGCCGGGGGCAAGACGGGAGGCCAGGCTGGGTGGAAGCCTGTGCTCGGCCCTGAGTCCTGGAAGGTCGCGGGGCAGGCTGGGTGGGAGTGTGTGTGTGTGTGTGTGTGTGTGTGTGTGTGTGTGTCCACGCATGCGCGCACGTGTGTGTAAAGGGCAGAGCTGCTGACCAACGCCAGGCTCCTCTGCTGGAGCCTCAGCCCTCTGCGGACAGAGTCCTGAAACTGGGAGAGGGGTGGTCCGAGGCTCCTCTCACTTGCGCCGATGGCCACATTCTCCAGCACAAACCCGTGGCATTTGCTGTGAGGACCAATGTCAGCTACTGTGGCGTACTGGATGAGGAGTGCCCAGTCCAGGGCTCTGGAGTCAACTTTGAGGCCAAAGATTTTCTGCACATTAAAGAGGTGATCGACCCCCTAGCCTCCGCCACTTAACTTCCCCACTCCTACCCCAAATGCCTCTTACTTCTTTAGGTCCTCAGTCTCCAAACCCATCATCCTCAACTCTTGTCTTTAACCCGCATCCCTACACCTGCCCCATCTAAGACCTGAACCCCAGCGTCTCCACCCTTCTGCGGCCTGGCTTGGGCCTCAGCCTCCCTGTCTGTCGAGTGAGCAGTTAGATTGGCCGCGTGGCGGCCGCGATGCCTCCCTCTGACTCCTGGACGGCTCAGGCCCCGCTGCCCTTCCCGCTGGCACCCTCTCCTGTCTACCTCCCTCGCACCGCCTTCCTCCGTCCGCTTGGAGCAGTGCCTCCCCGGCTCCTGTGCATTGAAGAGCAGGGGCTGAGGCTCCTCTCACTGACCCGCGCCCCTCCATCCCACCCCCAGAAGTACAGCAACGACTGGTGGATCGGGCGGCTAGTGAAGGAAGGCGGGGACGTGGCCTTCATCCCCAGCCCCCAGCGCCTGGAGAGCATCCGGCTCAAGCAGGAGCAGAAGGCCAGGTGAGCGAAGGGCGGGACTCAGCACTCACTCACCCGGACGAGCACACACTGACCACAGTACACAGCCGGCGCACACACCGCGCGTACGCACGTACCCCACGCCCCCCGATAACACGCACTGCTGTACACGCCCTGCTCTACAAGCATACGCGTACATGCATGTGACCACTAAGTAATGCGCAGACACAAAGAGACGCTCTCCGGCCTCCCTTTCTGCTCTCAGGAGATCCGGGAACCCCTCCAGCCTGAGTGACATTGGCAACCGACGCTCCCCTCCTCCATCTTTAGGTAGCCCCCCGCCCCGCGCCGCCCACCTTGGGTAGGTGGGTGACTAGGACATAGGGGGAGGGAGAACTCTCCCCAGGTTACCCATGTGGGAAGGGGTTGCTGGAGGGATCAAAAGAACAGGGGGAAGCCCAGTATCTCCCCTGGGGAAGGGAGTATTATGCCCCCCGGGCCTTTGTTCCCTCACTGATTTTTAACTTTTTCTTTTCTTTTCCCAAAAGCCAAGCAGAAGCAGAAGCAGGTAAGTCAAAGAGCGGGCCTGGGCTGCGGGGCTCGGGGCTTCTGGCCCTGGGAGCAGTTTTCTTGGCCGTCACTGTTGGAGGGGCAGGGGAATAGGAAAGGGAGGGAGAGCCTGGACCTCTGAAACCGGCCCCCCAGGCAAGTCCGGCAGGGGTCAGGCGCGGGCCGCACTCTGGCACGTTCCTTCCGCAGGCGGAGCATGTCCCCCCGTACGATGTGGTGCCCTCCATGCGGCCTGTCGTGCTGGTGGGCCCCTCTCTCAAGGGCTATGAGGTGAGCGCGGGGGCCCGACCCCACAGCCCGCCACAGGGAGGCCCCGGAGACAGGAGGAAGGGCGTTCCCCCCAGGGCCTGTGCGCTAAGTCCCCAAAGTCAGGTCCGTCCCCTCTGCCAGGTCACAGACATGATGCAGAAGGCTCTCTTCGACTTCCTCAAGCATAGGTTTGATGGCAGGTAAGCCGCCCTGGCCTGGGGTGGGGTGAGAACACCGGAGAAGATCCCTGCCTGCTCCTAGGCCCGTCTTCTCCAAAGGGCACGTTCGCCGGGGCCTGAGGCTCTAGGTGCGGAAGTGAGCTGTGGTTCCGTCTCCACCCCAGGATCTCCATCACCCGCGTCACAGCTGACCTCTCCCTGGCGAAGCGGTCAGTGCTCAACAACCCTGGCAAGAGGACGATCATTGAGCGTTCCTCCGCCCGTTCCAGCATTGGTGAGAAGTCCCGGTCGCCCTGCTGCTCAGCCCGCTAGCGCTAGTGAGAGGCTCGCTCCTACCTTCTCCCTTCCCCGACTCCTTGCTCTCCTGCCCAGCTCCTCCTCTCTGGGCCGCAGGTTCGGTAAAACCCACCCCCGTCTCCTGAATCCCCTGCTCCTCTGCCTGCGAGCGTCTTGACAAACACCCACCTCCCTGCCACTCCTTTTCCTCCACCACTCGGGAACCCCCCACGCCCTGTTGGCGGAAAAAGCGGGTGGGGCCGCTGGTGAGCACCCCTGCCCCCTCCTTCCGTAGCGGAAGTACAGAGTGAGATCGAGCGCATATTCGAGCTGGCCAAATCCCTGCAGCTGGTGGTGTTGGATGCGGATACCATCAACCATCCGGCGCAGCTGGCCAAGACTTCCCTGGCCCCCATCATCGTCTTTGTCAAAGTCTCCTCACCGAAGGTAAGCCAGCAGGGGTGGCGGAGATGGCCCACGGGGCCGCCCCTCCAGAGTGGGGTACAGCTCGGCTCTGTCCCTGCCAAGGGCACCCGGGAGTTACCCTTCCCTGCTGCTCCTGACCGTTCTGACTCATCCTCACCTGCCACTGATGCCATGTCACAGATGGGGAGGGGCAAGCTCTGGTGCTTTCCAGAGTCCTGAGAGAATCCAGACCTCGCCCTCCCCTCCCACCTCAGGTACTCCAGCGCCTCATCCGCTCCCGAGGGAAGTCACAAATGAAGCACTTGACTGTCCAGATGATGGCATACGATAAGCTGGTTCAGTGCCCTCCGGTGAGTGCCTGGATCAGCTACTCCTGTGCCCACCCTTTGTTGTTGTGGTTGTTGTTAAAGATTCATTTTATCTATTTCTCTCTGCCCCCGCATTGTTTTGCAGTTTGCTGTGTTTTTTTTTTCGTGTGCTGGTCTTCTTTTTAGGAGGCCCTGGGAACCAAACCTGGCACCTCCCATGTAGGAGAGAGGCCCCTAATCACTTGAATCACCTCCCTTCCTTGCTTTATTGACTCTCATTCTGTTTTCCTCCTTGTGTCTCCTGTTGCATCTTCCTGTTGATGTACCTGCCTGCCACATCAGCTTGTTGTCTTGCTCTTCTTCTAGGAGGCACCAGGACCTCCCATGTGGGAGTCGGGAGCTCAGTCACTTGAGCCACATCCACTTCCCAAGCCACCTCCACTTTCCCCTGTGCCCACTCTTGTTGCTCCAGGGCTGCAGGAGCAGTAAAGATGGGTGAGGAGCTGCTAAGGAGGGGTCCAAAATTCTCCCCTTTCTCTTCCTTCCCAGGAGTCATTTGATGTGATTCTGGATGAGAACCAGCTGGAGGATGCCTGTGAGCACCTGGCTGAGTACCTAGAGGTTTACTGGAGGGCCACCCACCACCCGGCCCCTGGCCCTGGTCTTCTGGGCCCTCCCAGTGCCATCGCTGGCCTTCAGGTAACCATTTCCAGTGGGCCCAGATCCTCAGGCCAAGCCAACCGAAGTGCTGCCTGCCAAAGCGGAGGCGTGTCCTTGGCCTCTAGTTCAGAAGGCCGAGGGGTTTTAGAGCTCTCAGCTCTGCTGGACCCAGAACTAGTGCAGATGGCAGTGGAACTTCCTGATGAGAGGGAGTAAGTCAGCGAGACGGGTAATCAGAGGTTAGTTTTCTAGGGCTCGAGGGAAACACAATCACCATACCTTTCTCCAGTGTATCTGAAAGGCAAAGCCTGAATTTGGGGGGAGTCAAAAAACTCCAGCTTTCCAAATCCGAAGAGCAAGAACGCTCCAGCATGACTTCCCTTCCTTGCATTATTTCCGGCCGCAGGAATTGAGAGCTGAGGGCCAAGAATCCCCCCACCCTACCAGAGGAGGGAGGGAGGCCAGGTGAGGTCTGGGCCGCTCCCCTTAGAGCCTTTATGTTGCCCCCAGAACCAGCAGCTGCTGGGGGACCGTGGCGAGGAGCACTCGCCCCTGGAGCGGGACAGCTTGATGCCTTCAGATGAGGCCAGCGAGAGCTCACGCCAAGCCTGGACGGGATCTTCGCAGCGGAGCTCCCGCCACCTGGAGGAGGACTATGCAGATGCCTACCAGGACCTGTACCAGCCTCACCGCCAACACACCTCGGGGCTGCCCAGCGCTAACGGGCATGACCCCCAGGACCGGCTCCTCGCCCGGGACTCGGAGCACAACCACAATGACCGGAACTGGCAGCGCAACCGGCCCTGGCCCAAGGATAGTTACTGACCGCTCCAGCTGCCCTCCGCAGGCAGGCACAGGCCCGGCTGACCGGGGCGCCCCCTCCAGGCAGGTTGGCGTTAGAACTGGCATTCGGCCGGCACTAGGCTCAGCCCCCACGACCCCTGCCCAGGCCCAGCTCCGGGGTTGCCTGGGGTCCCAAGGTTCTGGGAGAAGCAGGGGGCCCCCTCACCTCCCGGGCACAGTGACCCCCCCTAGGCTCCCATTCCGGGTCCTGGCTGTGTGTTCTGCACCCCTGGCACCTCCCTCTCCTCCTGCACAAGAAGCTGCCCCACCGGGCAGTGCCCTCAGGCCAGGATCCCCTTAGCAGGGACTTTCCCACCAGACTCAGGGACGGATGCCCCCTCAAAGTGACAAGAGGGGAGGGATGGGGGCAGTGTGGCCTGAGGAAGAAACCAGACCCCTGACCAGGCACAAGTCCTGACTGTCGAAGGGCTCAGGGGTTGGGCTTTGGGGTCCAAGAGCCTCCTCTCGCCTCACTGCCGTGCGTTAGGAACGAGATTCAGAGCCCCTCGGTGGCACTCCACTCCCCGCCGGGGTGGGGCATCCGAGGACTAGACGAGCAGCCGGCAGGTTAGGCCGAGGCCAGGGACCTCCGGGCTGAAGCTTTTGGAGGGAAGGCCCCTCCTCGTTCTGCCAGGAGGCTTCTTAACATCTGGCAGGACTGGGGACCAGGAGGACAGTCAAGCAAAGGGAGGGCGGGAGCCAGTCCTGACTTGGGGTTTGGGGCGGGGGAGGGCATGTGTAGCACAGAAAGTATGGAACAGCTTCAAGGGCCTCATCCCCCTCATTCTTTTGCCCTTGCATCCCATCATCTCTCTACTTGGCCCTCATGCCCCCTGGGAGATATGAGCCCCCAATTTGATTCCCTCATTCATAGCTGCTGCTTGTTAAGTTAGAGTTAGATGGGGAGAGATGGGACACAGTGGACAGACCCCAGAGGCCTTGTCAACCCGGCTACCCTCGCCTTATGGCTCTAGTGTGTGACCTGCAGAGCATGTTCCACAAGACCCTGTCCCCACTGCACTGCCATCACTAATAAACACCATGCACAGTCCCTCAGGCTTCTGTTGTCTGCTGACTCCGGAAGCCAGGCTCCTCCTGGCCTGGCCCCAGCCTGGAGGAAGTAATGGAGTGTCGTGGCCTCCCTCCTCTCACAGGATCCATCGAGTGGGAAGGAACGGGCAGAGCTGGGGGAGGCACCACACTCCCTGATGCTCGCTTCCCGGCCTCCCACCCGGGTCTCTGAAGGGAGACATTTACAGATGGCACTTGTTCTGGGAGGTGAGGAGGCCACCTAATCACAGCTTCACACTGTCCCTGCCTCAGGCCGCAAAGGCTCCTAGGAGCTGCAACTTAACTCCTTGTACCCGTCGCATTCTGAGGGTGGAGGAAGAGCACCTGAACAAGAGGGGCCTCTGTGGGAGTCCCCAGGCCTTGCTGCGCCCTCACAACCTAACCCAGCCGGCGGCTCGTTGCTCCTGGAAGCCTCTGGTGTCCACCTTCCCCTCCCATCAGCCGCGGACTCGGGCTGTCAGGGAACCCCCGGCAGAGGTCCTGCAGCCTGGGAGGAGGGCACAAGCCACAGGGTGCGAGGCTGTATCCGACTGCCTGCCATACTGCAACTGCTGTCCTTTCTCACCCACACGCAAAGCCCCCAGCAGGTGTCCAGGCCAGGGCTACAAGCTCCATGGGGCCGGAGCAGGGGAGTGGAAAAAGCATTATGATCCTGCGGCCAGCGGCTTTTCCATCTGCCCTCCACTGCCACCCACGGGCCTAGCCTACCAGCAGACACCCGAGGCCCTCAATTTGATTTCATTTTCCATGCCCAGTGCTACCCTTCTTGTCTTCTACAGTGCCAGGGAAAACCTGGTAGCTGAGTTTAGCTAGAACTAAACACAGCACACCCTTAATATCATTTTATTTATTCTCAGAACATACAAACTCATCTCAGAGAATAGAAAACAGCAATTTCACTCAGTGACTTAAAGATGGAAATAGCCGGCTCACCCCGACCCCACATCTACTAAAAAATTCCCTGGGTGAGGGGTGCCTAGAGTGCACAGCACCCCTTGGCACAGAGGCCATAGACAGCTCTAAAAGCTTTCAACTTGTTTCATAATCCAAATGGGAAAACAGCTGTCAAAATGACAGTAAGAGTTCAAGGTCCATGATCCTCACGGTGCCGGAGCCCCGAGCCACCCAGGGCGGCAGTACTGCTGCGGCTTCAGCAGTCCAGTCTGCGCTGAAGGAGGTCCAGCCAGGAGTCAGGTTCCTGCTCGGGGGGCAGGGGCAGTGCCAACTGCCTGTCCTTACATCCTGGCAAGAGCCGATGGTCCACCGCAATCCCAAAGCCCTACACCAGGGCTGGGCCAGCAATCTATGGTGACTAGCTCTCCCTGCCTCCTACGGCAGCCCCAGGCCTTCGGCCTTGGTGGTCTGGGTCCAGAAGTCTGACTGTTTCATAAGCCTCCATAACCCAAGATGAGGACATGGAGGGAGGGATGTAAAGGTCCTGAACAACAGGCATGAGGCAGCTTCAGAGCATGCCCTTGAGCCCCTGGGAAGGGTGCGGTGTCAGGCAAAGATGGTCTCTTCCCGGCGCTTCTTGGTGAGGATGGTGCCTGGCTTGTGCTGGGCATCTGGGTGGTTGGCTAGCTCGGGTGGGCAGGAGGACACGGGGCTCTCCAGGATGGCTTGCTTCAGCTCATAGAACACAGCAGAGTCCTCTTTGGTGAGGAAGGTGATGGCCACACCACTCTTGCCGGCTCGACCCGTGCGGCCAATGCGATGGATGTAATCTGGGAATTGGGAGGAAATGTGGTTCAGGATACCAGGCCAGACCCTGGCGAGCAGCATCTGAAGCTCCCACCTCTAAAGGCATTCTTTTCTCCTCCACACTGCCTAGGGCAGTAAGTACAGCTCATGCTGGCTGAACCTGAAGTGCCTGTGGATTCTGCACTACCACTGTTGATTGTTGGTCCTCCTACCACACCGAGACCAAGAGTTGCCTAGTTCCACACTTCTCCTGAAGAGAGAAGTGCAATCCCAGGTGCGGGGACAACAAACCCAGGGGAGGTGGAGGGCAGGAACTTCTCGTTGGGACAAGCAATCCGAGACTCAGGGCCATGAGATGGCAGCATTAGCCTCTTCAGTGTAGCCCCTGACTCTGAGTGGGAAGAGATAAGAAGCCTCACTCTACCCTAGACTGAAGCTGCTTTCCCCCGCACTTACCTTCAATGTTTTTAGCCATATCATAGTTGACAACCATAGACACATCTTGAATGTCGATACCACGACCAGCCACATCTGTAGCCACCAAAATATCCTTGGCTCCAGCTTTGAGGTTGGACAGTGCAAACTCTCGCTGCTCCTGGCCTTTTCCACCATGCAGTGTACAAGCATTATACTGTTGGAAGAACGGTGAGGTGAAGAAAGAGCAATGGGACCATGGAAAGACAAGTCAAGAGGGAGTAGGGACAGAGAAGAAAGGGGGAGTTAGAGACAGCAGCAGGGTAGAAGGGAAAGGGGCAGGGCACAGGAGAAAGAATGAGCACAACTGAAAGGAGAACAGATAAGGTGAAGAAAGGGATGGAAGCGAATGGGATGTGGCAGGGATCAAGAGGGTAAGGTCAAAGGCAAAGCAACCAGAGGTCACACATGGAGCCAGACAGATGAGCAGAGAGAGCATCAGGGCAAGAGAGCGGGGTAGAAAGCAGGGGTCAAGAACACTGAGGTTAAACAGGTAAGTGGAGAAGACACACCCTTTCCCTGAAACACCATATCAGCAGTAAAGGACCCTGACTGTCAGCATTTCCCTCCTGACCACATTACCCTCCCTCCCAAACTTACATCAACACAAATAGCCTCCACCCACTCTATTCCATATCCTCAGACCTTCCAGAATGTGTGTCTTCAAACCTCTCCCTGGCTCCACCCACTTCTATGAAGATGCAAGGCAGCTTTGGCTGGCAGTGCTGGAATGGACAGCGAGCCCTTTCAAGTGACCCAGTTCTCCTTATCGCCCTTAAACCACCCTTTTCCCTCTGGCTCTGATGTGTCAAAGACTGGAGGATTAAAAGATGGGTGAGAATTGAAAGCAGGAGCCTAATGGGACCCTCTAGTTTGAGAAAGCAGTTCCGTGGATGCCAGACTTGGCTCTCCCCTGCCAGACACACCCCCATCTTCTCCAGGGATTTGGCCAACACATCACAGCCCTTCTTCTGGTTGACAAAAATGATGATGGGTGGATCAAAGCCTTGCTCCAAGATTGCCAGCAGCTTTTTCCTAAGAGAGGAGAAAAATGAGATGCCTAATACTTCCCACTACAAGTCAAAAGCCCAACCCTCATGTAGGAACACCATTTCCAGGGTTTCCACTGCCCCAGGCTTGCTGAACAAGAAAACTGAAGCTCTTCAACACAGAAGAGCAGTCGCCCTCTAGCCACCACTCTACTGAAAAAGTTCACAAAGCCCTTTCCCCACCCTGCTTCCCCCGGCACAGTTACCTCTTTTCTGACTCTGACATGAGGAAGACCTTCTGTTCCACACGTTCATGTGGCTTGCCTGCAGAGCCAATGTATACCACAGCAGGTCGCCGAAGATAGCTCCGAGCCAGCCGCTCCACCGCTGGGGGCATGGTGGCCGTGAACATGACTGTCTGTGAAAACAAGCAGCTCAGCTCTGGGCCCAGGCAGCTCGGCCCAGGCTAAAGAATCTAAAATGATGGTGAGCTTTGCTAGCTAACTGAGGAAACACTCTCCTTTGTGTTCCCATCTCCTTCCTCAGTACTTGTTCATCTGGGCACTTTACGACCTATGAGGATGGCAAGGGCTGGCAGCATTTGCTAACATCTGTGATCTCGGTAGTAGCAGGACACTTTGGAATCATTTTTCCAGGGCTGAGCTGAATAGCTACACACCTAGGACAGTCAAGAGGACTGCACCACGGCCCACATCACCATTCTGGAGACATGTACTCCAGGCCCACCAAAGACAAGAAGGGCCCTGGAGCAAGATTGGGAACTTGCCCAACCTTTCCCAACCCAGGGAACCAGCCTTACTTGGCGGTACTTATGTTTCCCTGACTCAAAGTTAGCCAACATCTTCTCAGGGTCCTCAGCCTCATCCGTGTCTGGCTTCTGGTTGCTGACAGGCATGTGCTCCAGAATCTTCTGGACGTCTGGTTCAAAGCCCATGTCAATCATCCTATCTGCCTCATCCAAAACCACATAGGTACAGCGGCTCAGCACCAGGTAGCGGTTCTCCAGCACATCAATCAGACGTCCCGGGGTAGCAATCACAATCTGGGGGGTACAATATAATGTATATGTGACCCCAATGGTACCCTTTTCTTCTCCCTCCTGTGAATGATCCATCTGCATGGGTAAAAGATCTCCAATGCTAAGGCGTTTGGACCCCAACTTCCAGTTATGTTTGACAATGAACTGGCATGAAATCTAAGGAGGCAAAATCAGAAAGAACTTTCCTACATGGGAGAAAAACTGAAGTGTACTGTGGAGGGGGTAGGAATTACACTGAGAAGTCTGTAGAAGACTCAATTCCAAGGGCAAATTTCTTGCAAAAATCGCATTTCCCATTCTCTTCCACATTCTGAGAAAAAGGCAACACACCAAGTCAATGACATGGTCTGGCAGAGTGATTAAGAGCACAGGCTTTGCATGTGAATCTGAGGTCTGCCCATTAGCAGCTGGGTTCTACTTTGGGCAAGTTATTAACCTGAGTCAGCCTTATCTATAAAAAGGGAGCTACCACTACCTACTCTCATGTGGTTGTTACAATAATTAACAAGCTAATATATAAGATATGCTTAGTATAATCCGTGGTACGTAAGTTGTCAATAAATAGTAGGACATATATATATAAACCGAGCCCTTTCCTCATTTTACTGCACTTCTACAGCAGAACCTAGAAAACAAAGAGCCAAAATCAAGAGGCTTCCCCAACGGTGGGCTGGCTGCTGGCTAAATGAACAAACCTCACAACCCATTCGCAGTCTGAAGCCCTGGTCTTCCCTGGAGATGCCACCAATGACAGCCACAGTACGGATGCCCAGCGGCTTCCCAAACTTGATGGTCTCCTCCTCAATCTGCTGAGCCAACTCACGGGTGGGGGCCAGGATGATGGCATAAGGGCCCTGGTCCGACTCTTCAATTCTGTGGTAAATGGGGAATCCCACAGCTTCGTCAGGCTTGTTCTCATCCAACCACAAACAGGAGCAAGACAAAGTTACTCTTAAGGGCAGTATGGGAATGGAGGTGGGATGGGAAAAGATGCATTGATCCCAACTAAAAAAATCAGAGATTCCAAGGCAGCAGAGTTCTTTGGGGAGTGGCCCTTGAGAACAACAATCAAATGCTTCCTTGATATTACGATCCAACTATTCCCCAATATCTGCCCTAGATGTTAAAAAAAAAAAAAAAAAAAGGAGGCTTCTAATTTAGATTTAAAAAGAAAACCAAACACTCATTTGTCAGTTTCACCTTCCCTACCCAGCCAAACCCACCGCACCTGGTGCAGCTGATCCCACCTGTCAATCTTGGGGAGCGTGGTGATCCAGACCAGCAACGGGATGAGGAAGGCTGCGGTCTTGCCACTGCCAGTCTCGGCTACACCAATGATGTCACGATTCTGAAGTCCAATGGGAATTGCCTGGCGCTGGATAGGTGTTGGTTCCTGCAGTGACCCAGAGAGAAGGTAACGGATACGGACAGGTTACACCACCTGGGCCACTGCTGACAGAGTGGACACACATGCTAGGGCAATCAGAGGACACCAAGTACAGTTCACAGGAACGGGAACCTGAGAAAACAAGACTTCCTCTGGAAAGTACCACAGACAAGGTCGCGTTGGTGTGCACTGGCAGAGAAAGCACCAAGGAGTCAAGCAACAAGTCCTCTATTTCCAAATCAAGCCTGTACCTCCTAGAATGGAGGAACAGGTCAGGTCTCCTGGGTCAAGCTGCCCCCTCCTTACCTTATAGCCACACTTATCAATGACTTCCAAGATGTGTGGAGGCAGAGAAGAGTCCTTCCAGGAGCGGATGGGATTGGGGATCTTGCCACCTTTGGTAGTAATGCTGTAGTCTTCCCGGAAGATCCGCCAGTCCCTGTCCGTCATCTCATCTAGCTTCTTCTGAGACCAATGCCGGTCATCCCAGCGTTGCTTGGCTTCCTTCTTACGAAGTTTGCGGAGTCTTGCCCTGGAGCAGGATGTGAGTGAGAGCAATCAGCACCCTCCAACTCTTTTCTGTAGAGACTGGCTCTGCCCAACCCCTCCTCGCCCTGGTCACTCACTCCTCCTGCTCCTTTTCTTCCAGTGTTCGCCTCTTCTCCATTAGGTCTCCATAGAAACGTGACTGCTCTCGTTTCTGCTGTTTTAGGTCAATGCCTGCAATGAAGCCTCGCCCCAACAGCTGTACCTGGTGCCGCTCCTTGTACCTGGGATTGAAAGAGAGGAAGGGAAAGGATAACACGTTGTTATGGCACCAGGAGGGCAGAGCCGACTATACAACTGTTCCCCTTCCTGACCAGGGTGTTTCCTCACCCAGCAGGCTGGCTGGCTACTAGTTTACCAATTTCCCTGTTTCAGCTTATCTTGCTTCTCTCACCTGTGTAGTTACCAGCTCTCTCTGGGAACTGCCTAGAGCAAAAGACCTAGTCCTTAGGCCCAAAGCCACTCACAAGGGGTTGTAGTCAATAGATGTGTCCTCAGAAGCATCCCACTCAAACACAAACTTGCGGTCATTGAGATGCCTGGTTCGGCGCCGCTTCTTGATGCCACCAAGATAACGCTCCTGCCCGGGAAAACAATACAGAGTACATCAAGCTGCAGGCCCAAATCCCACATTTTGGGGCACGTGGAGATCAGAATGGCCAAACAATTAAAGCTTATTTTTGTATAGGGAGAATGAGGACAGAACTGAGGCCTGAACCTTAATAGCATGCAGCTCCTTGCTTTTATCCTTTTCTTCCCGGATCTTCTGCCGCCCTTCCTCATCTTCATTTCCATTGGTCTCCCGCTCCATCCTCTCCCTGCGTTCCCGACGTTCCCGTTCCTGAGGGTCTTCTGTAAAAAAAGAAAGCAAAGCTGCAGAAGAGGTCAGTGGAAGAAAAGAGGAGAGGGAATGGAGAGGATCCAGACAATAGACACCAAATGAGAAAAAAGGAAAAGGGTAGACTTATGATATGAGGGAAATGGAGAGCTAACTGAAAACTATCATTCTCATAAACCTCCCCCATCCTCCCCTCTTCCAAAATCCAGAGCAATTTTCTATCTCTACCAAGTGACTCTTTAATCCCCTGCTTCCTTTTCCTGCTCCATCTAGGAGCTACACAGGGTAGGAAAACGAACCCAACATCTTCCTGCCCAAGTCCTGGAACTGTTTCCTCTTCTTCCTCTCCTCCTCAAGCATCTTTTGCCGTTCTTCCACCTCCTGCTGTCGCCGCTTTAGAGCTTCAGCCTCTCGTTCTGCTTTGGAGAGGAATTTGGGCTATAAAACAGAGTGGAACCATAAACAAGGATGTGAGAGCAGGATACAATCACATCATGAATGGGAGAAAGAGCAGGGAGCCCTAAGATATTTGCTCAGGCATTATACCCGTTGAGGAAAGCACAAACAGGCTAGGATCCCAAGCTCTTACCTTGGCCTCAGCTTCTTCCTCAGCCTTTTTCTTGGCCAGAAGTTCCTCCAGGGATAATGGCTGGGCCTGAAGATAGAACACAGCAATTCAGTCCACAAGGGCTCCCTCTTTTTGAAGATAAACAAAGCAGGGCTTGAGTTGAAGAGGAAGATGGGAAAATTCTTCCTTTCCTTTACCTTAGGCTTCTTATCACCATGCTCATCCTCTTCATCCTTCTTAGAGTCTCTGTCCTTCCGAGATTTAAAATCTTTTCCTCGGCCAGGAGACAAACTTTTAAAAAAGGAAGGCGTGAAGTCCATATCGCTGTCTCACCTCTGGCCCTCGGACAAGGTTCAGAATGAACCCCTCAAAGAAGATGAAGCTCAGTTGTGACTCAACAAGACTAGCCCAGGGTCATCCCTCGTGTCCCGGAGCTCCCTCAGCTGTCATGCTCACTCTGCCTGCTCTAGAACCTAGTGATGGCACTGTCTTGGCCCCATTCTATCTGCATCTCCTTTTCTGAGATTACTTATTGAGAAATAGCTCTTCACTACTGGCATCAAAAATAAATCCTCCTGAAAACACAACTACACACTGAAGAAAAAATCTGGCTTAACTTTACAATACACAATGAATGAATTCAGCCTTCACGGCCATCTACGTACACCCCTCCCAGATATTGCCATATATGTCTCATTCTCATTTTTCCTTCTTAGCCACCCCAGAAATTCTTTCCCCATGCTTGCTATTAATCTATAATAGCTCTCAAACAATGCCACAGTTTCTGTTAAGAGCACGTACAACGTCCTCTGCCCTGTCTGCTTACCTACACACCCAGGGTCTGAAAAGAACTTTGCATAGAAAGTCTCCAAAGGAAAGAAATCAAGACATTAGGGCATTAAGCTATCCCAACAAATATATGTCATCCCTCCTAGGTAGGAACTGACTGGTCTGATGGAGAAAAAGAAATGTTTGCAGGCTGGTAACCGTTTCAAACTACCTTTTAAACTCTAAGAACAAGTTGACCAACAAAGGATTATTGACTTCGGTAACTGGTTATGCCTTCTAAAGACACATGCTTTCAAAAGAAGACAGCCTCACAGTAACTAGCAAATAGGATCCACAAAGAGCAATTCACTACTCTATGAAGCAGAGCCAGCTCAAATGTGGTCAGAAAGAGATGGACATCTTCACCTGAAGCCCATTGTCATTCTCTAACGTACCTAGATCGTTTACGGTCCTTGTCCCGTCTATGTCCATCCTTGTCCCGATCTCGGTCCTTCTTGTTCCGATCTCGCTCTTTTTCTCGTTCTCGTTCTTTGTGCCGTCGCTCTCTAGAAGACAGTAAGTTTCAGAAATCACTCACTATTTTCAGAGCGTCCTACTTCACTGCAGCCCTAAGAAGGTTCCCATGGTCTTTTCTCCTCAAAGTAATGTTTCAAACTGAGGAACGTGTTTCTTAGGAAAATTATGAGAAAGTCTAAGAAGGTCCACTAGATCAGAATTGTACCGCTAAGCATTAATGACAATGACACACCAAAGACTATGTGATCGGATGACCTACGTTCCTTGATCACCTGGGCCTTCACCTTACAAGTCCCCTCTTAACCTGTAAGACCTACTGAGAAGAAATGAAAATACCTGCAGGTCTAACTGGGATAGAAGTAAAGAAGTGTGTAAAGATTAATATCCTAACACTGGAGACATCCAGGGAACCAATAATGAAGAAGTTTGAAACGTACTACCCCTTCCCATGTAACAGACTTAAAACATTACTTTACCTTTCCGTAGATTTTGAACGAGAACGAGAGCGAGAGCGGCTGCCTCCTCGACGTCTGTCCCTTGAACGATGCCGCTTCCTATCTTTAGATGGGGAAGACTTCCGGTCCCGGTCTCTTTCCCGCTCTCTGTCAGGAGTCCGGGATCGCTTCCTTTCCTCCTTGGAAGGTGATGCATCACGGTCCTTCTTATCAGCCAGCTCTCCTGCCATCTGTCATGGGTAAGAGGAAAACTTATTATGTTCTAGGTATTGGCCTAAACTGCTTATATAATTCACTTAATCACAAAACAATCCTATGAGGTAGCTATATTAGTACGCCTACTTCACAGATGAGGAAACTGAAGTGCAAGTATATAAAGTAACTTGCTTAAGGACACAGGTAATAAGTGGCTTCAGAGGCCCACTCTTATTCACTATACTACACTGTCCCTCTGTGATTTCTTTATGTATATGTTCATTTCTAAATCTGTACAACGAATTTGCCACATTTTGTAATTATACCCCAAATGAGTATTCAAAGACGCATACCATCTATCTCTAGAAACATCTTGTATGGCTTTCTTAAGAGTCTATAAAGGATGATAACTGTAATTAACAATACAAATATAAGAATGTTCCTCTATTATAAGGTATTAAGAATACAGAGATACATGAGGGAAAATATAAGTAATGTAACTAACATATAGACTATAGTTAACAGTAATATTGTAATATTTTTACATCCATGGCAAAGAAGGTACTATATCAATGCCAAAGGTCAATAATGCCAAGTATAAAGGGGTATGAGATTTTTCCTTCTAGATTAATGAAAATATTCTGAAAATGACTGAAATGATGACAGCACAGTTCTACAATGACCCTGAAAGCCAGTGAGTGTACACTCTGGATGGACTGTACAAAGCAAGGGACCACATAATACAGTGAATCCTGTGGTGAACTGTATTTATATACATGCATACGTATTATACTACATATTATACAATATATAATACTTAGCAGTTTGATATTATTGATGAGTTCCAAAAAGAAATATTGGATTATGTATGTAAACTAGTCTTTTTCTCTGGGCTTATTAGAGGATACTGGATTCACAGGTTTTGCTTTTACTTGATTAAATAATGATTGATTGGGCCACATCAGTAGGACCAAGGGGGCGGTGACTCTCAGAAAAACCGAACCACAGAGAAGGGAGGTTGGAGTTTTGAGCTGGAGCCCGGAAAGTGAACACACAGGAGAACAATACAGAGAAATAGAGATGGTTCCTTAGACACAGCAGAAGTCATGGGGAGAGAGATAGAGCCATTCACCTGATAGTCTACAGCTGGACTTGTGTAGAGAGCACAGCAGCTGAGCCCAGAGAGAAACAGAGCCCTGGGAAGAGAGCAACCAAGAAGCCTGAACTCTTGGCAGACGACAGCAGCCATTTTGCTCCAACACGTGGCAAGAGACTTTGGTGAGGAAAGTAACTTATGCGCTATGGCCTAGTAACTATAAGCTTCTACCCCAAATAAATACGCTTTATAAAAGGCAACAGATTTCTGGCATATTTCATCAGCATCCCTTTGGTTGACTAATATAAATACTAATACATAGTGTTAATAATATATTTTTTTAAAAAGGTCTATTAGGGAACAGATGTAGCCCAAGCTGTTGAGCACCTGCTTCCCACATGGGAGGCCCCAAATTCAATCCGTGGCCCCCAGTACCTTAAAAAAAAAAAGGGGGGGACACAGATGTGGCTCAAGTGATAGAGCTTCCACCTACCATATGGGAGGACCTGGGTTTGATCCCTAGGGCCTTCTGGTGAAAAAGAAGAGAAAGCTTGCCCGCGCAGCGAGCCAGTGCCCATGCAAGTGCCGGCGTGCTGAGCGCAAGTACCCACACGGTGATCCAGTGCCTGCGCGAGTGCCCACACAAGTGCCCACGTGGTGAGCAATGCCTGCACAAATAAGTCACGCAGCAAGATGATGACAAAACAAGAGACAAGGGGAGAGACAAGGTGAAATGCAGCAGCAACTAGGAAATGAGGTGGCGCAACTGACAGGGAATCTCTCTCCACATCAGGAGTGTCCAGGATTGAATCCTGGTCAATCCTAGAGGAGAGAAAATGAGAAGAGAACAGACAGCAAAAACAGCAGGGGGAAGCAGATTTGGCTCAACGGATAGAGTCTGCCTACCACATGGGAGGTCCAGGGTTCAAACCCAGGGCCTGTTGACCCGTGTGATGAGCTGGCCCATGCGCAGTGCTGATGCACGCAAGGAGTGCTGTGCCATGCAGCGGTGTCCCCTGTGTAGGGGAGCCCTACACGCAAGGAGTGCACCCCATAAGGAGAGCCACCCACCGCAAAAAAAGTGGCTCCGTACACACGGAGAGCTGACATAGCAAGATGACACAACAAAGAGACACAGATTCCTGGTGCCGCTGACAAGAATATAAGCAGACAGAGAACAACACACAGAGAATGGACACAGAGAGCAGACAACTGCAGGGGGCAGGGAGGGCAGGGAAGGGGAGAGAAATTTTAAAAAACCTAAAAAACAAGTCTTTAAAAAAAATCTCTTGAAAAAAAAACAGCAGGGTGGGAGGAGGGGAAGAGGGGGAAATAAATAAATAAATCCTTTTAAAAAAAAGGAAAAAAGGGTCTATTGGGTCTGCAAGCCCACCAGGATCAGACAACTCATGTACAGCTACAGGAAATGAGTCTTTGTGATTGCATAAAGAAAGCTCAAAAGAGGGAAGGAAAAAAAAAAACAAACCTCGAACTTTGAGATTTGGAATTCTAATCAGCACCCCAAGGAATCAGCCTCAAAGGAAACTTAAATTTAAATGGATACACCAATCCACTTTTACTGTGGGTAAAAAAAAAAAAAAAAACATTAAAAGAAATGTACCGAAAACTGGCAGTCCCGGAAGTCCTGACTGACATTCTCTACTCATATTTTTCACAGCCTTGAGGAGATACAATGACATTACCCAGTCTCATGAAAGATTTGAGCAGGAATTTAATCTGTTCCCCTCCTGCATGGGGGACACAGAAGATCATGCCACACTGTTAACTGTCCCTTGGACAAAACCTACTTCAACCAGGAGATAAAACAACAGCAAGTCTGAATCTACTTCTACCCCATCATCATCATCATCATCCCTAAGGCTTAGAACACATTTCTCAGAATTTACTTTATCCCCATCTGATTCAGCTAGGTATCAGTTCCCTATACTTTAGCTTACAGCCCAACTTTTCCATGTCATTCCCTGCCATATATCCTTGAGAAGGGAGAATGTATAAAGGAAAGAAAAGAAAATGAACACTTCCAAAAGGTGAAAACAACTCAGGTAAGAACAATGAAGGCCAATGAAGTACTAAGGAAGAAAATAAAACAGGGTGATATGACAGGGAGGGGTATGAACAAGAGAGAGAAAGTTCAGGGAAGAGACAGTTAAGCTGAGGCTTAAATGAGGGGAAACAAACAGCCAATAATTTATTAGGTAGAAGGAATAGCACTAAGTAAGGTACTGGGACAGGAACTAGTTTATCATGTTTGCCAATTAAAAACAGATATGGATGGCCTAATCCCAGGGGGGGAGACTGATTCAAGATGAGGTCAGTGAGACAGGTAGTCAGATCATGGAAACATGTTATAAACCACAGCAAGGAATTTGGGTTTTAATCTGACTGTATAAGAACATTTAAGAAGGGTTTTAAGTAGGAAGTGATGTGATGTATTTTAACATTTTAAGAGAATTACATTGGTAGTTTTCAAGAAATATATAAGGTAGGGTATATGGCTCAGTGGTTGAGCACTGATTTTTCACATACAAGGTCCCAGGTTCAATCACTGGCCCAGTACCTTAATTTGAAAAAGAAGAAAAGGGAAGTGGATGTGGCTCAAACAATTGGGCTCCTGTCTACCATATAGGAGGTTCAGGGTTTAACGTCCAGAGCCTCCTAGTGAAGGCAAGCTAGCCTGTGTGGCGAGGTGGCCCACACAGAGTGCTGGCCTGTGCAGAGTACTGCCCCCCACAGGAGTGCTGGCCCACGCAGAGAGCTGGCGCAGCAAGATGATGCAACAAAAAGAGACAAAGAAAAGAGATAGTAAGAGATGCAGCAGATCAGGGAGCTGAGGTGGCACAAGAGAATGATCACCTCTCTCCTACTCCAGAAGATCCCAGGATCGGTTCCCAGAGTCACCTAATGAGAATACAAGCAGACACAGAACACACAGCGAGTGGACAGAGAGAGCAGACAATAGGGTGCAGGGGGGATAAATAAATCTTTAAAAAAAGAAGAAAAGAAAATATGTACTAGGGGTTGGCAAGAGTGGAATGAGAACCACTGAGAACGCTACTACAGTAGTGAAGACGTGAAATGATGGGGGCTTATTCTGGAAAGGTGGCAACAGAAACAGAAAGAAGTAGATGGCTTCAGGTATCCTCTGGAAGCAAAGCTGACAGGACTTACTGGTAAGGTGAGAGAGGAAAAGAGCAGACACAAAGATAACTCCTTAATTAATGATTTGTGCAACCTAATGGTCTATGGTGTCAATACTGAACCAGAGAAGGCTGGGGGAAGTACAGATTCAAGAGGAAATCCAAAGTTTCATTTGGGTTGAGTGTGAGATGTCAATAAGACAATCAAGTGAAGATTCCAGGAAGGCAGTCAGCTATGCGAATCTGGAATCCAGGGGTAAGTTCAAGAGTGGAGACAAAAATTTGAGTCACCAATACATAAGATGGCTTTTAGAGTCATGGGGCCCAAAGTGGTATTATCTAAGTAGGCAATATAGTTAACTGAGCTTTGGGGCACTCCAACACTTAAGAGGTTGGGCAGAGCAGTAGCCAGAGAAAAAGACTGGGGAATAAAACAGTAGCCAATGAGAAAGGAGGGGAAAAAAAGAAGGTAAGGCATTATAGAAACCAAAAAAGTGTGTCAAGGAAAGAGTAGTCAACAGTGTCAAATACGAATGAGGTGGAGAAAGAACAAGTAGATAGAGAAGTCCTAGTTCATTTGGGAAAATGGAGATTCTTGATGATTCTTGATTCTTGATGAGTTGTTTCAATACCATGGAGGGAGTATAAGCCTGAGTGGAGTGAACTGAGGAAGGAATAAGAATATGAAGACATAAATACATACAACTTTTATTATGTTTTATGTATCACAAGGGCCAGATAAACAGGCTGATTCTGGCTACTGTTCCCGCAGCCTCCTCTCAAACCTCCGGATCTCAGTTCCTCAGTTCTTGTAGTGCAGGGGCAGAGTCTTTTTTTCATTCAATGAAATATTTTTCAATTGTCCACCATATGCAAGGCACTGTTCTAGGTACTGTGTGAGTTCCAAAGGAAATCAGGAAGATCCTGCCCACAGGAAGCTTATAGTACAAGAGTGGGGATTAGACACACAGCAGAAAGATGCCAAGATGAAGGCTCAGATAAGGATCACTGAGGTTCAAAAGAGTTTCCTTCCATTTGTGAAAGGGGATTTGGAAGGTTCTGTAGAGGCAATGGTTCTTGAGCCCTTCAGTATAAGAATTCGAAGATGTATAATTGAGGGCGAGGAAAGAAAGTCGTTCTCAGCTAAAGAAATAATACAGGAGGCGCAGAGGCGGGAAAACATGGATTGGCTCTGGGAGAAAAGCCAGAGTTCCAGTTTGGCTGCAAGGATACTCCAAGCATGAAGGAATTAGGTCGGACTGGGGATATCACGGATGCTATTCCCGGGGGCAGGGACCTGGGCCCATAACAACGTTCACTCTCCAGAGCCTGTGCCCCCGGGAGTCAACACTCCGCCTAGGGCCCGCGGCAGGCTCGTGCCCCTTCCCTGAGGCATTCTTCCCCGCCTCAGCCCGGAAGCAACGGCCACCGCCATGCCCACACTCTCGCCCTCTCTGCAAGCTCCTGAGAACCGCCTCTATCGCCCGGGACTCACCACCCTGAGTCTGAGCCGCTCAACGCGGCCTTAACGTCGCCGAGCAGTCGCCATCTTTCCCGTTTCCTGGTCACCGAGTTGCGCCCCGGCCGCGCGGCAAGCTGGGAAGGCGAGTTCCCCGTCCTGGGAGGCGCAGGTCAGTAGGGACGTTCTGTGAACTACCAATCCCAGAATGCACGGCGCGAGCGCCAGCCCGGGCCGCGGAGTCTGCTGGGCAATGTGGTTCGCCAAAACGTTTGAGTCTGCGGGAGGAGGAATTTTCCGTGGGCCGGCTTCCCGCATAGAGTTGTCTAATCGCGCAGTCTTCCTGTAATATCATGGTCTTCTTAGAAACTATAGTTAACGACTCTCTAGGCTAGTGGGTTACAGCGGAGAGCTTTAAGGGCTTCCTTAGATATTAATAGCACACAATTATAAAAAATCAACAGCAGCAATAACAACAAATGTCGTTTGTGGAAAAGCATTTTATAAAAAGTTCTGTGAGGTAGAAGATTAGACCTGTTTTACAGATGGATAAACTAAGGGTTGAGTTACAGGAAGGAGTAACCTAGTGTATCATTAATCAGGGTGGATCAATTTTCTGTGCTAAAATGTTGTAGAAGTCCAGAGAGGTTCAGTTATTTGCATATGGAAAGGCCAGGACTCAGGAATGATTTTGAGAAGGAAAATGGTTTATTGACGGACGGCCGGACTCGGGAGCTTTCTGTTTCAAACCCAAGCCTCGAGCAAGATTTTCATGTTCCTTTTATACAGGATGGGGAGTCAAATGGTGCTTTTATGAAAGAAAACTACCTTCTTTGTTAAGTGTTTGCCTGAGTACGGGATAGGTTTTGAATTAACATATGGCCCATATTTCAGGTGAGCTTGAATTAGCATCTTGCCCACATTCCATCTGGATGCAACTCTGAATACACATTCAGTCTTACACCCTTTCTGAACATTCAAAGCCCATAGGGCTTATATCACTTAACTGGATTCCTAGAGACTAGGCACACTTGGATACAGAATTAGGTAACTTTGGCGGCAGACTTGGCCCAGTGGTTAGGGTGTCCACCTACCACATGGGAGGTCCACGGTTCAAACCCCGGGCCTCCTTGACCTGTGTGGAACCCCGGGCCTCCTTGACCTGTGTGGAGTTAGTCCATGTGCAGTGCTGATGCGTGCAAGGAGTGCCCTGCCATGCAGGGGTGTCCCACATGTAGGGGAGCCCCACGCGCAAGGAGTGCACCCGTAAGGAGAGCTGCCCAGTGTGAAAGAAAGTGCAGCCTGCCCAGGAATGGCACTGCACACACAGAGAGCTGACACAACAAGACACAATAAAAAGAAACACAGATTCCTGTGCTGCTGACAACAGAAGTGGACAAAGAAGAACATGCAGCAAATAGACACAGAGAACAGACAACCAGGGTTGGGGGGGGAAGGGGAGAGAAATAAATAAATCTTAAAAAAAAAAAAGAATTAGATAATTTTGAAGTTACGCATAGGCTGTATTATATTTCCCATTTGAGACCAAGTCCAAGTCTCCTTAAGCTTCGGCATCACCACCATCAGAGTCTCCCTGGACTGACTGGTATGTATATAGAGTTTGCATTGCTAAATTGCCTGCCTGGACTGGAGTCGTTGCCATGGTCACCAAGGGCAGGACTGCAGCCTCTCACTGCCCCACACCCACAAGTCAGGACACATACAATTTAGGTTATCTATGAAGAGATGGAACAACCTCCCACCCATAGCCCACATCAATACTATCCCACGCTTTAGAGGACATTTTAGCAACCCTGACCCTACAGGAGGTAAAAGCTATTAACAACCCCCTGTTATGGTGACAACTCAAAATGAGCCCACACGTTTCCAACCATCTCCCGGCAGGGTGGTATTAACCTAGCTGTGGCACCTGTTGTCTCAACATTCCTTCTCAGCATTCCAGATAGCACCTGGCATTTTCATTTTCTTGCCTTTTGGGATCTGGCCAATTGTTGGGCTATCTTGAGATTTAGGCTTCTTTCTTTCTGCTCTTCTCTCCTCTTAGTTCTTCTACTCCAAATTGTACCATCATTTTGTTTCTCTTCATATGCTTCATCATAATCTTCCTCTTAAAAAAAAAAAAGAAAACAAAATCCTTGCGACTTCAAGGATGAAAGTTTAGGTACCATGAAGTATTTTGTGCCTTCCTCCTTGCCGTTTCCCATCATCAGCTTTGTTGTCTCAGTCTCACATGGCTGTAGGTCTGACGTCTCTCCCTGAATGTTTCCAATTCTCCTCTAGTAGAGCCTGGAGATAGACCCAAATAATTCTGAAGCCCTGAGTGTCACACACAGTGGCTCAAGTAACACTGGTAGTTACTTAGAACTTTTCAGCCTTCACCTTCTCTTTACTTCCATCCCAAAGAGAGAACTGGGAGAAAAAGTCTGAGGTCTACTAAACGCAATTAACTCAGTGAACAGTAGAGGGCTCTCCGCTCACAGAATGAAAACCCAACTAAAAATCAGACCTTAGGAGGCTAGAATCTTTTTTTTTAAAAGATACTCAGATTACACAAAATGTTACACAAAAAAATAAAAGGGATTCCCATATGCCCCATTACCCACACCTCCCACCCTTCCCCACATTAACAACTTACTTCATTAGTGTGGTACATTCATTATAATTGATGAATGTATTTGGAGCATGGATTATAGTTTACATTGTAGTTTACGCTCTCCCACTCAATTCTATAGGTTATGGCAGGATATATAATGTCTTGTACCTGTCATTACAATGTCATTCGGGACAATTCCAAGTCCCAAAAATGCCCTCATATTACACCTTCTTTTCTCTCTCCCTGCCTTCAGCACTTCCAGTGGCCGTTGTCTCCACATCACTTATATTTCTTCCATTGCTAGAATCACAGTAAGTCTATAGTAGAATACCAGTAATCCACTCTAGTCCATATTTTATTCCCCAACCCCGAAGATTCTGGGATGGTGATGACCCACTCCACCTCTAATTGAGAGGGGGCCTCGATCCCATTGGGCTGATGGATGGGACTCTCTTGCTTGCAGTTGTAGACTCTCTCAGTTCCTTGGTATGGTGGTTGTCCATCTTCATGTCCTTGTTAGTTGTCCTGGGTGTAGATTAGGCGTAGAGTAGGTAGATTCTTAAGAGCTGCAGCTACTATGTATTGAGAAATCTTGTAAGTGCCAAACTCTGTACTAAACATTCTAACTAAGTTACTTGATTTACTTAGCTCTCATAACCATATGAGATGGGCATTATCTCCATTTTACTGATAAGGAGATTTGGTCCAGCAAGGCTGATTAAGCCTTTATAGACTTAGGTAAAAGGATGGAGCCAGAATTCAACTCCAAGTTTCTCTGACTTCAGAGTTCTTGCTCTTTCCCTATTTTCAGGTTACGATTCATCACCATCTTTAAAAATGAGGGACTTGAAACCCAGAAAGATGACAAAGCTTGTCGAAGTTTGTAGCGACAGAGTTCCCCTAGTACTTGTGCATACCTCTCTCCCAACCCATAGAAGACATTTGAGCTTAGAGAATACTCATTGTTGCTTGAATCACTCTGCTGGTTCTCTCACACACAGTGAATCTTTGGAGATAGAGACAGAGAGGCTGGACCCTAGGAAGGAGCACAGGTGGAATCTCCTCTTCAGGCACAACGTGGCTAATAGTAAGGGGTCCATGAGATTATAGTAACATTGAAACCCGGATGCAATTCTGACTCCAGTACTTACCAAGGGTGATTTTGTGCAAGTTATACGGCACCTCTTGTTTTTCTATTATTTATAAAATAGGGAAAATAATACCATTTCCCTCACAGAAAGAACAGCAAAGCAATCAGGGGTGCAGGTTCTGGAGCCAGAGTGCCTGGATTTGTATCCAGGCTCTACCACTTTTGAGCTGTGTGACCTAGGGCATGTTAACTAATCTGAATTTCTTTCCTTTTCTGTAAAATGAACTAGATAAGTACCTCAAAGGGTTGCCACAAGGAATAAAGAACATGAAAAGCTCATAAGCACGTCTGACCCATGGTAAATGGGCATAGTAAACAAATGTTAATATTATCCTTTTTAACATAAATATGTAGGTAAAGTCCTTGACTGAGCACAGAGTAAGTACTCAATGTGTAATAACTTTTTATTTCTGGCACTACAGCATGAAACTTGGAAAATAAGAGCAATAAGCCTTTTTTTTTTTTTTTTTTGAGGCTATATCAGAAGTCAGTAAGTCATTGAGGATAAAGAAGCTAAGGCACCTGGGCTGCCACCAACAGGCAATGGAAATGGAAGGTCAAGAAGGCAGACAACAGGCGAGCAGGTGTAGCTCAGTGGCTGAGCGCCTGCTTCCTATATATGACGTCCCAGGTTCAATACCGAGTACCTCCAAAAAAAAGAAGAGAGAGCGAGCAGAGGACATCACCATCACCTCTTGGTGGTGATGGTAGCACAGCATTGTGAACACAATTAACAGCACCGAAATATAAATCTGAATAGTATTAAAAAGGGAAATGTTAGATAGTACATATGGTAACAGATTAATTTTTTTTAAATCCAAGGAACTACACTACACAGTGAACCCTGAGTCAAACTATGGACTTTAATTAATAGTTCAACCATAAAAGTTTTCTATAATCAATTGCAATAAACATTCCACACCAGTGCAAGTGGTGGTGGTGGCGTGGTGTATGGGAATCCCGTATTTTATGCATGAATGTTCTGTAAACCCACAACTTCTCTAATAAAGAAAAAATAAATAATAAGATTGGGAGGAAAAAAAAATAAAAGACCTCACCTCTCCCAGAACTCAGAGACCAGACCCCAGGAACCTCCTCCCAACCGTGGCTTCAGTCTGTCCACACCGCGCAGGGGCTGGGATCTCAGCAGCCTGGCTATTCTGTGGATAACTTCACTGAACCTCTTCTCTTCCCTCCAGACAATCTAGGGCCTGGTTCTCAACCAGGAGACATTTAGCAGCAGGGGACACTTAGCAATATCTGTTGGTTTTTGGTCGTCACAACCAGGAGGGCATGCAACTGGCGTCTAGCAGGTAGAAGTCAGGAATGCTGCTAAAATAAACATCCTGTGATGCACATGACAGCCCTCCACAACAAAGCCTTCTCTATCCAAATGTCAACCGTTCCAAGGCTGAGAACCCCTGAGCTCTAGGGCTAAGACTTTCCTTGGTTTGGTAGGACTTGGGTGAGACTGGGGATGTGGCCGGCTGGGGGACATGGGGCAATGGAGAAGAGGAGTTCCTTGTTGGAGATATTAGGGAACGGTGGACGCAGCCAGATAATAGGTCATAGAAAGGACTCCAGGACAGATTTTTCCTCAATATGTGTGACCCAAGGAAACAGAGAAAGAATCAAGAAAGGCAGAGTCAACTTCTTCATAGGCTTTATATTTTTTTCATTAATAAATAGGTTTTCTTCTTTAAACACAGAACATAGAACAGATTGAAACACTCCCCCTCCCCCGAATTCCAAAGACAAGAGTCTGTAAAACAAATGCCAGCTGTTTTGCCCTAAGGGCAGAAAAAGTCTGGTGATCCCACCCAGCCCTGCCCCCTGCAGCACCACCACCCCCACACTTCACAAGAGAAGGGGGTCTAGGGCTTCTCCCTTGGACCCTAGGGACATAGTTGAGAAGCGTGTGAATGTATGATGTCACCTCTCCATGAGGCATGGGCTTTGCAAGATGAGTTTTCCTTCTCATTGGCTCTGACCAGCTCCTGCCTGTCTAATTTCCGTTAGGAAGCACCTGGGCTAAACTCCCAAAGGAGCCGACTCTTGACTTCCGGCTCTCCACTCCAATGCCGCCTCCTCAGAGGGCAAGGGCAGGGCTCAGGGACCCCTCCCACCCCCTGGCTTGCATGGAAACGCAGTGTGGAAGAGGCATGATGCTAAAGGGGAGGCTCCTGGGGCCCCCAAGCCCATGAGGCCACCATGCCCCCCAAACTCCCACACTCGTCCCTCCTCTGGAGCAAGGAGCCCTGGGGCGCCCGCACCCTCCACAGCCCAGGGCCTGGCTTAGGGTGATGGTTCTCTCTCCGTGTCAGGCCCTCAGGCCGGGCCTGGCTCCTCGCTGGTCACATTCCTGGCTCCTTCCATGCCCTCACCGTGGCCATCTGAAAAACCCTTGTCCAGTGTCCTAAATTGTCTCATCCTCCCTCTCCCCATGCCTCTGCTCCCCGAGGGAGGAAGTGGGAGGCTGTCTCCCCTGTCCAACGTCCACTTCACATGATGGAACAGCTTTTGGCCTTTTCCTTCTTGAAGGTAGAAGAGATGAGTTCGGAGCGACTGGGGAGGTGTAGCAGTCGCTTGGAGAGGCTTCGGACGGGGCTCTTCGGGGGCACGGGGCTGGCCTTGTTCAGACAGACCATGGATGCCGTCCGAAAGATGCTGTGGACACTCTTTTCTGAGGTGAAAGCTGAGCCTTCCAGGTAGATTTCCGCACCCAGCTGCTTGGCTATTACACAGCCCTGCGGGAGGAGAAAGGTCATTTGGGCAGGGGTCCACAAGGGCCCTGCCATACTGCCCTCGATGTAGTGCCACTCCCCAGGGCTACTCCTGAGAGCACCCAACTGCCAGGCTCCCACCACAACCCTCTGCTGATTATTTTTCTGAAGGGGAAGACTAACTGCACATTAGAATCACCCAGAATGCTTTTGAAGCCATATAGGTGTCAAACCAAGGAAACCAATTTCTGGGTAAGAGACTGGGCATTCGTATTTTTAAGAGCTCCCTGGATGATTCTAATGTAAAATACTCATTTCAAGTAAACGATCCTTACACTTCCATGCACATAAGTAATTCTCCAGGAATCATGTCAAAAATGCAGATTCCCATGTCTTTCTCCCAGAGCGATTCTGTGAGGATGGAGCCGGGAATCTGAAATTCTAAAAGCACCTCTAATGCAGGTGGTCCACAGAAAACTATCTGAGAAACACCGGCACACAGCAACGGTTCACCTGCCCACCTCTAGCAACTTTCCGGATAAACAGGTACCCACCACCCCAATCCAGGTAACCGGTTTGCTGACTACAGGTGACCCCCCCATAGGGCTAATTCTCTCTTGCCGTAGTGGGAGCGTCTGAGCAGGGCCACATTTCAAGCCCTCTACCTGTAGCCTTCCTCACCCCCAACACATGCACCCACACACACCCACGCACACAGACCTGCTCGTAGGAGATAGGTGCCTGCTTCTGGTGGGAAAGCTCCATCAGAGTGCTCAGATCTGTTCGTAGGTCCGTCTTGCAACCAATAAGCAACACGCGGGTGCTGGGACAGTAATCTAGGATTTCTGTCTTCCACTGAGGGACCAAGAAGAGGGGAGGGAAGAGGAAGCAGGAAGGAAGGAAAGTCAGTGACAGACAGATGCCCAGAGAAACCCAGTTGGCAACATCCCATCATGTAGCTTTTCACCAGCCAGTTCTCCCTCTGAGTCATAGCGTCACCACTGCACTAATTACATCATCCTCTCGCCCGTGAGACCTTTGGGGCCATAGCCCAGGCACCAGAGCAGCACAGGGGCAATTCTCCCCCCACCCTGCCAACCATGCAGGACATGGAAGTGCCATCTCACTCCAGTCCAAAGACCTCATGAGTCCAGAATGCCAGGGGAAAGGCAACCAGTCTCTTCCCGAGAGAAGGAGATAATCTCAGAGTCTTCTGGAAAACTAGGCTAGCTCCACAAGGCATCGTCGGGCTCTTCAGTATAAATAGTCCTTGCCACATGGACCCCAGCTTTTCCTACCAGCAGTTCAGCTCAGGCCTGCCCGCCTTGGCCAGTCGCAAGGAGCCTGGGATCAAGGTCCACAGACGCTGCCTCCAAAAAACTCCCATCCCAGACCCTCAAACCCTAACACCGAAAGGTTCTCTGACTCTCAATCTGTTGCTTCCTGAGTCTTCAACACTTTCTCCTTGCTGGGCTGCACAGCAGGATAGGGTAGTGGAACGGGCAGGAGACCTGGCTTCTAGTCCCCGAACTATAGCTAATATTGTGGCCTTGGGCAAATCCCTTCCTTCCCTGGCCTCAGTTTCTTCATGCTACCCAAGAGGGAATTAGATGACAAGGTCCCATAATGGTTCTAATTAGAGACTGCCGAGTCTATTCAGCCTTACCTTTTTGAGGGCACTGTCCACTGTCTCAGGACGGCTGATATCAAAGCACAATAATACTGCGTCTGAGTCGCTGTAGCAGAGTGGGCGGACATTGTCATAGTAGGGAGAGCCTGGAGTGGGGGGAGAGCTGACAGTGAGCCATGGCCTTTCCCCCCACCCTCACCAGCCTGTGCCCAGGGAGCCCTGGGAGAACCACTCCTGGTCCTCTAGGCTAGGTGGCCCCACTTATTTCCCAGAGGAGTGTGCTACGGTCTGGAGGTTTGGCACCTGACCCCCAGCCTGAAGGCAGTCGAGAATATCAGCTTCTCAGTCTCGAAAAAGGGAAAGGAGGCCCAAAAAGGGGGGTAGGGGAGGGGCACGACTCTGTAATTGGACCCTGAGTCTCCCGCAGGGGGCTTAATTTAAGGTCTGCTACATTTTCTAAATCTCAGAGAAGACGCTCTGGACCCTGTGTGAGCCCAGGGCTTGTTTATGGTCTTCTCTAGAGTCTGCTGGCTGCCCCAACCTCTGCTCCCTTCTTCTGCTCCAGGGTCTCCCCAAAGAGGAGACAAACCTGCCTATTATATAACTGTCTGCTGCCCTGCTTCTTTGCCGTGGGGTCAGAACTCCTGGAGGTTGACGGGGACAGAGAGCAGCAAGTATTCAGTGCCCCATTCCTCCACTCACCCAAGGCGGCTTACCCTAAAAAGGGCAAAAGGTAAGCTGCAGCCCCTATCCCCTAACATCTGGGGGAGGGGGCACAATCTCAAAGACAGGAGCACCAAAGCTGGGCTTTAGAGGCTAGAGAAAGGGTCCTTGGTTGGTAAAGGAGTGGGCAGCGCCGGCCCAGGTGGTCTGACATCGTAGAGTGTTAGGGGCTGAGGCTGCCTCCCTCCACCCTGGGGAAGGAACAGTAGCAGATTTGGAACCCAGACAATCCGTGCTCAGAATAGCAAGCAGCCCCTCTCCCTGTACCGCAATCGCCATGGAAACTGGGGGGAATCCAAGCTGGGGGGTAGGGGGGTTGTTGGTTGTAAAAAAAAAAAAAAAGAAGAGAGAGAGAAAGAGTAAAAAGGAGTTGGGCTAGCTGCCTGCTCCTTCGGCGTCCACCCCCCTGTCCCTTTCTGAGGTGGGGTCTTACCGCTGCAGCACTGAGCCAAAGGAGCACTGCAGCACTGGGTGGGGGGAGGGCGAGGAGGGCCTCCATTTTGGCTCCCAGCAATCCCCCTCCCCTAGGACCAGCAAATAAGGGGAACAGGCATTCGCTCTGACCCTGGCCCCAGTGTTGGGAAGCCCCATCCTACACGCCCCTGCCACTTCCTCCTCCTTTATGGGTACCAAATGTGAAAGAGGGAGTCGATCTGAGAATGACTGATAGCCTTTATCCTACCAGGGGGGAAGCATGGGGAATAGAGACCACCCTTGCTGGATTTTCATTATCTGGATTGGGATTCAAGGAAGGTAGGAGGAGGGGGGACGTGGCTTTGGGGTGGTAGTAGTAAAAAGAGAGGAGCTGCAGTAAGATTCTGGGAAGACTGCGAGGTGAGCAGTGGAGAGCTGACGAAAACCATACATCACGCAGCCAAGCTGCATTCCAGCCCGAACCGGACGAAACAGCACAGACCAGGACCACCAGACCCCTGCTCCCCGACCCCTGGAAATGCGAAAGAGGAAAGCACCCCCGGTAGCGGAATTTGGGTTGCGTTGGGTTGGGGAGGGGGAGAGGAAGCAAGGGGAAGTCTTATTTTCTCTCTATCCATCCCCTACCCCCAATCTTTTCAGACCTCGACATTGGATTAGAGGGACAACAGCTCTTTGGAGGAGTACAGACAGCATATTTATTACATGAACTAGGAAACCCTCAGTGATTTATAGCTCCTCTTTAGACTCAGCCTATGTGTTTTGCGGGAGGAATAGATTTTCCTTCCTTTCTCCTACTCCCCACTTTGAGTCCTTACTTGTCACATGAATCTAGTCCCTAGAAAAGTGGGAGGGGTCATAATCAAAGCAAAAGATGTCCTAGCACTGAGGGATTGGGGCTGAAAGGTTGGAAAAACATCATTCTCTAAATTCTGGACAGACAGGATTTCTTCTCCCCCACCCCAGTTTAGGGCAAACGATCAGCACCAAACTCAAGCCCCACCCTGCACCCCTCACTATCCACAACATGACTGTGCCCCATACGAAGCCGTCTCCCCGCTCTCCAAAACCCTGACGACGCAGAGCTTCTCCTCTAAGCCGCAGGGTGACGAGAGGCGCCGAGCCGCAGCAGGCGGCCAGCAGCAGCCAGAGACGGCGTGGAGAGAGGAAACGGAGACTGAGCAATATTTCCCCCAAAGCACACTGTCTCCCTGGCCCAAACAAACTCTCTGCAGCGGCACCTCCTCCTGCCTCTAATCTGGTTTTGCTCTGGGGCAGTAAAGGCTGCACATGTGTGGGTAGTGGGGGGCTTGGGGGGCTGGGGATGGGGTGAGGGGATAAAAATCAAGAAGACCCGGACTGCCCCCCATGGGTATCGTGAGTCCATTCCCCTCATCACCCCAGCACCCCGAAGGATGGAGCCAGACCCAGGGAAGTGAGCGGCTTCTGGGGCCCACCCACGGCACCCCTGGACCAGCCGATCGGCTGGACCATCTCCTTTCCTCCTCGCCACCCCGACAGCTGAGGCATCTTCAGGTCCCTTCCTTCAATTTCCCGGCAAGTACCGCTCTCCTCCCCACTGAAGGAGGAAACCGTTTCTAAAAGACAGCAGCTGCAGCAGCCCGGCGCAGGTAGGAAAGGGAGCGCCGGGGGTCCGAGGTCTCACCTGAGGTGTCCCAGAGACTGAGCTCCACTCTCTGCTCCTCGGCCTCCAAGCAGGCTGTGTAATTCTCAAACACGGTGGGCACGTACGTCTGCGGGAAGGGCAGAGCCGTTCGCACCCTAGGCCCCTGCTCCCGTCACCCCCAGCTTAGTTCTGGATGCACAAGAGGTCCCTCATCCTAGTGAGACCCCAGGAGTGGCAGGACGAAGGGGCCAGAGATACGTGGGGCAGGAGGGAAGGGCGTGGAGACACGCAGGCACTTTGCGCCATCGAAGTAAGTCCCCCCACACACAGCCAGGGACACCCCCCCCCAATATTCTAGATGGTCAGGGACACACACACAGGTTCCTCTCATCCCCACAGTTGTTTCTCTCCCCATTTTAGAGCCTCAGTCTAATTCCAGCCCTTGATCTTCTCCCCTCAAGCCCCTGGGGCCAGGAGAACAGCAGAAAGGGGCATCAGAAGCCTGCCTGGGGCCGTGCTTCCGGAACCTTTGAGGATGGGGTGAGGGGAAGGGCAGGTTTTACGTCAAGAAGAAACCCCAGCCTCTCAGATGCCTCCAGTTGCCTCTCCAGAGAGCAGCCTTGAAGGATGAAGGGAGGTAGGAGGGGATTTGACTGGGGCCAGTGGGTGAAGAGGTGAGGAGGAGCCAGCGGGGCGGTAGAAGTGGGACAGGTCTCAGGGGACGTGAAGGCAGGGCAGCAGTCTCACCGCCAGAAGAGAGCTGGGGACGGGGGGAGGATGGCATGGGTCGGGGGAGACAGCTTCCCCGGGCAGGTGGCACTCTATCCCCAGGCGGGGAGGCAGGGGGAAAAGCTGGCCCTGAGGCCGGCAGGCAGCTCACCTCCGGATAGCAGTCCTTGGCTAGCACCTGTAACATCGCTGTCTTCCCACACTGCACATCTCCCACCAGCACGAGCTTACATCTGGCCACGACTGGCTGCGGGGCCCGTCTCTCCTTCATGGTTGCAGCCTCCACGGGACCGGGACTCGGATTCGGAGAGGAGCGGGTTGCGCCAGGTGCTTCCCAGCCCGCAAAGTTTGCCCGATGGCCTGCCTCCCTCCAACTGAGAAGGAGGCAGGCACAGCCACTTTATATCTCCCTGGCTGAGCCAATCACAAGGGGAGGCGGACTCTGGCAAAGCCAATCCCCGAGGTGGGATCCCCTCCAACAGCCAATGGAAGGAGAATCTGAGTCAGTGCCCTCTTCCTCCCGTCCCTTTCTCTTAAAGCTGAACCGGTGCCTGCCTCCCCCGAAAGGGGATTCCCACGCTGTTTTGCGCTTGTCTTAGGGAGGGGTCGGGCATGTGGAGCGCGATTAAATGGCCTTGAATGCCCACAAATGAGTGTCAAAAACAATCAATTAGCCATGAAAGCCGAAAGTGAAGTCAAGCTGGAGTTGTAAGGACTGTCCTAGGAAAAGAGAAGGACCTGCCTAAACAATAGACAAGTGGCACCCCTGGAGGTGTGGGGTAGCCCCCAAAATCTCTGACCCCTTTGTTCCATTTAATCCCCATTCACACCGGTTCCCACCTCGGGTTTCCCCATCCACTGTCCGTTCCTGCCCTCCCCTCTTGGAAGCCCAAGTCTCTTCTTTAGGAATGACTTTCACCCCCGCAGAAAGCCTTTCTAGTGTCATCTGGAAAAAACCACACAGCTCCTGACCCAAAGATGGCCAAAGAAAAAGGAATGAGAGAATGTGACCAAGTGGGGAGAGGGGAGACAGGAAGAAAACAAAGCAAACAAAGTCACACTGTTTGTTTGGCCAGGCGCTTCTCGCTTCTCGCCCCATGCCTGGCAGTAGCTGCTTAAGGGTGTTTGTTTTGCTGCCCGGGTTTCAGTTTCCTGGATGAATCAGGCACAAGTCCAGTTCCAGGTGACACTACCGTCGCTGACGCATTAATGTGTGTGTCACCTAGTTAAAGTCCAGACTGGAGAACTGAGCCCGAGACTCTGGGGATTAGGTTGAGATGAGCTGCATAACAGCTAGCAGCTTGCCCTTCAGAGCCTTTGCACCCAAGAAATCTCTCTATTGGACAGAACCCTGAGGTGCACATAGCTCAGACCAGCCATTGATTATCCAGGGACCTAGACAATCCAGGAAGGCCTCCTGGAGATCAGGAATTGAAGCCAGATCAACGTTGGGCAATACCGAGAGGCCTCTGGGGTTTGTCAAGCCCAGAACCTCTGGTGCATGCCCCGAATCTTGTTCCATCTGAGCTTTACTGTTAATTCATAGAGATTGCTGCCCTACCCATGGATAGTTTCCCTGTTATAAAGAATGTTTTAAAGATTTTCCCTAGACCCAAATGGACAGATCTCCAAGGGTAAGATTTCCAATGTCCACTAGAGACAGTGGGAGGATGGAGGTTATTACGACAGTGTATCCCAGCTGGTGTCCCTCCACAAACCTGATGGCTTCTAAATCCAAGCTGCTTGGCTGAGGGCGCTGAGCGCAAGGCCTCTATCCATCTCCTAAGCTCCCCCGCCCCCTTTCGGGGATCAGGAATCACCTGAGGGGACCTCCAGGGTACAGAAAGAGTTATCCAGGTGCTTCCATATCTGGATGCCCTCCTTTTCACGGCTTGCTGGAAGTTTCTTTACCCCACCTTTCTCCAGGTCTTATCTTCAAATCTCAGCTAATGTTCTGTCTATAGAATTTGTTGTCTTCCAGCCCTTCACCAGCAGCCGGACAGCCTCTCTGAAATGCCCATAAGTATGGATTAGGAGAGTTCTAGGAACAGCTAGCCACAAAGGGTGGACTGCCTTACCCTGGAGCCTTTTCCCTCAGCCTGACTATTTGCTTCTGTACCTTCCAGTTTCCCACCCTCGGATTCACCTGGACTCAGTCCTGGAAGCATCAGTGGAGTTCCCATACATCCGCCTGACCCTTAGCTGCCTTCCTTCCGCTGGCAGCCCCAAGGGCTTCGGACTTCTCCATGTTCTCCACTAGCCACTCTAAATAGATAGTCACTGTGAGTAAAAACCGTCCCTTCTACACAAACAGCTTCTTCTGGCTTCTAACAAGGTGGTCATTCCTGAACAATTCCGCGATAGAAATTCTGGGAGCCGGTACTGACGATGATCCCTGGGGAGGTTGCATTTCAGGATGTGACACAAAGCAGTCTCTAAAATGTGTCCCGTGAAGGTCTTTTGTCGGTCACGTGTTTATGAGTTGTGGTGGGAAAGGCGTGTGTGTGAAAGCATGTGCGTTCAGCCACGAGGCAGCGTGACAACATGGAACGAGGACGAAACCAAAGTCCAGCAGATCTGGGGGTCAGGACGCGCTCTGCCCTTAAGATGAGCTGTGTGCGTTCGATAAGTCACTTCCCCTCTTTGGGCCTGTTTCCTTAAATGTAACGTGAGGGGTTTAAGACTTGTTTTTCATAGTAAGACACTCCACACACACACACTCCAGCACACTTTATAAAAACATCTGCCATTGTAATAAATTTACAAGATTGCTCTTCTCTATCAGACAAGGAAAGTTTAAAATAAGGTTAGACTTGAAAACATGCTGGGTGAAAGAGGCGAGTCACAAAAGACCACATATTTATGAGAGTCCATTCATAAGAATGTGCAGAACAGGCAAATCCATGCAGACGGAAAGTAGCTTGGGGTCACCAGGGCCTGGGGGATGCAGGGGCAGTGGGGAGTGACTGTAATGGGTACAAGGTTTCTTTCTGGGGTGATGAAAATGGTCTGTAAGCTGTAATCGACTCTGATGGTTGCACAACTGTGAATATTAAAAAAACATTGAATCGTGCACTTTAAATGGGTGAATTGTATGGTAGGTGAATCACATCTTGATAAAGCTATTATTTTAAAAATAAGATTATAATTTCAAAACTTTTTATACAATTAACCTGTTTAAAAAAAGCTTTTTTGTGTATGGATACGTTCTAGCATTTATCATGCTAGAATAATGCAATGAACCCCATGTACTCATGACCCAGCTTCAACAATTATCAACACACAATCTTGCTTCTTCTATACCCCTACCTACTTCTTACACTACACTCCCTGTACTGGATAACTTAAAAAAAAATTTAGACATAATATCATTTCACTCATAGATACTCAGTACTCATCGCTAAAATAAAAGGACTCTTTGTTAGCACAACCAGAATATCATCACAACCAAAAATAAATGAATAAACAAAAATAACGCCTTAAGGTGTAAACTCTGAGGGGGGAGTTGAGGCAGGGTAGTATAGGAAGCAGGGAAGGCGGCCGGTCAGAGTAAAGCTGGAAAGCTGGAACCCAGCTGGTCAGAACACAGCCGTGTTTCCCTGCCCGGAAACCCCCTGAGGGGCAGCACCTTACAACCAGAAAGTCCGCCAGACACCCTGATCACGAGGTCCCATTTG
Organism: Dasypus novemcinctus; assembly: GCF_030445035.2. Classification (NCBI taxonomy): domain Eukaryota; kingdom Metazoa; phylum Chordata; class Mammalia; order Cingulata; family Dasypodidae; genus Dasypus; species Dasypus novemcinctus. The sequence continues at coordinate 21,005,787 of NC_080684.1, forward strand.
AAAGTCCCAAGCTCAAGAGGAAGCCCGGGATAACTGCAAACAAAAGGGCTCCCCACTGGTCCCCTGAGAGCCAACAGGTGGGGATCATAAGGCCGCCAAGCCGAACAGGCAGCAGCTGGCCCCTCCCCAACTTCAGGAAAGGGGAGGAGAAAAGTCTTAAAAAGCCTACCCTGGGGCCCCACCGAAGGGCCACGTGTCTGGGGTGTGTACTCATTACTCTCTTGCCTACCCAAAAAGGAAAGCAAACAAACAAACGAACACCTTAATATCAACAAAGAGCTAGTCAGTGTTAAAATTTCCCCATTTGTGTCATACACGCTTACTTTCTTTTTGGTTTTTTGTTTTTGTCTTTGTGTCATACATGCTTTCTTTTTAAGTTGGTTTATTCACATTGGAATCCAAAGTCCATACGTTAAATCTGGTTGATATGGCTCTTAAGTATCTTTTCTTTAAGTTCCACCTCCTCCTTCTTTTTTTTCTTGCAGTTTGTGGAAGAAATCAAGTTGTTTGTTCTACATCATTTCCCACAATCTAGACTTTGCTGATTGCATCCCCATGGTGTTTTTAATGTGTCGTGAACTCTCGTACAAGCTAAATCTTATGCAGAACCCCAAAACACAACCAAGATTGAATCAGAAAGGGATTTGGAGTGGGGCTCACCCAGCCTCCCTTTCCCTTTGAGGGTACCTCCAAGGAACAAAGCCCAGACAACACGGATTAAATATCACTCGCCTGGAATATATACCTTCCAGCGTGTGCACGCACAGGTGCACGCGCCGAGCTCAGGGCTGCCCTACCTTTTTCTGACTCTGATTACTCTGATAAGTACCCTATCTGGGACAGAGGGATAATACACAAAGGTGCTCAGGGCCACAGCAAATTCGAATTCACTTTGTCTCTTTCAAACAGCACAGTACTTTCTCCGCCCTAGAGAGCCTTGCAAAGAGCCCCCAGGCACTCTGCCATCTGCGTACCCCAGGAGTGTGGCAGGGCAAGGTCCATTCTCCCTGTCCTTAGCATGACTTGGGTACTTCACTCCTGGGTCCTAAGGCATAATTTTGCAAGATCCCAGGGACCTCTGGCCCTTGGCACGGGGGTGCACCTGACCTTTTGACTAGCTGTTGTTTTAGCCACTAGAGCACTTAACCAAGTACCTCCCTTCAGCGAGTTTACAGCTAAGAGGGGAGATAAGGCAAGAAGCGCTGTGGGTAAGTTAACTGAAACCAAGGGCGGTGGGAGTACTGAAGAGGGAGGGGTCCGATTTGGAAACCTCACGAGAGAGGGGTTGTCTCACCCAGACCTCAATTCTGATACAAGATTGGTGAGGGAAGAGTACAGCTGCAGGAAAATGCAAAGCACGCCCAAGGATTGAAGGGGCACTCCAGCAGACTGGAACAGACTCTCCAGGGGGGGCCGGGACAACTGGCTTGAGAACATAATTAGGACAGTGATCTCTGCTGCAAAAATGTCGTAAAATGCACTTCAACTCCAAAAAGTCTGTCGTTTACAAAAATACATGTGTATTTATATTATATGTGACAATTTGAAATTCTTTTATGAATCCCAAAAAGAGGAAGATTATGTTTTTTAACTAATCCATGCCTGTGGGTGTGAGACCCTTTTTGACTGGACTAGTCAGTGAGGTGTGACTCAGGCTGAGTCTCCGCCCTCTTATTGGAGCTGATACAAACGCAGACTCAAGGAAAGGGAGCTGCTATATTATATTTTATATTATATTATATTACATTACATTATATTATATATATGTTTTTTTTTTAATCCCTGCCTTGTGGCATTTTGTGTGCTGTCTGCTCTCTGTGTCCATTTGCTGTCTCTTCTTCTGTGTCTGTATTTATTTATTTCCCCTCCCCCCTTGCTGCTTGCTTGCTGTCTGCTCTCTACGTCCATTCGCTGCGGGCTCTTCTGTGTTCTCGCTTGTCTCCCTTTTTTGTTGTTGTTGTTGCATCACTTTGCTGAGTCGGAGCTCTGCAGGGTGCGGGCGAGCCTGCCTTCACAAGGAGGCCCCGGGACACAAACCAAGGGCCTCCCATATGGTAGACAGGAGCTCACCTGACTGAGCCACAGCCGCTTCCCTACATTATATTATATTAATCCTGCCAAGCCCTGACAGGCTTAAGGAGCAGAGGCCCAGGGAGAGGTGAGCCTGATAGATATGCCTGATAGCTCAGAGCTGAACTCGATCAGAAAGGGGAGAAGTCGAAACTGATAAAGGAACCTGGCAAAGAGACAAGCCCTCTTCCTGGCTGCCCACAGTTGAGCTCTGGGTGACGGTAGACTCTGGAGGGGAAGGCAGAGCTCTGTGGCCGTCTTCATCATGGCAGGATGCTGGGATAAACAGTGGCTGACTGGTGAGAAAGCATCTCTGACAGTGTCTTGGACATTCCACAGCCTTGGAACTGTAAGCTTTTCCCCAAATAAATCCCGTTTATAAGAGCCAACCCATTTCTAGTACTTCGCATTGGCAGCCCTTTAGCAAACTAAAACAACATATAGGGCATTCATTATTGTCAAATCCCTTCAGCCAAAGACCACCAGCAGACACCTGTAATTGAACAAAACTGGGTTTATTGAATCATCACAATAAGAGAGAATGCACACCACGCAGGGGACTGTGGCACATCCAGCAGGAGGGTGTTTAAAGCACTTGGGATTGGGGCTTATGTTTGTTGATTTGGGGGAGAGTGCAAGGAAGCAAGGCTTTGCTCTGCTTTGAAGCTATCAAAAAGTGGGGATTATTCTATGCGGGAGTATCTTAAAAAATCATCTCTAGAAGGTGGGAGGATGAAGCAAGTCTAAATCTGTAATTGGTTTAAAAAAAAAAGAGCAGTCACTCACATTAGCTAGGATAGGGGATGTTTGATCAGTGTTCTTGCTTTGTCAGAGCTGAGACAGAGTGGTCTTGGTTTTGTCTTGCTCTGCCGTGGTCAAGGAGTGGCCTTGTCTGAGGTTAGTATTCTGTGAAGTTATGTTCAACAGAACACCAACGCCTGGCTGTGTGTGCCAGGCCAGGGCACAGCACACCAAGGCATTGCTGGTGGGGTCAGTTCCTGCCTGGCAGGGCCTGCTCTTCTCCTTCTCTTCTCTTCCTGAGAGCTGGGCATTGCTTTTTTTAAGTCTGGTAAGAGCAGAAGGAGAAACCAAAGGAAAGGGTAGAATTTTCCACAAAACTAGCATTGAGTTATGATGCAAAACAAGACTAGGATGCAGAAAGGTGGGCCAGAGAGCAGGGCATGTTCTAGGGGAGTGCGATAGCTTGAAAGATGGAGGCCTGGGAAAGAGGACCTGTGTGGGTGTGATTTAAAGTGTTTATAGAAGGAGCAGAGGGAAGTGGATGTGGCTCAAGTGATTGGGCTCTACCATATGGAAGGTCCAGGGTTCGATTCCCGGGGCCTCCTGGTGAAGGCAACCTGGGCTGAGGGGAGAGCCAGCCCACACAGAGTGCTTGGCCTGCATGGCAAGCTGGAGCGTGTGGAGAGCTGGTGCAGCATGGCAACACAACAAAAAGAGACCCAGAAGAGAGACAACAAGAGACGCAGCAGACCTGGGAGCTGAGGTGGCACAAGAGATTGAGCACCTCTTTCCCACTCTGGAAGGTCCCAGGATCAGTTCCTGGTGCCACCTAAAAGAAGACAAGGAAACAGAAGAACACACAGCGAATGGACACAGAGAGCAGACAATGGGGGAGTGGAGGGGAATAAATAAATAAATCTTTAAGGAAAAAAAAAAAAAGGAAGAAACCAAAAACCCACCCAAGCTGGACTAGCATAGGAGGGAAAAACAGAGATGACTGAGGAGTGGGGGGTGCCGAGGGAGGTGGGGAGACAGAGCCATGAAGCAGCCTGCGTTGTCTGGTGAGGGTGAGCTGTGGGCAGGGAGGACGTGTAGGAGCAGGATGTAGTTGAAGGGAGTTCAGCAGGGACAGACAGGAGCAAGCGTTTGGAGTCCAGGGCGTTGGAGAGACCACAGCAAGCAGGACTCCCGGCCTTCCTTCACCCCAGGGCGTGGTCAAGACTAAGGTGGCCCCTTGCTGAGTGGGTGGTAGGGAGTCCTCAAATTTGGAATTCTAACTGCGGAAAGGCCTTCGGAACACGAGAGGGAGCCGAGAGGGGAGGCAGCCTCTGAGGCAGGTCACTCCCTCTTCAGGCTTCCAAATCCAGCTACTTCCTCATCCTCTGGTGAAGCAACTCCCACACTCTCTCTCATCCTCTTAAGGTTCCTTCCGCTCGCCCCCCACTGCAGTCGCCCTGGATATCTGCATATCTTCTTCCTTCCACCTTCCTCCTGGGCGTCTCTGGGAAGCCCTTCTTGATATGGCAAAGGTGGAACGAAGTGTAATTGTCCCCCACACACACTGTTTTCCCACTTTTTTTTGGCGGTACCAGGGACTGACCCTGGGCCCTCATGCATGTGAAAGCAGGCACTCAACCCCTGAGCTACACCCGCCCACCCCCTCCACGGCTCCCCGCCTGTCTGCTCGTCTCCCTCAGGAGGCACTGGGAGCCGCACCCGGGACCTCCCGTGTGGGAGGCCAGTGCCCAATTGCTTGAGCCGCTCGCCCCCTCCCCACGTCTTTTGACTACAGATATAAATCTACTATGGTGGGGAAATGACTGGACCAAGAGTGAGGAGACTCAGGCTTTCTGTTTCTAAATGGAAGGGTTAAAAACCAAAACAAAACGCCTGCATAGATTATGTCCATCCCCTGCTTATAGGCTTCCTATGGGTCATGTCCACTTCACTTCCGACTCAGAACGCTCCCTGGCCCGCCCTGCCTCCCTGGCTGACCTCATCTCCTACTGTTCTTCCTCTGGGTTCCAGCCACGTTGAACTTCTTTTGATTCCTCAGTAATGGCTTTCCAACTTTTCTGTTGACAACTCGCAGTCAGAAATACCTGGTACATCACAATCCAGAACACACCCGAAACTACAGTTTCATGTAACATTTGCCTTTCCTAAGTGCAATGCACTCTCTTTTCTTTCCCCTTCCCCTCCTTCCTCTCCTCCTTCAATGCTAGTTAGGACCCACTAAATTGATTTCATTGCCCATTCTTCTCTGCCATACCAGGCTTAGCCTCAGAGGCTATTCACTAGCTGTTCCCTCTGCCAGGAACTCTCCTGAAGTTCTCATAACTGGTTACTTTTTATCTCTTAGATCTCTGGTTAAAAGTCATCTCCCCAGGGGGCGGATGTGGCTCAGTGCCTGCTTCCTGGGTTCAATCCCCCGTGCCCCCTAAAAAAAAAAAGAAAGAAAGAAAAGAAAAGTCAACTCCCCAGAGAGGTCACCCAGACTAAAATAGTCACCTGATCATTCTCTTTTTCATTCTCCTTACGGCACTTATCACTATGATATTTTTCTGGTTGTGTTTTTTCATTTATCTGTTTTTTGGCTGTCTTTGTCCCATACCACGAGGAGGCAAGGTCCTTCCATGTATTGTTCAGCACACCGAAGAGTGCCTGGTGCTCAGTAAATACTGGTGGAAGGAAGGAATGGACTGAAACATGGCCTCTTTCTCTCTTAGGCCCTCAGGGTTCTTAACTACAAAAGGAGACGTTGAAAAGAAGAGATTGGGCTCCCTCTCTGAGAGCCCCTCCAGCTCTAGCTCTCAGTGTACAGTTTTCCAGAACGTTCGAGCCTGTGCTCCAGACTCCCATTCTACCCGCCCACCGCAACCCTGAGCACTGGCTGAGGTCAGACGCTGCAGAGGCTCCTCGCTTCCAGGCCGGGGAAGGTTAAGTGTATAAACCTAGACACAGCAAATATTGTGAAGGCAGAATTGGAACCAACTGGAAATCGCACAGCAGCACTGAAACAACCAGGGTGATGTGTTTGCCGTGTGCTCACTGCCCTACCCCCATCACCTCACTTAATTCTCACCCCAGTCCCCTGAGGGCAGAAGAGGTGGTACTGGTCAGGAGTCAGCCAGACCAGATTCAAAACCTGACTCTGGCACTTGCAGCCGCAGCACAGCAGAGAGGTTGAGAGCCCAGGCTCGAGCCACACTGCCCAGGATTGAATGCTGGCCTTACCAGTTCCTAGCTGTGTGTGACCTTGGGAAAACCCCTTAGCCGCTCAAATAGCAATGGCATTTATTGCATCACCTCATGCTCTTTCCAGCACATCACCAGGAAACCTTCCTGGGAATTGAGAATCTTAAGCAAACTGGGAGACTCCAAACGGCCTCCCATCCCACCTGACCCCGTGGGGCTCTTGGCCTCTAGACTGCAGTGCGGGAGTCGGAAGCCGTGGCTCTGCATTCCGCAGGCTGGGCTTTGAATCCAGGTTCCAGCACTTACTAACTGGTGACCTCAGACAAGCCACAACCTCCGTGAGCCTTGCTTTCCTCAGCAAGGACTATTTCCTGATCAGAGCCGTGGGTTTCATCCACAGCTGGAGAATTCCTTCTAACAGCCAGCCTCAGTTTTCCAACCCCCAGCACTTCTGCCCCGAGGGAAAGAAAACAAATTGCCAGAGAGAGCCCTAAACCCTGTTATAAAGGGTCTTTCCTTCCCTCTTCCGGTATTCTCCAGACCAAATAATCCAAATGCCTTTCTCCCGCCCCCACAAATCTCAGAACTGGATGTGGCTCAAACAACTGAGCTCCCACCTACCACATGGGAGGTCCCGGGTTCGCTTCCAGATGCCTCCTAAAAAAGGAAGATGACCACACAACAGATAGACACAGCGAGCTCAAACAATGAGGTGGGGAGAAATAAATAAAATAAATCTTATTAAAAAATAATCTAATTCTCCAGCCCTTCCCACCTCTCTCCTTTGCCACCTCCTCTCCCCCACTACTTTTTTTTGTAATTACATTAACATATGTTTCTGTGAATGTGTTTATCTAATTATTTCATATCAGTGAGATCATACAATCTTTTCTTTTTGTGTCTGGCTTATTTCACTCAACCTGATGTCTTCATGGTGTTGTATGTGTCATCAGAACTCCATCCCTTTTTACAGCTAAAATTTCATTGCATGTATATACCACATTTTGTCTCTCCACTCATTTGTTGATGGACACGGGTGGCTTCCACCTTTTGGCAATTGTGAATAATGCCAGTATGAACATCACTGTGTAATTAACTGTTCAAGTCCCTGCTTTCCATTCCTTGAGAATATACCCAGAAGTGGGAGTGCTGGGTCAGATGGGAATTCTGTACTTTTTAACTTTCTGAAGCACCACCTTCTGCCGTGGCTGCACCATTTCACATTCCCACCAATCATGAATGAGTGTTCTTGTTTCTCCACATCCTCTCCAACACTTGTAATTTTCCAGCTTTTTAATAGTGGTCATTCCAGTGGGTGTAAAACGGTATCTCACTGTATTTTTATACTCTTTTTAAAACTTTTTTTTAAATTAGAGAAGTTGTAGGCTCACAGAAAAATGTTGTAAAAATAGTGTTCCCATATACACTCCCCATTATTAACACTTTGCATTAGTGTGGTACCTTTGTTACAAATGATAATAGAATATTGTGTTGTGATGAAACCACAACACTGTGATTATACTAAAAGCCATTGATTGTACACTTTGGATAGATTGTATAGTATGTGAATATATCTCAATAAAATGGCTTTAAAAATATTGTAATTGTACTATTAACTATAGTCCAAGTTTACATTGAAGTATATTTTTTCCCATCTATCACTCTGTTATTAACACTTTGCCTTAGTGTGGTACATTTGTTATAATTCATGAAAGAACATTTTTATAATTGTACTATTAATTCTAGTCTTGTTTTTTAACAGGTTTACTGAGTTGTACAGTACTATGTTTGCTTTTTTAATTTTTATTCTACTAACATAGACATGACCTAAAATTTCCCCTTTTAACCACACTGGCCATACATGTGGGGTTGATTTCTGAACTCTCAACTCTGCTCCACTGTCTGTATGTCCGTCTTTGTGCCACCTCCCTTTATCACCTGTCTTCTGACACTCAGCACCTAATCTAGCCCAAGACTCTGGCTGAGGTTTGAACTGAGCTGAGCTGAAGAGGGCTGGGAAACAGCCCTGCTGCCTGGGACCCGCGGGTCCAGGGAGGAGCGGCTCCCCTTTCGAGACTTTTGCCACCTTCAAGGCACTGTGCTGAGGACTTGCCTTCCATGATTTCACTTAAAACTCCTTCAACTCCATTAGTTAAGTCCTTTTTATTTTAGGAGGTACTGGATATTGAGCCCTTGTATTGAACCCAGGACCTCGTACATGGGAAGCAGGCGTTCACCCGCTTGAGCCACACCTGCTCCGTTAAGTATATTTTATTGATGACGAAACGTAAATGTAGTAAATGTAGCTGGCGGCGCCCGGGGTCCTGGGTTCATCCGACTCCACAGCCCCTTCCCCTAATTGGCACGACCAGCCGGCTGAGCCAAGAACTACAGGGATCAAGTTGTGTTTTCTGAAAGGAGGAGAAAAATGCCACAGTGGGGAAGTTTCCAGGAAGGGAACAAGATTACGAAAAATATAAAAATAAAAAGAATTAAGAAGCCAGAGACAAGCCCAGTTCAGAGAGAATAACCTGCTGAGGGGGTGGGCGAGGCAGCAGGATGGGAGATGGGCGGGGTGAGTCTGGGAATCTTCAGCAGAAAGTAAGGCTGTCTGGGGTGGACAGGTTTGAAGAACAAGCAGGGGAAAGCAGCAGCCCCACCCTCACGCCGGTGAGGCGCTGAGAGATCAGGAAGGTGCCAGTGTGTGAACTTGTGCTTATTTTTTCCGAAGTCCAAAAATACAGTGAAAAGGAAACACACACAAACAAACCTAACCAGAAATGGGAAAAAGTGGTCACGGCGGCAGCTGAGAAATCTGAGACAGGAATTTCAGGAACTGGCATAACTCAGTGACCTGACTTGGAAATTCCACCCCGTGACGAGGCTTTTGAAATCTGCCGGCTTCCGATCAGAGTTTGGAGTACTTTCCAGCAGCCTGGGCTGGGGCAGAGGGGGTAAGAGGGAAGGAGGGCAGGGCCCCCCACGGAGAGGCAGGCCTGTCACCCCAGGGGCTGCGGGCTGCTCTGTTGCCAGTCTGGCAGGGGCCACGTAAGCAGGGCCCTCCATTTAGCTCTGTCTCAGAGTAATAATAATTACACAGCAATAACCTCCTCCTGAGTGCTCTCCAGATGCCAACAGTCTGGTGAAGTAAGTCTCATTTTCCCAGCTTTACAGATGAGGACAGAGGCGCAGAGAGGTTAAGTAATTTGCCTAGCTCTCTCAGCAGGTAAATGTCAGAGGGGGGCACCTTTTTGAGATCACGGATCCCGTTTGAGGATCTGACGAAAGCCATGTACCCAGTACCCAGGAAAAAGCTTATAATGAACTTCTGCACAACATTTTACAGTTTCAGGGGGTCCAGGAGCCCCTAACCCTATTCCATGGTTAAGAAACTGAATAGTGGGGCAGTGTTGAATTATCTCCCACCCCTGTCCCCAACCTGATAGTCCAATGAATAAATCACCCGTGAGGGCAGGGGGGACGGGGACTTACAGCAATTGCCTGCCACCCCTCCTAGCCTGCTGTCCTGGGACCTGGGGTCTGCCCAGGCTGGGCACTCTGAAGTGAGGTGGGCACAGGGTGGCAGGTGGGAGGGGGCGGCCTGGGGAGCTATAAGGGACTCTGTGGGAAGCCAGCGTTGTGCTATATTGGAGGATGACGCTTTTCCCTCACCCCCTCAGGGTATCCTTTTCGGGTTGAGATTTGGAACTGCCCAGCCTGGAAGAGATGAAGGCCTCCTCCCTTAATTAAATGCCCAGGAGTTGCTATGGAAACCGGAGCTTCCAAATCCTGGCCAGACAATGGGGAGAGGAGCTGTCTCCCGCCCAGACGCGGGAAGCTCCGGGGGCCTCGCGGGGGACAGGAACGGGGGGCCGGAGGGTGAGAATGAAAGGGGTGCCAGCCGAGGAGCCCGGCCTCCCCTCCTGCTGGAACTGTGGGAACCGGCCTCTCAGAACCAAGGGGGTCCATCCGAGACCGGGGCCAGCCTCCCAGATGGGGAAGGGCCTGGGGGCGGGGCGGCGCGGCCAGGCGCTGCCCAGGCCCCAGCAGCTCCTTTGTTCCCAGGGGAGAGAGCCAGCGAAGTTGGCAAACAAAGGCAAGAGGCCCGAGGGCAGACGCGGGCGTCAGGCCTGAGTGACGTGCACACACAGCCGCCCCGGGCCACGAGGGCTCGCAGAAACCGCGGCCCCTGAAAGGCCGGTCTTCGGGACTCTCAGACCCCTCCTCCTGTGTCCCCCTAACCCGCCTCTGGGGCCCCCTTGAGGTCGCCATCCTGTCTTTGTTTAGGGAAGGCAGAGGGCAATCCTCCCTTGAACAAGCTCAGGCTCGGGCGATGGGAAAGTGGCCCCTGCTCAGGAGCTTCTGCCAGTCAAAGTTCCAGCTACCCAACCCACCCCCCCTTGGAAAACAGGGCAGCACCCACCCATCCCGGAGCACCCACCCTGCGCCGGCCCCGTGCCCAAGGCGATAAAACAGGCTCTCGTCCAATGCCCCAACAAGACCGCGCAGTCGAAATTAGGGTCTTCTAGGAAAAGGAGGGGTGTGAGGCTGAGTCAGATAGGTCAGGTTGGGGCTCGCAGTCTGAAAGGGGCAGATTTTGTGTCATCTACGTATCTTTTAAAAATAAATGAAAAAGATACTAAAAAAGAGAAGAAAAGAAAGGGGCAGAGCTGGGACTTGATTCCAAATTCATCCAGTTCTAAAGCCTGGGTGCCTTACTAACTTTTCCCACCTTTGCTTCAAAAACTTCTCGGAAATTTTTGTAAGTAAACCCACTCTGTTCTTATCCCTTCACTCTCCCACTCAGTGTTACTCAAATACTTCCATAGAAGCAGTTCCCACTTTATAAGCTGGTTATTTAAAAAGGTTTATATAATAACTCGGCTGTTTGGAACCCAAACATATTTTTTCCTGGGGAAAAGGTGTTAAATGGATCTAGAAAGGCCACTTGACCCAGAATGCAGCTGACAATGGTACATCTAGTTCAGGAATAGCCTGGAGCCCCAGCCATCATCAGTAACATTGTTTTCCTGGAGAACTACATGCCCAGCTACAGGTCACTTTCTCCTCCCTCTTCTCTCTCATCCTGTTGGACCTGTACTCCAGTTGCTACAGTGCATGGAGGGATAATAATTCATAAATCAGGCTACATCCTGCGGACTGACCAAAGGTAGTGTTTCTTTAGAATGGGGTCCAGGATAAAGAAAGAGCCAAGCCTTCCAGAGCTGAAGGAACTGTTTAGATGGAGAAAAGAAGGTTTGAGAGTGGAGGGAGAAAGCAAGATGGCTGCTCGCAACCACAGAGGGCTGCAGAGGGCCAGGCTAGGATCAAGAAAAAGGGACAGGGCATCAGATTTTTTTTAATTTCAATTTTAAAACAATCGCTGTTATTAATTGACCAGATTATAAAGATAATCACGGTTGTACCTTAGTTCATCCTTCTATAAGCCTATTGGTCTGGTCTTCCCTGTTGCCAGCATCTCGCCCTTCTACAAAATGGGAGACCTTCTTCCTTCCCCTCCAGGAGAAGATTATTTGAAGGGCCAAAGGAAGTTGTTGGCTTCTTTGAAGCATTTCCCAACAGTATAGATCTCATGAATCAGCTCCTCTGTGTAGATGATACCATGGTTACCAAGAGGTCGTGCAATCAAAGAATTATCTGTCAAGGCAACCCACTTTTTATTGATTTTGCCATAACCGTGCTTATAGATCAGTTCAGTCACAAGCTTCAGGTTCGGGTACCCCCATGCAATACAGGGTACCACAATTTCCAGCGTGTTCACCGAGGCCTTGTTGAGTTTACCAAAGGTGTCATTGAAGATCTGGCAAAGGTGAAGAAGTTGCAACACTTTTCAGGTCTTTGGGCTCACACCACCATCGATACCTCTGATCCTGATGACAAATGCCAGTCTGGGTTCTGCAGGTACGTAGAAGTTGCCAGTACTGCTTTCCATTCCGGCCATTAGAATCTCAGTTCTCTACATCTGCCTATATTCCTTGATAGTGCTTAGTTTTTTCATCGATAAGCTTCCTCCTGGCCTTTTGAAGCACCTCTGGGCAAACTTCCTTCTCAAGCGCTTGATCTTCAGTTTGGCAAAATTCCTTTGCTTTTTGTTAAGTGTTCTGGCACAGCAGGAAACTACTTCTTCTCTTTGACATCCTCCATGGTTCCAGCCAGAAAAGAGACAGTTATTTCTTTGATAGAGAAGAACTTTCTAACTATGAAATCTCTTTGAAAATGGAATGGGCTTCTTGGTAAGGTGGTGAGTGTCTGCTCCCGGGAGGAGTATTCAAGGAGAAGGTAGGTGACCACCTATTGGGCATATGGTAGAGGGAAAGGAGCAGTGGACCGGTCGACCTCTGTGATCCCACTAAATTCATGTGCCCATTTAGCAAAATTTTATAGAATACCTATATATGCCCAGAACTTTGCTGGGGACAAGGTTTCCAGTGGAGAATAAGACAGGGTTCCCACCCTCATGGAGTTTACAGTCTAGTGAGAGAACAGACTAAATAAATGAACAAACAACTGGATATGCCATTTCAAAATATTATTGAGGTTATGAAGGAAAATAGTAGGGTACAAGGAAGGAATAGCAGCAGGGATCAAATTAAGAGATGGGTTTTCAAAAGGCCTCTCTGAGGAACTGACATTGATGCTAAGATCTGTTGGATGAGTAAGCCCAGAAAAATGTAGGGTGTGCTTGAGAGAGGAATACAAGAAGATCTCTCCAGCCATCCCTTAACCTGATCTCCTAACTAGCTGCCTCTCTCCAGAGTTGGGTCCCTAGGCCTTGGAATCTGGCTGCTCTCCCCATTTGCAAGGCCATACCATTGGCTGCAGCTCCTCCTACTTCCCTGGGGCCACGCACGTAGCAGGAGTTCTCTGTACCTAATCAGCGTCCTGGGAGGTAGAGTGGTAGAACTTTCATCTTTCTTGTGTAGGAGACCCAGGTTCAATGCCCTTGCAACTACCTTACACCTCAAGAGGCAGCACAGGAAAGCAGATATGGCTCAAGCAGTTGGGTGCCCACCTATCACGTGAGGTCCCGGGTTCAGTTCCCCGTGCCTCCTAAAGAAGACAAGCAAGACAGCAAGCTGACACAGAGAGCTGAGGCAACAGGATGACGCAACAAAGAGACACAACAAGGAAACACAGTGAGAGACACAACAAATAGGAGTGGAGAGGGCTTAAGCCATTGGGGCACCTCCTTCCCACATGGGAGGTCTCTGGTTCGGTTCCCAGTGCCTCCTTAAAAGAAGGCAAGCACACAACGAAAAAACGCAGAGAGCAGAGAGCAAGTGCAAAACAATGGCAGTGTGTGTGTGTGAGAAATAAGTAAATAAAATAAATCTTTAAAAAAGAAAAAAAAAGAGTCAGCACGGCTTAGTGGTGAAGACCACAGACTCTGGCCAGACTGCCTGGGTTCAGATGGTGGCTCTGTCACCTGTTTGCAGTTACTGAGCTGCTCTGTGGCTCGGTTCCTACAAGTATAAAATGAGAATGATGATCACGCCTCTCTCCTAGGAGTTATGAGTTCATCTCTCTTTAAGTGTTTGGGACAGTACCTGGCATATAGTAAGTACCCTCTGAGTGTTAAACAAAGTAAATCATTGACAGCAAATCACGGCAACATCTGCTTTCCCGTCTCAAGCACCCTATTCCCTGGCCACACCCTCCAGTTGCGCCTCTTCCTCCCCTGTGCTATCACTTCTTTTCCTCCCCTCACTCCCCTGCTCCCAGCACGGTGCTTTGTGGAGTGGAGAAGGCTTAGGGAGAAGCAGCACACATTTGCACATTTGCACATTTGCGTCAGCTCTGCTGAGACCACCCCATATTCTCCCAGACTGGAGCCCGGGGCCTCGCCTGCTGCTGCCCTCTCTCCCACACCTCTTCGGCACTTAAACCAGGAGGCAGAGCCGAGCTCAGCCCAGCCCAGCCCTCCTCGCCCCTGGAATAAATGATGTTCCTCGTGGAAGGCTGCAGCCAAGCCACAGGGCCCTCGTGATCCCCCACCAAGGCTCCAGCTGTTTCCAGAGGCTGCGAGTATCCTGACCACACTGAATGCATCGCTGACCCATCCTGCTCCTGGAGCTTCGCTAACTGGACTCCCGGCTTGATGGCGAGACTGAATTGACCACTTCGCCCTCTTGCACACGCACCACCCTGCACGTATTCCCAGTGGAGACCTTACAATTCCGCATCATAACCACCGGCTTCTTCGTCCGTGACCTTGAAGGCAGCAGCCGGCTCCCTGTGCCCTGTTGCCCCGCAGGGCCTACATCTGGCACCCACCCCACAGCCTCATCCCTCAGTCCTCTTTGGCGTCTCTGAGCCAGGAACACCGACCTGCTGTCAGCTTTTCAGGTTTGCTCTTCTGTCTCCTCAGGGCGTTTAGGGTTCCTTCGCTGGTCCTTGCCTGGCCAGCTCCTGCTCCTGCATCAGGTCTCGGCTGACTCATCACTTCCTCCTTCAGGCCCCTGGTCTAGGTGGTGGCCCTGTCTGGGGGATCTCAGCACCTGCATTCCCCCCCTCTACTTGAAGCATCTCACCCCCACCCCCAATGGTCCCCTCATCTGTTTGCTCATTGTTTTTGCTACTCACTGTTTGTGCTCATTGTCTGCCTTTTCTTTTTCTCATTGTCTGCTCATTGTCTGTTTTTTTCTTTAGGAGGCACCAGAAATTGAACCCAGGACCTCCCATGTGGGAGGCAGGCACTCAACTGCTTGAGCCACATCCGCCCCCCCAGAGCATCTCTTTACTTGTCTTTGTCCCTTTCCTGTCTGCGTAAGCTCAGGCAGGGCAAGGACCGTATTCATCTAATTCACTATTGTATCCCCAGTGCCCAGCACAGGGCCTAGCCCATAATAGGCCAGGGTTTTAAACCCTGGGGTCCATGGATGGGCTTCCAGGGGTTCATGAAGCTTCCACAATCACGTAGAAATGTTTGCAGGTTTGCAGTTCATTCTTTCCGGGAGAAAGTCTGTATTTTTTATCATAATCTCAAAAGATATGTGACACGCTCCCCACCCCAAAAAAGACTAAGAGCCACCGTGTGCTTTCAGTAAATACTTAGTTTTGATTAGATGCTTCCATTCATGAATATAATAGCCGATACTCAATGAACAGTTACTACATGAATGAATAAGCCTCCCCATCAGGGTTAGGCTTGGATGTGTTTTGTTTTGTTTTTTCCAATGGGCCAAGAAAAATGTCAGAAGAAATCTTTGCCAGTAAAAGTCAAAGTGCCCCTTGTCTCAGCCCCTGACTCTGTGGCCCTAAATAGCCATCCTCCCAGGGGGACCAGCTTAAGACTAAAACTTCACAGGCTCACAACCCCTTCCGGAACCCATCTCCTGTCCTGAAATCCACCTACTGCCCCTTTGCAGCCTGTCTGCTGAAAATAATCCTGGCGAAGGCAGGGGGTGGTGTGGGAGCAGCGGAGGAAGTGCTCCAGGAGCTCTTAGCGAGGGAGACGCTGCCCCCTGCTGGCGGCTCAGCTCCTCTTCAGCACCCGGCTGGGTGGCTTGGAAAATGAGGTCAGAGCTGGAAGAAAGGAGGGGCGCAAGGCAGAGGGGCCAGGGCAGCGGGTGGCCCCCAGTGGGCAGTCTTCCCATCAGTGATTAGGCTTTGTCTTCAAACAAGTCAGGGGCGGTGGTTTCTGCTCTGGAGCTTCCTTAGGGCTCCTATGTTCTACCCGCTTCCAAATTAGGAGTTTGGGGAGGGCAGGGGGCACGGGGTGGTGGTGGAGGGTCTCCTGGAGCTCGGAGGTGGTCCGGTCACGCGGCCTTGGCTCTCTCATCAATCTGTTTTCCCAGAGCCTGGCTACCGCCGGCACCTTTGGATCCTGAGCCAATTCTCTGCCTCGCCTACACTTGCGTGTGGTGTGCCAGCCTCCCTGTATCACCATGGAAACAGGAGCCTCTGCATCCATCCCAGAGCTGATTTATGGAGCTATGAGAAGAATCTGGATTTCAGAGTGGAGCTGCAGAGAGAAAGAGGAAGGGCAAAAGGGAGAAGGTTCCATGGAAATTATGGAGAGAGAGAGAAGTCAGGATGGAGGAGGGACGGCTTTATAAGGGTTACTGGAAGCTTGTCAAGACGGTCACCTCCTTGGCAGGCCACAGGGGCGGTCCTGTCATCCCCGGTCAGCCCACCCTGACCAACCCCTGCCCGTGGGCTGCCGTTTAGTAGCTGTGTCACCTGGAGGAGTTAGTCTCTCTAAGCAGCCTTTTTCTCACCTGTAAACTAAAAATAGTAACAGCACTTACTTCACAGAGTTCTTGTAAGAATCCAGTGAGGTAATGCACAGTGAGTGCTTCGCACATAGTGAGTGCTCAAAAATGTAGTTATTTCCGCACCTGCTTATGTTTCTGTATTTGTTATTTCTGTCTCCGCAGCTGAATTGCCAGCCCTTCTATAATAATACCTTAATAATGCCTCACAATTTTCAAAGTGCTTTCACGCACGTTCTCTCATTTGTCCCACTCCAATTCTGAGAACTAGACAGGGAAGAGAAATTACTCTTCCCACTTTGCAGGGAAGGATGCAGATGCAGAGTTGAAGCTTGTCCAAGTCCCAGCTCTGGGCTGGTGCTGTAACTCGGGGTGCTGTAGCACCAAGGTGCATCACCCTCTTCACTCGTCTCCCTTCTGCTCGTCCCATGCCCAGCACGGTGCCACGGCCAGCGCCTCACTGCTCACTGGCGCTCATCCCCTGCTGCAGGAGTCTCAGGGGACAGCTAATCCTGAAGTGTGGGCGTTCAGGTTTGACCATGAAGGAAGCAGAAAACTCTTAACTGAATCTGTCATTTAAAACATTCCCACAAAAGGGGACTGACTGCTAATGGTTTGGGCTTTCTTTTGGGGATAGGAAATATCTTAAAATCAATTGTGGTGATGGCTGCACAACTCTGTGAATATACAAAAACAAACTAACAAAAAAACCCACACTGAATTGTACACTTTAAATGAGTGGATTGTACAATGTCTAAATAAAGCTGTGAAAAATAAAATTCCAGACCTAGATGTCGCACCAGTGAATTCTACCAAATATTTAAGGAAGAAATAATGCCAACTGTCACAAATTCTTCCAAATAATAGAAAGAAAAGGTAGTCTCTCAAACTGATTATGCAAGCATAACCTTGATACCAAACCTGACAAAGACATTGCAAGAAAGGAAAATTAAACCCATGGTCACAGATGCAAAAGGCTTATATGAGATATAAGCAAATAGTATCTAGAAATATATAAAAAAGATAATTTATCATGACTATGTTCACCTTACTCAGAAAAGGAAATGAAGGAGCGGGTATAGCTCAGTGGTTGAGCGCCTGCTACTTCCCATGTATGAGGTCCCCTGGGTTCGATTCATGCCACCTCCTAAAAAAAAAAAAGGATATTTTAATATTTGAAAATCAACCAATGTAATTCACTATGTTAACCAGGCACGATCAAATGATTTTGGCCACATGTACGGACACTTGATTTATGACAAAAGAAGCAGTGCAGAGCAATAGATGCAGAAGGCATTTGGTAAAATGCAACATCCATTCATGATTTAAAACAATCAAATCTCCTAGTAAACTAAGGAATAAAAGAAAACTTTCTTAATTTCATAAAGAGGAACTTCATAATACCTATAAACAAACATCATACTCAATGGTGAAATGTTGAAGGTTTTCCCCTTGAAATCAGCAACAAAATGCCTACTGTCATTTTTCTAGTCAATATTGTTTAGAGGTTCTGACCAGTACAGGAAGGCAAGAAAAAGGAATAAAAGATTTGAAGATCAAAAAAGAAGAAGTAAACCAGTCATTATTCACAGGTGATATAATTGTGATATAGGAAATCTACAAAAATCTATAAATAAACTAAAGGGCTTATTAATGAGTTTAGCATTATTGCAGAATACAAGATCGATTTACAATAACCAATTTTATTCCTATATGTCAGCAACAAACAGGAAAAGATGTTTACATTAAAAGATGTTTACATTTGAATAAAAAATATCAAATACCAAAGAATATCTCCAACAAAATATGTTCAAAATATCTACACAGCAAACTGTGTAATAATATTAAGAGAAATTATAGAAGTCCCAAATAAATAGAGCAATATATCATGTTCATGAATTGGAAGACTCAATATTGTAAAATTGGCAATTCTCCCCCAACTTATCTAGAGATTGACTGCAATCCCCACATAAAGCTCCAAACGGTTTTTTATGGAAACTGACAAGCTGATTTATAAATTTATATAGAAACACAAAGGGCCAAGAATAACCAACCCACCCTTCAAGAAGAACAAGATGTGGGAAGCATATTTGGCCCAACGGATAGGGCATCCGCCTACCACATGGGAGGTCCGAGGTCCAAACCCCGGGCCTCCTTGACCCGTGTGGAGCTGGCCCATGCACAGTGCTGATGCGCGCAAGAAGTGCTGAGCCACACAGGGGTGTCCCCCGCATAGGGGAGCCCCACGCGCAAGGAGCGCACCCCGTAAGGAGAGCCGCCCAGCGCGAAAGAAAGTGCAGCCTGCCCAGGAGTGGCTCCGCACACACGGAGAGCTGACACAACAAGATGACGCAGCAAAAAAAGACAGATTCCAGGTGCTGCTGACAAGAATACAAGCGGACACAGAAGGACACACAGCGAATGGACATAGAGAGCAGACAACTAGGGTGGGAAAGGGGAGAGAAATAAATAAAAATAAATCTTAAAAAAAAAAGAAGAACAAAATGTGAGTTCTTGCTCTGGCACCTACCGAGACTTAGAATAAAGCTATAATAATTAAGACAGCATGGTACTAGTATAAGGAGAAACAAATAGGCTTGAGGAATAGAAGAGAGAACCCAAACCCAAACACATATGGACACTTGGTTTATGACAAAGGGGACAGTGCAGAACAGTGAGGAAGTATCACTGATGCATATACAAAATCACAATATACAAAAATCAACTCCAGGTGACTTATAGATATAACTGTAAAAGGCAGAACAGTAAAGCTTCTGGAAACAAGGTAGTAACAAATCCTCATGGCCTTAGGCTAGGGAAAGACCTCTTAAACAGTCCACAATAATAATAATAATAAACGTAGGAAAGCTGATGTGGCTCAAGCAATTGGGCTTCCGCCTACCACACGAGAGGTCCTGGGTTCGGTTTCCAGTTCCTCCTAAAGAAAAGACAAGCAGACACAGAGAACACACAACAAATGGACACAAAGAGCAGACAGTGACCACAAACAATGAGGCAGGGGCAGGGGGAGAATAAATAAATTTTTTTAAAAAAGAAAGTGAAAAGGATGAATATTAAGGTATGTGAACTAAATCTCAATTTAGAAAAAAGAAATTTAACAGGTAAGCTGTAGACTTGGAGAAGACATTTGGAAAACATGCAGTTAATAAAGGACTTAAACCCAGAATTTACATTGAACTACTATGAATCAATAAGAAAAACACAGATGATCTAACATAAAAATGGGCAAGAAACGTGAATAGACACACCACAAAAGAAGATATCTGAATGGCAAATAAGCTTTGGAAAAGGTGCTTGACTTCATTAATCATCAGGGAAATACTCGACAGAAACACTCAAATTAAAAAAGACCAAAAATATCAAGTGTTGAGGCGGTTGTGGTGCAGCAAGAACTCTCATACACTGCTGGTGGGAGTGTAAATTGCTACAACCACTTTGGAAAACACCTCCGTCTTTTCTGATAAGGTTTATTATGTGCATACCCTATGAAACAACACCTGCGCACACCCATAGAAATGGATGTATTTGTGGCCCCAAGGAACATGTCCAAAAATATTCATTTTAGCATTATTCGTAAAGGCCCGAACTGCAAACAACCTGAGTGTCCACTGACAGTAGTTGAATAAATATTGTGGTATATTTGTGCAACAGAATTATACACAGTAATGAAAACGATAGACAAATCTTCCAAACATAATGTTGAGCTAAAGAAGCAATAGGCCAGGGAAGCGGACTTGGCCCAGTGGTTAGGGCGTCCGTCTACCACATGGGAGGTCCGTGGTTCAAGGCCCGGGCCTCCTTGACCCGTGTGCAGCTGGCCCATGCGCAGTGCTGATGCACGCAAGAAGTGCCGCTCCACGCAGGGTGTCCCCCGCATAGGGGAGCCCCACGCGCAAGGAGTGCACCCATAGGGAGAGCCGCCCAGCGCGAAGGAGGGAGCAGCCTGCCCAGGAATGGCGCCGCCCACACTTCCCGTGCTGCTGACGACAACAGAAGCGGACAAAGAAACAAAGAAACAAGATGCAGCAAAAAGACACAGAAAACAGACAACCAGGGGAGGGGAGGGGAATTAAATAAATAAAAATAAATCTTAAAAAAAAAAAAAAAAAAAGAAGCAATAGGCCAATGAAACATTCTTATGATTTCATTTATATGCAGTTGCCCCAAATAGGGAATACTGAATTACAGTTTTCAGGGAAGCAAGCTTGGCAAGAAAATGACTACCACAGCAGGTTCTCTTCTGGGGTCGGGGGCAGCTAACAGTGATTGGGAGGAGGCACGAAGGGGCTTCTGCAGGGCCGGGAATAGTCCCTGTAGTGGGTACGCAAGTGTAATTAGTGAGATAGAAATTGAGCTAAATTGTTTAAGTTTTCTGTTTGAGCATTAGATTTCACATTTAAAAACTTTATTGACGCATTTTTGTCTATCATATAGTTCACCCTTTTCAGGTATACAACTCAGTGGTTTTTAGCATATTCATAGAGTTATGCAACAAATACTATGTAATTTGAACACATTTTTGTCAATACGAAAAGAAACTCCATACTCAGTAACCTTCGCTTCTCAGCTCCTAGCAACCACTAATTGACTGGCTTCCATGGATCTGCCTGTTTTGGACATTTTGTATAAATGGAATCTTATAATATGTGGCCTTTTGTCACTGGCTTGTTTCACTGAACTTAATGATTTTGAGGTTCATCCATATCATAGAATGTATCCATAATTCATTCCTTTTTATTGCTTTATAGTATTCTATTTTATCGTTATGCCACATTGTGTCTACCTATCATCTATTTATGATCGTTAAAAGTTTTTGCAATTGGGCTACTATGAATTATATGGTTAAGAACATCAGTGATGGGAAACGGACTTTGGCCCAGTGGTTAGGGCGGCCGTCTACCACATGGGAGGTCCGCGGTCCAAACCCCGGGCCTCCTTGACCCGTGTGGAGCTGGCCATGCGCAGCGCTGATGCGCGCAAGGAGTGCAGTGCCACGCAAGGGTGTCCCCCGCGTGGGGGAGCCCCACGCGCAAGGAGTGCGCCCGTGAGGAGAGCCGCCCAGCGTGAAAAGAAAGAGCAGCCTGCCCAGGAATGGCGCCGCCCACACTTCCGTGCCGCTGACGACAACAGAAGCCGACAAAGAAACAAGACGCAGCAAACAGACACCAAGAACAGACAACCAGGGGAGGGGGGGGGAAATTAAATAAATAAATAAAATCTTTAAAAAAAATAAAATAAATAAGAACATCAGTGATGTGGAAGGAGTGGGGGGTGTGGGGAGTGGGCTATATGGGAACCTCATACTTTTTAATGTAACATTTTGTGTGATCTGTCTCTTTTTTTAAAAAAAGAAGCCATAAAAAAAAAAAAGGAACATTTGTGTGCAAATCTTTCTGTGGATATATGTTTTCATTTCTCTTAGGTAAATACCAAAATACCTAAGAGGGGAATTTCTGAATCATATGGTAAATTTGTATTTAACATTTTAAGAAACTGCCCAACTGTTCCAGAGCCGCCGTGCCCTTTTACATTCCTGTCACCAATGTATGAGGGTTCCCGTTTCTCCTCATTCTCTCCAATAATTATTATCTGTATTATTTTAACGACTTTTTGTTGTTGTTGTTAAGGGAGTACTGAGCTACATCCGTTCCGTGTTTATGGCCATTCTAATAATTTAAATTAGGAGGGGAAAAAAAAGGTTTTTGAAGGGTGCAGCGAGTGTGGTGTGTTGGTGAAGGGTTGTTGTGTTGAAATTCTACACAAGCGCATGATTGCTTTGTAAGTTCACAACTTCTGTAATAAATATACATACATATTTAAAGGTCCAGGGGGAAGAGTAGGGCTTTTGAGAGACAAGACGACCCTCTCTGTCAAAAAACGCGGTCCTCCAGTGGGCAGGGGGCGCTCACGCCAGGGCGTCCCCTCCAGCCTCTCCCCGCGCCATCTTAGCCAGCCCCTCGTTGCCAGGAGACCTAGACGCATTGGCGACTGGCGAGCACCTTCTAGCCGCTAGCCCGCGTTCTCGCTTGTCCCAGGGCGCGATTTAAGGACTCACTACCATCTAACAGCAGTTCCAGAAGGGCTTTTTCGGCATTTTCCTCCTACCTTTTATCACGCGCGCCAGGCGGCCGAGTTTCCTTGCTCGGATCCTAACACCCGCCCAGCCATGTCCAAGAAAGGGAAAAAGGCCAAGACCCCCCTGTCCGATGAGGAGCAGCTGCTTCTGTTTCAGCAGAAGTTGCTGGCAGAGGAGGAGATGGCCAAGAAGAAGGAGAGGCTCCTGAGCCAGTTCTTGAAGGTGATTGCCTTCTGCATTGCGCCTCGCTCAGCCTCTCTTGCCCCCTGCACTGGCCCTGTCTCCTCGGCTGCCATTGTCTTCTTGGCCCTGCCATTGTCGCAGCCTAATTTTCATATCAACTCTCCTTCTTTGGAAATCTTGAGACCCAGATGTACTCAGAGTTCAGGCAACCTTGTTGGAGAGAAAGATTATTTGCAAAGCATGGAGGTGTGGTGGCTTAGGACTTCGATACGGCTAAGCCCCAGAACTGGGACAGTAGTTGCTGACAGCTGTCCAAGCTGCCTGAAGTTCTGATATTCTCCATGGAGATGGGTCATTAAACACAGCATCCTTCTCTGATGGCTAAACCCTGAGGGAAATTCACCCTTGCTTTCCCTAAAATGCCATAAAGCAGTTCCCTTCTTACTTCAGACTCTCCCTAAACAGGTCCCCCCCCCCCCCCCCCCCCAGTGTTAGCCATTTGGAGCTTTGATCCCTCAGAAATGACAAGGGCTGGGGTGTCAGTTGACCAACTAGGTGTGGTCTTGTTTGTTGTACAAGTCTTGTGCAGGTCAAGAGTCCTGACCCCCTGGGGGTATATTTATTCCTTCACACAGGACAAGCTGGCCAAGGAGGAGCACAACAGTGCTCTGAACCTCAATAAGATTAACACACAGTGGAGAACCGTCCTTCGAGAAGTCAAGACCAGAGAGCTTCATAAAGACATCGAGATCCTCAGCCAGACATTTGAACGCGTGGTGGACTGCAAGAACAGTGTCATCAAGGTAGGCGCTCCGCCCTAGGAAGCCCCCGAGGGTGGCAGTCTTGACCTCCGCTTTTAAGAGAATTGGTCTCCGGAATTTAAGCAAGTCAGTCTTAAGCCCTGACAAGACCCAGGCTATTGGTAAAAACAGTTTTCACTAAAATGAAAAATAGAATATTGGTCTGTCATCCCTCTCCCTCTCTCAGAGGAGCCATTCTCTTTGGTCATTTACTGCCCCAAACCAGTACAGCACAGTATTAGAGTTATAAGGCACGGTATATCATCACCTGAGTCCGAAACCATTAATATATCATTACATGTTATGTGTTTGCCTTTTAGACTCTTTAGGAAGTGAAAAGTAAGAGTTACAAATCAAAACACAATACTACAGGTATTTATATTTACCCATGTCCTTATCTTTATCAGAGACCTTTATTTCTTAGTCTGGAAAAGAAAGCTTCAGTCAAGTGTCTAACATCCTTTCCTTTCAGTCTGCAAAAACTCCCTTTAGCATTTCTTATAGGGCCAGTCTAGTGGTGACAAAGACTTCAGCTTTTGTTTAC
The DNA here is from genome assembly GCF_030445035.2 of Dasypus novemcinctus. Classification (NCBI taxonomy): domain Eukaryota; kingdom Metazoa; phylum Chordata; class Mammalia; order Cingulata; family Dasypodidae; genus Dasypus; species Dasypus novemcinctus. The sequence continues at coordinate 21,029,655 of NC_080684.1, forward strand.
CTAGGAATGTCTCAATTCCTCCCCCATTTAGAAAAAAGTTTTTATAATTAATTTTCTTTATTTTTAAAGAAGCTTTAAAACATGGATGAACCTAGAGGACATTATGTTGAGGGAAACAAGCCAGACACAAAAGGACAAATACTGTATGATTACGTTACTATGAACCAAATGTATTGTGTAACATATTGTATGATTAAAAAAAAAATCTATAGATATCCAGTACATTTAATTGAGGAATGTTTTTATTCAACTGTGTTTTCTTTTTAGTTTTTAATTGTTTATATTTTCTATTATTAAATGTACAAAATAAAGTTAAAAAAAAAAAGAAGCTTTAGATTACATAAATGTTACATAAAAAATATAAGGGATTCCCATATGCCCCACTCCCTTCTCTTCCTATACTTTCCCATATTAAAAACATCCTTCATTAGTGTGGTACATTTGTTAAAATTGATGAACCCATATTGAAGCACTGCTAAAAAGTATGGAACACTTCACAAATTTGCATGTCATCCTTGTACAGGGGCCATACTAATTTCTGTGTCGTTCCAATTTTAGTATATGTGCTGCAGAAGCCAGCACCCTCTTCCATTTTTGAAAGACAGTTTAGCCAGATACAAAATTCTTGGTTGACAGTTTTTTTGCTGTCAGCGCATTAAATATGTCTCCCCACTGCCTTCTTGCCTCAATGATTTCTAAGAGAAATCAGCACTTAATCTTATTGAGGTCCCCTTGTATGTGACATGTTGCTTCTTTCTTGCAGTTCCCAGAAGTCTCTCGTACCTTTGGTATTTGACAGTTAATAATGTGGTGTGGGCCTGTATGGGTTTATCCTGACTCGAGTTTGCTGAGCATTTTGGATGTGAAGATTCCTGACTTTTGTTAAATTTGGGAAGTTTTTAGCCATTATTTCTTTGAATATTTTCTCTTCCCCTCTCTCTCCTGCTCTTTCTAGAACTCCCACAATGTGTATATCACTATGCTTGATAGAGTCCCACAGTTCCTCTGTTCATTTTTCTTCCTTCTTTCTTCTTTTGCTCTCAGATCGAATGATTTCAATAGTCTTATCTGCAATTTCTCTGATTCTTTCTTCTGTCTGGTCCAATCTGCTGTTGAACCCCTCTAGGGAATTTTTAATTTTTGTTATTTGTGGTCTTCAACTCTGTTTGGTTCCTTCTGATAATTTCCATCTCTCTATTGATATTCTGTTTGTGTTCATCTATCACTTTCCTGCTTTCCTTTATTATTTGTTTTTGGTTTTTTTTTTTTTTGAGGTACCAGGGCCAGGGAGTGAACCCGGCACCTTGTATGTGGGAAGCTGGCACTCAACCACTGAGCCACATTGGCTCCCCTGAGTTGTTTTTTTCACCTGTTTTGCTTGTTGTTTGTTTTTGTTTTTTTAGGAGGACCTCCCATGCGAGAATCAAGCGCCCAACTGCTTGAACCACATCTGCTTCCCCTGATTTTTCTTTAGTTCTCTGTACATATTTTCCTTTAGCACTTTGAGCATATTTAGGATGATTTTTTAAAAAGTCTTTGAAATATCCCACTTCTGGTCCTCCTCACTGATGATTTCCAATGCTTTAATATTCTCCTTTGCCTGAGCCATCACTACATATTTCTTTGTAAGTTTTGTAATCTCTTGTTGAAACCTGGACATTTTCATATTTATATAACAATATGTTATTGTTGGAATTTAGACTCTGAAATATTTGTTCCTTCAGCCTATATCCAGCTACTGTTATGATAGAATTCTTCTTGAATGCCAGGCACTAACGAAAGAAAGAAAGAAAGAAGAGGAAGTTAAAAAAAGCAACTTTCCCAGTCTTTGCCCTTGACGTTGATGGTTGATTGTGAGTGTTCTCCTTCAGCATTTATCTATACAATGAGTTTGGTTGGAGAATAGCTCCAGGCCCCAGTGTACGGGCCTCCCCAATTCTTTCCACCCATGCCTCTTGTCTTGGGCATGCTTGTGCGGCCCTGGGCCCTGGGAATTCCCCCGTTTACACTGTTCCAAATGTCCCCAGTTATCTGGGAAACAGTTTCCTCGTGGTCCCGGTCCCAGGCACTGCCCTGTATGTCCTACAGCCAGCTTGTCCTGGAAGCTTGATTTAGCTGCTCTCTCTCAATGTTCTGTAGGAGAGCTCGGTGTGCTACCTTCCCTACACAGGGCCAGTTCTGGGACGAGTCCCTCGGGCCACCACCAGACAGATTGGGCCAGATATACATGCACCTGGTATGTGTGTGAGGGTTGCTCTGTTTCCTCCAGAATTGGGACCAGTGATAATTTATTAGCTTAAATACCTCTACGAAGAGCTACTTCCCCTCATTTACTATCCAATTATCCAGCTATGTAGTTTGTATAGGAAAAGCAGGATAATCTTGATACTTTCCCATTCCCTTACTTTACCATTGGGGGAAAAAAGACAAAGAATTGGCATCATCCAATGGTAACTGATTTTTTTTTTTTAAGTATCCTTTTGAACTCATAAATCAAACATATTTGATAGGTTTCAATCCATTGTTGTTATCCTTTTTTTTTTTAAGATTTATTTCTCCTCCTGCCCTGATGTTCTTGCTGTCTGTGTTGTCCTCTCCTCATTTTCTCTCCTCTAGGATTCATCAGGATTTGATTCTGAAGACCACTGATGTGGAGAGAGGTTCCCTGTCAATTGCACCACCTCCTGGTTTCTGCTATGCTTCACCTTGCCTCTCCCCTTGTCTCTCTTTAGATGTGTCATCATCTTGCTGTGTGACTCACTTGTGCAGGCACTCATGCAGGCACTGGCTCACCGTGGGGGCATGCTTTCTCTTCTTCTTTATCACCAGGAGGCCCTAGGGATTGAACCTGGGTCCTCCCATATGGTAGGCAGAAGCTCTATCACATGAGTCACATCCACTTCCCTATCCTTTTTAAAATATATTTTTATGTATTTTTAAAAGATACATAGATCACACAAAATATTAGGTTAAAATATATAGGAGGGTCCCATATGCCCCATTCCCCACACCCCCCCACTTTTCCCACACCAACAACTTCTTTCATTAGTGTGGCACATTCATTGCAATTGATGAACACATGTTGGAGCACTGCTACACAGCATGTATTATAGTTTACATTGTAGTTTACCCTCTCTATTTCCATTCTGCAGGTTATGACAGGATATATAATGTCCTGCATCTGTCCCTGCAATATCAATCAGGACAATTCCAAGTCCTGAAAATGCCCCCATATCACACCTCTTTTTCCCTCTCCCTGCCTTCAGCAACCACAGTGGCAACTCTCTCCACATCATTGATATAATTTCTTGCATTGCTAGAATCTAATAACTCTATAGTAGAATACCAGTAAATCTACTCTAGTTCATTACCTTATTTCCCAATCCTGAGGACTCTGAGATGGTGATGCCAACTCCATCTCTTTATTGAGAGGGGACGTCTATCCCACATGGCTGATGGATGGCACTCTCCTGTTTGCAGTTGTAGACTCTCTCAGTTCCTTGATGTGGTGGTTGTCCATTCTTACCTCCTTGTTAGCTGACCTGGGTGAGTCCAACGAACTGGAGTGTTATTATCATTTTGATGATCACACTTTTTTTTTTTTTTTGGCCAGTGGAAGTGGTTTAGTTATCTATTGCTACATAACACACTGACCCTAAGTTAGTGGCTTAAAACAATTTATTATTATATCTCATGGTTCTGTGAGGTGACTGAGCTCACCAGGTGGTTCCTGCTTGAGGTTTCCCATGCAGTTTTCATTCAGATGTCAGCTGGGGCTGCAGTCATCTGAAGGCTTGACAGGCTGGACACCCAAGATGGCTGTAATGATTCTGGTTGTCAGCTGGGAGCTCAGTGAGGCTGCTGACTGAGGTGCTTCCATGTGGCCCCTCCACACAAGCATGGAAGCTGGGTTCCTGGAGGGAACATCCCAAGAACAAGTGTTCCAAGGGGCAGGAAGCAGAAGTTGCCAGGCCACTTACGGGCTATTCCCAGAACTGGCACAGTGGCACTTTGCCATATTCTATTGGTCAGAGTAGTGCCAGGGTCTGCCCAAATTCAAGGAGGTGGAAGAAGACACTCCCCTCCTTGATGGGGGAGTGGCAAGGTCACATCGCAGAAGACTGTCCAATGGAAGATACTGCCGTGCCTATCTTTGGAAAATACAACCTGCCGCAGTGAGCCCGAGTTGGTTCATGAGTCTTTTTGGCACAATCGCATCATTCTTTGAGAGCTTCTTTACTCTCTTGCATGACAAGATGCCCCAGGCTCAACTTGCTTATTTTCTGCCTCAGACCCCAAACAGCCATTTCCCTCCCAAGAATCACTGGTTCCTTTCAGTGGTAGCTCCATCAGTTTGAATTTCTGTGGTCCCTAAGACACTGCCTGTCCCCATGTATACTTGTTTTTCTTTTTCTTTTAATTAGAGAAGTTGTAGGTTTACAGAAAAACCATACATAAAATACAGAGTTCCTATATACCATCCTATTAGTAACACCTTGCTTTAGTGTGGTACCTTTGTTACAATTCATGAAAGAATTTTTATAATTGTATGATTAACTATAGCCCATCATTTACAGTAGGGTTCCCTGTGTTGCACAATCCTGTTTTTGTTATTTTTGTTCTAATAACATATATACAACCTAAAGTTTCCCCTTTTACCTGATGTCACTCTTGCTTTACTTTCAAGAGTGGGAGCCAGCACTCCTGCAGCCAAAGAACTGGCATAAGGAACTAGAGGGAAAATGACATTTGTGCCATTCGACTAGCCAGCTGAATACATTTCATTTTCCCAGGTGGATGTCATTTAGCGAGGATAGTAACTCTGTTTCCTGCCCAGTCTTTAGCTAAAGACCTGTCAGAAGCTGAGGAGCAGTACGCCCATGCCCTGCGCAGCCACTTGCACAACCTTGACCAGCTCTTGGCTCTGCAGAGGCGCCGGCTCAACCTCCTGGAGGAAAGCTACGACACGGAACTGGAGACCCTGACCAAGGAGTTTGAGACAGAAAGGTATCGGGGGGGGGGGGGGGGGGGGCCCTAGGAGAGTTAAGGAATCGAGGTCCAGGGCAGCAGCCAGAACACGTGTCACAGGCTTGCCTATTAGCAGGTGGCCGGTACCCTGGAACATCTCACCTTGATTATGACCCGGCCCCAACTAGGAGAATCCCAAGTGCCTTCTAAACTAGCCCGAGTTTAAGCTCACAGCCTGTGCCTCCCCTTACCGCTGTCAGGCCTTGGTCTGTAACCCCTTACCATCCACTTTTTTTTTTTTAAGATTTATTTTTATTATTTATTCACACACACACACATACACCCCGCATTGTTAAGGCTCGCTGTCTGCTCTCTGTGTCTATTCATTGTGCACTCTCTGTGTCTGCTTGTCTTCTCTTTAGGAGGCACTGGAAACTGAACCCGGGACCTCCTGCGTGGTAGGCGGGAGCTCAGTCGTTTGAGTCACATCCGCTTCCCCACCATCTACTTTCAACTATCAAAATCCTACCCAGCGAAGCAGATGTAGCTCAAGTGGTCAAGTGCCCGCTTCCCATGTACAAGGTCCCGGGTTCAATCCCCAGTACCTCATAAAAAAACAAACAAAACCAACTCTCATTGGGAAGCGAATGTAACTCAGTGATTGACTGTCTGCTTCCCAGTACCTCCTAAAAAAAAAAATCCTACCCACTTGGTAGGGAACAGCAGAGATGGGAGGTAGGAGGGAGACTTCCTGCTGCAATCTTTTGTACATTTCAACTTTTGTATTACATGAAGTTATTTCCTGTTCAAAAATCAAAATAAAATAACCCTATTCATTCTTCCTGGTTCCTAAAAAAGTAACAGAGCCTTCCCTCCCTCTGTTCTCTTTCAGAACCTAAGAGTTTGTACCATTCATATTACAGTTTCATTACCTACTGCTTTGAGTTGTTGTTATTGGTCCATATACTTTATCTCTTGGAGCACCGACAGTGTCTTGTCTCCCATAGGAAGACAATCATTGACCAACACGAGAAGGAGATTCACTACCTACAAGACGTCTTCATGGCCATGGAACAGAACTATATAGATGTCGAGTATGAAAGCAAACTGGAGTTCCAGAGCATGTGGGACGATCTCAAAAACAAGGTACAGGGGAGCAGATGTGGCTTGAGCAGTTGAGCTCCTGCCTTCCACATGGGAGGTCCCGGGTTCAGTTCCTGGTGCCTCTTGAAAAAACCAAAAACGAACAACAAGCAAAACAAACTCAGAGAAGCTGATGTGGCTCAGTGGTTGAGCCTTGGCTTCCCACATACGAGGTCCCAGGTTCAATCCCTGGCCCTCAGTACCTTAAAAAAAAAAAAAACAGATGGGCAAGAGCTGGGAGAGACATGAGGTAAAATATGCTCAAGGCTACTAGAGCTAGGAGAGACCCCTTTCACCCAGTCTGGAGACCAATGTTTCAGACAGCAGCACAGTCAATAAAATGTACGTGGCCACTTTAGGTATCCCTACTGGTTTTAGTAATTTTGTGAAAATTGGTTGGGAGGTAGAACCCTTCTGAAATGCTAAGGGAATGCATTTTAGAGCTAAAAAGCACCAAGGAGATCATCTGGCTTCACTCTTGTGGTTTGTAGGAAAAAAGTAAGGCCCAAAGAAGTAAAATGTCATGCCAAAGTCATGCTGCTAGTTTGTGGTTGAGCCAGAAGGAGAATCCAGGTCTCCTGCACCTTGGCCCCAGTGCTTTCCATCATCCTGGAGGCTGCAAACTTAGCCAGCCTGCACACTGGGTTTGGATATGGGGTTCTCTGTTTTTATTTTGTCCTACAGTGTTTTATAAAAATTTTTAGTAAGCTCCTTACATTTAAAAATTGGGAGATTTCAAATATAAATCCAAATTTTCAGCCTCCATTATAAAATGGATAGATCTGGCAACACCGGGCCACATTTCCAAGTGGCACCACTCATGTGGCGCTGAGCAGCCATGGCCCCCTTCTGAAGGAGCATTTCCTCTCCAGTTTACAAGCCCTACCCAGCCCATAACACTTATTTATATCATCTGCCTGCTCTTTGTAGGCATTTTCATTTGAGATCCCTGTACCATACTATGTCACGAACAGTTCAAGAGGGTAAAGTTGCTGTGGGTGGAAGTCAAAGGACACTTAAAACGGTCATTCCAAGCCCTGGTTATTTGGGGGCCACTTCTTAGAATTTAGAAGAGAAGCACTTTCTAAGAATGCAACTGGAGAACACAGTGGAAGATCTGTGGAAAAGGTTCCAGGAGGCACTTAAGATTTACACTGATGCCACAGAGGATCGAAAGATCGCCTTTGAGACCCTGAAGGTGAAGGATGAGAAGAACTCCAAAGAGATTGAGAGCCAGATGAAAAAAATACAGAAACTGCAGGTTAGTGTACCCAACCGGAAATAGTGCTTCAACTGCGCCCTCATCCCCTGTTCATCTTTCCCCAATTCCCTTCCCCTGGGCCTCATCACCTGCTGGGGAAAGATGGATTCACTCTGATTCCAGGGCCCTCAGCCCTTTTCCCTCTCACTGAAGAGCCTCAGCTCGGCAAGTGTTTCCTCTAATCGACTGTGATCTCCCGAGCAGGATTCCATCAATGTTCTGAAAGGCAAGATCTTGGTGCACAGCCGTGAGTGTGAAGATCAGAACCAGGATATCCGTAATGACAAGGAGTTGGTACTTGCCCAGCTGCAGAAACTTAAGGCCCAAAGGACTGCGGCCAGGGGAGTATCACAAGAGAAGCTGGTCAAACTCACGCTGGAAAGTAACTCCACCCTCACGACCCTGAGGAAGATTGTTGATAAGGTAACAAAGGGGAGAGGGAAGGGCAAACAAAGCCGAGGAACTTGGAAAGGATTTGGGGGAGGCAGAGGAGGGCAGAAGATAACCCTCTGCTTCCTGTCTGAATGGGACACTGGAATACTTTTAGTCCATGTTTATTGTTATTAATAAATATAAAACACTTGGAAGTATGGCCCACGGTAAGCACTCTGTTAGGTATTTTTATCACTATTGTCTCCCATTTGGAGAGTAACTTCCCTGGGCACAAGCAGGGGAACCAATTCTACTAAGTCCCCTCCCCGCCCCACTTCCCAATAAAATGTCTCTCTGCTACCCAATAGGGTGAAAAGATCCTCAAACTTGCTGAAATATGTAGGAAATTTGAAACAGAGGAAGAAAAAGTGCTGCCTTTTTATTCATCAATATTGACCCTTGAGGAGCAGTTGGAGATAGAGGGAAATAACCCAGAAGAGCTCATTGAAGATCTCGCAAAGGTAAAGTTCCTAGGGCCCAGAGGCCATCATTCAAGGCTGGGGATGAGGCCCTGGGCAGCATTCACTGATGGGTCCAGCTGCACACCTTTTCCCTTTAATTCAACTCCCAGGTGATGATGGACTACACAGGGCTGGAGAATTTCTGGAAAAGATACAACAAAGTAAAACTGGAGCAACTGAGCCTCCAACGCAGAAAAGCCCAGCTGGTGGAAATCAACAGGAAGCTGCGGGAGATGCTTAAGCAATACTTGGATGGCATCTCAGTGAGTGACGAAGTACTGAGCCAGCTCAATCCACTCTTCATTGTCAACCATCGGAGCAACTTACCCCAACACTTATTCCCCCCTACGGCCCAGCCAGGTGGCAAGAAACCTCCAGTCACTTACAATGTCATCGAAGCAGCCCATGTGATATCCCACACCCTGTGAGCCCAGGAGAAGAATCTCTCCCCACCCCACCCCCACCCCCAGATATTCGGGGGAGGCCTGAGGACTTTGCTATTAAAAGTTTCCACGTGGAGTGGGTTTAGCTCAGTGGTTGGGTGTGTGCTTCGCATGTACAAGTTCTTGGGTTCAATCCCCAATACCTCCTTAAAAAAAAAGTCCCCATGGACTTTATGAGCTCCTTCCATCTTTGTATTGGACGGAGCAGTCCACTTGAGGACACTAAGAACTGCGGTCCCAGGGAGTAGAGTATAGCTGGGCAACTACCAGGAGGCTTACTGCTCAGTGAAAACATTGCTCCTCGGAGTTCAAGGCAGCATGGAAGCCAACACCCTTACCTTCAGGATCTAGAGATCCTATGGGAAGATCCAGGCCCAGGTCCTGAGGTACGTTAGGAAAGCAAGAGGCGGCCAGGGGAGAGGTAGCTCCAGGCCTCCCACAATCCCCAGGCCAAACAAGACCCAGCCCAGAAAGCCTCCTTCCCCAGCCCTTTCCCTCCTTCCCACTTAGAAGAGCGCCTCAGAAGGTCTCAGCTGAAGAATGCAAAGCAGTCTTTTTTTAAAATAATTATTTATTGTTTCTTTTTGCTCTTGTTTCGTTTCTCTTCCTTGAGCTTCTTTTTGGACACTTTGGGTCTGCTGGCCTTTTTGTATAGGTGATAACCAATGAGGCCCAGAAGGGCCGGCACCATAGCCATGCCTATCAGAGGCAAAATGCCCTTCACCAACTTCTGCCAGTAGTTGGCTCGGATCAGGGCAATAAGCTCCACATCAAACTGCAGTACTGCATCCGCTGGAGAGGCAGAGGGGGATAAGGGTTAGGATCTTCGTAACAGTTTTATCCAGGGCTCAGAACCTGACTGAAACTAGGGAGGTGGGCTGCAACAAAGCCAACAATGAAGCTGCAAGATTTAAAAGTGGGGCCAAGTTCTCACAGACAAAGGCAGAAGAGGGTTATGAGTAGAGCTTAGGGATAGCCATGTGGAGCCTAGCTAACAAGTGTGGTTTAGGCCCAGTGCATGTCTTTGACAGCACAGGAAAATTTCTGTGCACTTGACAAATAAGTGAGAGAATCATCTATACTAACTGTACCTCCACCCCACCCCCGTTTTCAAACAGCCACATTGATAGAGTCTTTGCCAGGCTAAAATGAATTGCATGTAGACTAGAACGTTTTTGAATTCCACCAACCAATGAGCCTAAGCAATGTGATGGCTAGAGAATATAGGTGTTTCAACATAAGAGCAAGAGAGGAAGAAGGATGTGGTTTAAGAATAAGGGTGCAGGGGAAACAGGAGTGAGGGGGTGGAGGGGTGCAGAAAGGAGCAACCGAGCAGCACCAGGAATGGGGAAAAGAGTGAGCTTTAGGTTGAAGGCTTTTCCGTCCCTGTAAGCTGGAACAAGGGTAAGAACTATGATAAAAAATTTTTAAAAAAACAACTATGACTCTGGAATACAATGCATTTCAGCCAACAGAATGTGTGTAATGATAAGAAGCAAGAGAATTGCATCTCGGGAAATGTGTCCACTCTCAGGCCTTTAAGAATACACATCAGCAGTGACCCATAAGGGCATTTAAAAGTTATGGGGTTGACTCAGATTTTAAAAGTTGCTTTCATTTTATTTTATTTTGCTTTGAACTACTTGACTGTGTTCATTTTTACTCTCTCTGGTGGAGGCTGAAGGGGGTGGGGGGGAGGGGAGCATGCCAGCTGGGCGGATGACACCATTTGAAATCACAGGAAAAAGGCAGGAGAGAAGTCCACATTCTGTGAAGGAGGGCACAGGGAACAGACCCATGTAGCCCCAGCAGGTGTCTCCTCCCTAAAAAGTTGCTGGCCATGAGAGGACAAGCCAGGCCGCCATAACAGGTAAATGTGTCTCTAATCTCTGGTGGTGATCTGAGGAAGAAAAAAGTGGCCCAGCAGAGGGCAGCCCCAGCTACTCCTGCCCCTCTCAGCAAGCTGGGCCCAGACCTTCTCAAGCTCCAAAGTGTGTGGCTCCCTGTAGTTCTCCGGGGCCGGGGGTTTTGATGGCCTGAGAAAAAGGCCTAGTCAGATTACCTGGGATAGACGGTGGAAATCCCCGTTTTCCATAGGCCAAGTGAGAGGGAATGATTGCCCTTCGCTTCTCTCTGAGGGAAGGAATGTGAGTCACAGCCAGAGGCAGGAGCAGGTAGACCAGGATCCTCAGTCCAGCGGAGGCCCCATCAGCAAAACCTGCAGCTACCCTCAAGCTCATTCACACCCCAAATAACCAACTCTCCCACCTGAGTACTGAAGGCGTCCATCTCCCCCCAGGCCTCAAATCCTCCAACAAAGTGCACAGCCAAGGAGGCACACAGGTTTTGGATGCCCTCCGGGTCCCACTGACATAGCCTTGAGCAGCGCGAAGCCATGGCCCTTTAGCCCACGTTCCCCTGCCTGCTCCAAGGGCGAGGATGGCAGAAGAAGCCTCTACTTGAGCAAAAGGGGGGGGCCAGAAACTCACCCCCGCCGGGATACTCACCCCACACACATGTCTAGAAGGCTCTGCTCCAGACCTTGAGGAAAAAGACATAACTGATCTGGAAGCTACCCAGCTTCCCCAAATCCTGCAAACCGGTCCAAAGTCTCCCCTTAGACCCGTGATTGTCTCCCCACCTCTCCTATCCCTGGCTTCCAGTGGGTTGTAGGGCCAGAAGAGTGCTGGGAGTGAGCTCAGAACCTCAGGAGGTGGTTGGTAGAGCCCTGGGGTCTTTATGCATTCCAGGGGGCATTTCCAGGGCACCTTATGGGTTGAAAGGGCAAAGCAAGGAGCTTAGCTTGGGAAGAGGTGGGATGGGAGGCACAGGACACATACCTGGGATCACCTGCTTTTGGCCAAGTTCTATAACCAGAGGGTCTCGTGTCAGGGAGGTGTCAATAATGCGTCCATCTACCAAACTGCCCTATGGGAAGAGAGCATCAAGAGCGCACACCTAGCACCTCTCCCTCCCAGCAGGTGCGAGTCACACACCTGGATCTCCGGAGGCCACAACCCTCTTCCAGCTGCAGCCTAGCATTTCCCTCAGGGCAGAAGGGAACAGGAAGCCCTGAGGGCTGGCACTTCCCAGAGATCTCTCCGCCCTCCACTTCTCAGTGCCCTAGAGGAACTGGCGGAGGAGCGAGAAGGGGAAAGAGGGGCGCCCCTCCCCCCACCACGTGCTCGGCGACCCCAGAGCCCGGTGTTTCCTCCCGCGAACCGCGAACCGCTTGCCACGTGTCCAAACCAAAGCTGACGTGTTTCAGCAGGGCCCCGCCCCCCAGGCCCCGCCCCGGCCCCCCGGGCCCCTCACCGTGTAGTGTATGTGCAGCGTGTCTCCAAAGGCGGCGGGCTCCGCACACGGTTCGGGGGGCTCCACCTACGATCGGGCTACAGGAGTCATGGAGGCGCCTCCGACCATCCCGTTCTCGCCCCGAAACCCAGCACCCCAAGCCAGTTCCCGCCACTTCCTCTCCTCCCGGCTCCCGGGCTCGTTCAGACCCCCCACGAGGCCCCTGCAGACCCCCCACGAGGCCCGGGCCGCGGGTGCGGGGGGCCGCGGCTGCCTCCTCACCAGGGTCTCCACTTGGAGGGTCCGGACGGGACTTTCGGTTTCGGGCTCAGCCTCGGCCCGGCACCCCGCCCCGCCGAGCAGCAGCAGCAGCAGCTGGAGCGGGAGGAGTGAGCGGCGCGGGGTCATGGCTGCACGCGGGGCAGGGCACCGGGGTGGGCACCAGGGCAGGCTGCGCGGGTGGCGGCGACTAGGACAGCGCTCCCCCTGAGCCCAGGCCTGACTGGACGGGACGGGGCGGGTCGCCAGGCGCCAGCTCCTCCTCCCGCAGCCCTTCCTCCACCTTGTCCCCACCTCCTGGAGGGAGGGGGCCGGGGGAACCTTCCCGCCCTCTGAGAGGTCAAAGATTGTGACCGTCTGTTAGCCCTTCTATTCCATTACGGTTGGGTCGCATAAGGGCAGGCATTGAAGATTACCTACTTTGTGCCAAGCGCTGTCTCTAACCCTCCAAGCCACCCTGAAAGGTAAGGAACTGGGAACTCAATTTGCCTAGGGTCATCTAGCCAGTGGGGACTGAGATGGGATTCAGACCCAGGACTGCGGGAGTCCAGTGTTTGCTCTCTGCCTCCCTAAGGCAGGGTCTCCTCACACCACGCCGTGTCACCGCAGCACCCCTCTCGCACCTCCACTCCTTCAGCTTGAACTTCTGGAGTTCCTAAACTCCCAAGGAGGCAGGGAGTTGCCCTGTCCTTTGGAAATCAACTGAAAAGGACAAAGGGCCATTTTCCTCCAAGAAGGTGATAAATTCCTGCTCTTTTCCTTGACATTACCATTTCCTTCTCCTTTCATCAACAAACTTCTCAAAAGAACAGTATAGGGCAGTGAGGGGGAATGGGTGTAGCTCAGTGGTTGAGTACCCGCTTCTCAAGTATGAGGCCCCATCCCAATCCCTGGTACCTCCTAAAAATAAATAAAGTATGAATAACCCTTTTGAAAATTGTTTCATGTGATCCTACCCGTCCCCTAAACTCTCACTGCCCACTCTGGCCTTGGCATCTGGATTCTGCTCCCCCCAAAGTCACCAAATTCATGAGTCATTTCATGGTCCTAATCCTCTTTAGCTTCTCTCTGGTATTCAATGCTTTCAGCTCTGACCACCCTCCCAAGCTCTAGACACAAATGCCTACTGGGTTTTTCCACCTGGATGTTCTGGCCAGAAAGACAAGCAAAAGCAATGGAAGACGCCTTGGACTTCCAGGAAGGCTCCTGAAGGGAGTTAACTGAGGTGTGTCATTACATCCCTCCCCCTACCGCCCCTCCCAATTTCCCTTCCTCTCTTCTTTTTGCTCCCTGGAATGTGGATGAGATGATGTATGTTCTAGCAGCCATATTAGACCATGAGGTGACCATAACAATGGAAGTTGTGTGCTAGATGGTGAAGCAAAAAGACAGAAGTCTAAGTCCCTGATAACTGTAAAGTCACCATACAGCCCTGGATTGCCTACCACCAGACACCTTTTAACTGCAGTGGAAATACATTTTCTATCTTGTTAAAAAAAAAAAAAAAAAGGTAATAAGCCCCTTCATCCCCAGTTTCTCCCTACTTTACCCCATTCTGAACATTGCTATCTGTACAGCTTTGGTCAGATCACCTGACTACAAAAAACTCCACATTGCCTGCTGAATAAAATCCAGATTCCTCACACACCAACTGAGAGATTCCATCACCCGGCTGTCTTCCCAAACTTGACTTTTATTCCTTTAAACTGAAAGTCTCTTAGAGACAGCAGCAACCTTGCCTTTCTCGTTTCTGGATCTCATGCCAGGTGTGGTGCCTGATGCACAGTGGATGCTTGATAAATGTTAATGGAACTGAACCAAACTCCCTTCCTGCTCGTGTCCTGTGATCTGGAATCAGCTGAACCTGCATTCTGTTTCCATCTGTCCAGCTCTTTCCAGGCCAATTTCGAATACCACCTCCTCTGTGAAGTCCAGATTCTCTTAGCTAGAAGTGACTTCTATTTTTTTTAACTTGAAGGCCTATTCTCGGGGACATTTATTATATTCTTTCTTGTGTTGCAGTTATTTGTGTCACCTCACTCCTCCCTCCTCATCTCCCACGTCTGCTCACTGACAGCAAAGACGAGGTTATGTTCATGTATGAGCCGCCTAAAGACCAGCTGCACAATGCCCTCATATAACAGATCCAGACAAACCTATTTCACTTTGAACAAAGCATTATACTATGAAAAACTGTGAAATCAGTAAAAAGGTAGGTCGAAGTACACTAGAATGGAAATTTCTTCCCCTTAAATGAAAAGAGCAAGAAGCCCAATAGATATTTGAGCCCATTTATATTTCAATCTCTCTCCAAGTGTGTGCAGACATATTTTTAGAATTAGAAGGATGCACACCTAATAGCCGTATGTTTATGTATTGAGTCTTTTACAATATAAATTACTTAGGATTGGGGATTGAATCATGCTCCCCCCCCAAAAAAAAAGACATGTTCAAGACCTAACCCCTGGTACTGTGGGTGTGCACCCATCTGTAAAGAGGACCTTTGAAGATGTTATTAGCTAAGGCATAGACAAACTGAACGAGGTGGGCCTTAATCCAGTATGGCCGAAGTCCTTATAAGCAAAAGAAATTGAACACAGAAGTGGAAACCGGAGGAGGAACACAAGGAGACAGGTCACCATGTGATGGAGGACTGCAGGAAAGCCACCACCAGAATGCTGGACCTGGGAGAAGGCATGGCCTGGTGATAGGATTTTCGCCTTCTAGCCTCCAAAACTGAGATAATAAATTCCCGTTTAAGTCAGTCAGTGTGTGGTAGTTGTCAGAGCATCTACAGCAAAACTAAGACAGTTTTTGTTACAATAATTTTTAAATTATTAAATGAATGACCAAGAAGCAGTAACACGAGGAGTACATGCGGGAGGTGTTGGGTGAGTGGTACTAACGGAGTTAAGGGAGCCAGCGGGGAGGGGAGCAGTCAGGGAGGAGAAAGTGGTTAGAGAAGTCACGGGAAGTTTTGTGGAGAAGGTAAAGTTAAAACTACATCCTGAAGGAAAGGTGGGGTTTTTAAACAAGTGAGAAAAGGGGTAAAGGCAGAAGGTGGATTATTTGAGAGAAATGAGAGGAGCACTTTGGCAAAAGCAAAGGGTCTGGCTAGAAGAGGGGAGAGAGAGGTAGTTGGAGAGGAAAGTAAAGGCTGGTTGCAGACAGACTTGAATGTCAGACTGAAGCAGTGGAGATCCAGTGAAAGTTCCTGAGCCAAGGCAGTGACAGTGCATCCTGTCACGAAGGAGGAAGATTACTGCTTTCCAGGTCTGAGACTTTTTTGTTGTTGTTGCGTCATCTTGTGTCAGCTCTCCCGTGTGTGCGGCACCATTCCTGGGCAGGCTGCACTTTCTTTCGCGCTGGGTGGCTCTCCTTACGGGTGTACTCCTTGCGCGTGGGGCTCCCCTACGCGGGGGACACCCCTGTGTGGCACGGCACTCCTTGCACGCATCAGCACTGCGCATGGGCCAGCTCCACACGGGTCAAGGAGGCCCGGGGTTTGAACCGCGGACCTCCCATGTGGCAGACGGACGCCCTAACCACTGG
Organism: Dasypus novemcinctus; assembly: GCF_030445035.2. Taxonomy (NCBI): domain Eukaryota; kingdom Metazoa; phylum Chordata; class Mammalia; order Cingulata; family Dasypodidae; genus Dasypus; species Dasypus novemcinctus. The sequence goes on from NC_080684.1 coordinate 21,045,488, forward strand.
GCCAAGTCCACTTCCCAAGGTCTGAGACTGTTATCTGGGAAACTAAATGGGAAGGGGCTATGGGGGAGTGGGGTGGAGTGAGAGAGGGTGTTAGTGGGAAAGAAGAGAACTATCTGAACCCTCTCCACTGGCAGAAGGCAGCGCAAGCCTACCTCCACCGAGGAGGGACCAGGGAGAAAGGAGCTCTCCCCTTGGGCCAAGTTAGGGAGAACAGGAAGGATAGAGGGAGATGAGATGGTTTCTGAAAAAAGTAGGGACACTGGTACAACCTGACTGGAAGCACCACTTAATCAAAGGACCACTCATAGAAGAGGTGTCTCGGTGTGGAGGAGAAACCTCACCACAGTGCCCTGCTTCCAAGACCCGGGGGGCACCCACCATGCCCCGCATCGTTAGACAGTGATACTTTTCACCCATTTGTCCATCAAGGTTGAGTGTCTAATATGTGGCAGATAGTGAGCAGGGCTCTGCTTTAGTTGTTTTTAAGATGTTTATTTTTAACAGGTTAATAAAAAGCCCGCAGTCAGCACGTGCAAATCTGGGAGCAAAATTTGAGGCCATATTGTCAAGGGCATGTATGCCCTAGCTGGTAAGATGCTCCCTTTTACGTGTGGTTATGTACTCCATCCAAGAAGGCACAGTTACCTCCCTCCCCCACTCTCCTCTATGACTGGTCAAGCCATAGAAGAATCACCCCCATCAACGCAAGATCTGACACAGGTAAAAAGAGATTCCCCATCTCCCAGCTATAATGCAGAGCCAAGGAGCACCCCTCTTTACTATATTCGGAAGCCAGAAAGAGGCTAGCATCCAAAAACCCTGTTCAGAGCTCAGGCTAAGCCCCTCTGCCCTTATATGGCCTGCGCTCTGGTGGCTCTCACCGATGCTGTGGAATAGAGGGACAGGGTGGGGGAGCTGGAGGCAGGGAGAGGGCACGCCATACAGACAAGCTCATTATCAGACCTCCGTCTTGGCCTTGACTGACTGACCAGACCTACTCAGAGACAGCTTTCCATGTGCTTGCTTTGCACAGGGTGGTAGAAGGAAGGGTGCCTTGGTAGAAAACAAGGCATAGGTCAGCTCTAGGCAGAACCAGGGTTCTGGCTTGAGTGTCCCCTCTCCTCCACCAGGCTCAGCTCAAGAAGCCAGGTTTGCTCCTAAAACAGAACCCGTATACTCTTCTACAGCTCATGGCTAAGGTGACACACACCAGCAGATGCCTTCGAGTCTTGAGGGGTAAACAGTCTCGACCCAAGTTCCTCACCCCCAGGCCTCCAACTAAGGAGGCCCTCGGTGACTTTGCTCTTTTTACCACACTCAAGGCTCAGTCCTGGCCCTCTCTCCTTCCCTCAGGAACTCACGGTCTTCCTTACCCATACTAGCAACCACAGCCAGGAAACCAAATCAGAATGAACCTACAGAGGAAGCAGGCATCTGGATCCCTCAGCCGTGACCAGCATGATGCTCCCTCTCCAGCTGCTGGGCTAGGGAGAGCACTGGCTCTGGCCCTCCTCCGTCCACACCACTCCACACTGGAAGAGAGGCTGCTCTTAGCATCGGGCCTGCCCACCCAGACACCCCACTCCCCGCACTGGGCAGCAGCACGGGCAGCAGAAACGCCCTCCAGGGTTACTCCCCAACCCTCACTCCCCACAGGGATATCTCAAAGGATTTCGGCGCACTCCAGAAACAGATCCCCAGGCCCTTCCCTGAGCAGAGTACCTTAGCCTATTCTAAAAACAGCCTGGACACACTGAGGTTACTAAATCAATACCAGTCAAGACATTTCTGCTCTGACCCATGGAAACATCCGACCTGGAAGTGGTACAGTCAATCACCAGAGCCTTCAGAACTTACGCCTTTGTGTGAAAACATATCAGACTCTTTTACATACTCACCCACACTCATTCTGCCATTGCCCCATACTCTGAAATGAAGACGGCTGTGCCCTCTATCCTACATGGGCCAATCTAAGACCTTCTGCTGGCTTTCTCCAGCTTCATTTTGGAAGCTCCCTTGCCAAGGATATTCTGAAGTGGACACTGGGCCCGGGTCCTCTACCAAACCAGGACTCTTAGGCCCCATGAGCTAGGGGTTAAGCATTTCCTTCACAGTCCTCTCTCCCCCTCCCGCAGTGTCCCCCCAAAAGAGATGGACGGCTTTAGCAACTGCCACAAGAGGGCTCCCTCCACTTCTTTCCTGGCATCCTAATCAAGGACTGAGGGATGGAAGGGAACACAGCTCATCCTCTCAAGTTGTTCAGGGGTTAAAAGACTCCATGGCCTGCCATTCAGCTGAAATCCCCTACATTATCATCTTACGAGAGACTGTATACCTGGAAGGTAGCTATTTAATAATTTACAAATAAAGCACTTGGGAAAGGTGCTCCAAACTTAGCAGCGATCTCTGTCACCAAGCAGGGTTCTGAGGAGACCAGAAGGGTTAAGTAGGTAATGCTCAGGGAGCTATGCTCCAGCAACAGTGATCCTTGATCCTTAAATAATTGGGGAGGAGTGGAAAGAAAACTGGCAGAGGCGGCAGCAGGGAGGTAATGAATACAAATGATTTACTTGACACTGGTATCAGAGGCTCTCAAACTTCTTATATGCTTAAACCCTCCCTCTTTCCCACTACAGCAAGGTGGGACACCTCAGTCCTCAAAGCTTATGAAAAGTACAAAGAGGGGGATCCACCCGGCCCACCTCAGCCACCCAAGAGTGGCGCCACCCCTTTCTTTGCCTGGAGCCGACAACAGCAGCAGGAGAGGAATAGAGTAGTGAGTGGTAGTGGGATGGGAGCACAGAGGCTTGATGCAAAATGTGTTTCCCCAAAGATGTGTGTGGAATCCCTGGATGAGGCTTGGCATCCTGACGATGGTGAACCACAGACCCGACCCAGAACTGCTGCAGGGCCATCAGTCATGAGGATCAAGTTCATTACACTGCCCAGACCTTACCCTTCATGCGCACTCACTGCTCAAGTCCAGAAATGGGTGGGTGAGGGAGACTCCAGTCTATGGATCAGCTGGGGTCATATCAGTGAGAGACCCTGCTGCAATTGGAAGCACCTGAGCACAGCACGGGCACCCCAAGTTCAGGATCCTCCGGTCCCTGAAGTCCCTGAAGTCTAGCAACAGGTGATAAGTATGGCTAATTCGGGGTTAAACCCTTCAGAACCAGAAGAGCAAAGTTACAAAGCCCTGACACTCTGGAGCCCAATTCATTCAGGCTCCTGCCTGGAGTATGACGGGACAAGGAAAGCCGGAGAGATGGGCCGCAGTGTCTCCACAGCCTCCGGCTCCCTCAGCCAAGTGTGCCCTTGACCCCTCTGCTGGAGACGGGGTGGTCTGCAGTGGGGATCAGGAACAGAACTGCCCTCACCATCAGGCCACTGGACCACAGCTTCTGCACATCAAGGAGAAAGTCCTGCTCCAAAGCTGCATAAAACAAGTTTAATTTCCAACCAGGGTCACAGTCATTGCGTATCCCACATTTTGAGCAAGGATAGAGGAGTTATTAAACATATACAATCTACATTCCAGAGAAGGAAAGAAGAAAAGAAAAACCAGTTCAGAACTGCAGTTACCATTATAATATCACAAACAAACTTGGGGGGGGGGAGGGGATCCCCAGGGAGAAGGGAGATTGGAACAAGGGAAAGAAAATTAAAACCACCAGAAAGGAGAGAGTGGGCAGAAATGGAATGAAATGCCCAATCCCAAAAGAGCTCTGAGGTGAACGGGAATGTAAAAAGGCCCACCCCGGCCTGGGGGACCGCCCTGCCTAACACCCAGCAGCCAGGGATACTCCCAAAGTCGCTCACTGTCCCCTGCTGGGCAGACCTAGAGCGGTGCCAAGGCCAACCTCCCAGACTGCTTCCTCACACCCTCAGCCCCAAACTGGTCCCTGGAGCCCCTCAAAAACAAAGGTGGGCTGGGGGTTGAGCCTGAAATGAGGAAAACCTATTTTGAATGGCTTCTCACTAGGGAGGGTGAGAGAGGGAGTGAGGCAGGAGAGAAAGCCAAGTTCTCGCCAATCACAAAGAGCGGGGAATCACAAGTAGTAAAGTGGCAGGGAAAAGAGACAAATGGCAACATCAGTGAATGAGCTGAGAAGGCAGAGGAAAAGGTTCAGGGAAATAAAGGCAACAAGGGCAGGATAAAGAAAATCAGAGCAAACAGACAGAGGCAAAGGAAAAGAGTGTGGAGGGAGCATCTGCGGGGTCAGGGGAATGAATGCATTTTAAAATGAAGTAAAGCCTCCAGCTCCACCCCCAGTCCACCACCCCCGCCGCCAAACACACAAACACACACACATACACACACACACACACAAAGGCCTAGAGAGCAGATACCTGTACACACCCACTGCATCTTGGGTAAGTAACATATCACTAAGTAACTGGCACTGAAGGAGAAGATACCCCTGGAACCTCTTTCACAGTTCAGTCTGGGGTGGGGTGAGTGGGGAGTACTGATCTGCCTTTTGTAGTCAAAGGTGGCAGGAAGCCTGGCCCCATGGGGGGGCCCTCTAGGAAGGGGTCCCTTGGCCGCACTGGGCGCTGACCTGAGGATGAGGGTTGTGGACGGCCATCTTGGAGCTCAGGGCGCAGCCAGCACACACACGAGCCCACAGAGCAGCCACGGCTTCACAGAAACCGCACAAGGCAGGCCCAGGCCAGGACCACAGGCACAAGCGCCCCCTTTAGGCAGAGAAACGCAGTAGCAGCAGCTTCTGAACGACGACGTCGTATGGGGGAAGGGTCCTGCAGAGCCCTGTATCCCCCCAACACCAACCACCAGGGCAGTGAGGGTTCTGGCTTCACTCCAACCCCCAGAGCCATTTATGGGAAGTGGGCGAGGAGGTTAGGGGAAAGCTGTTGGGATGAAGGATGGTCCGAGGGCCTGGAAAAAGGACAGAAAATCTCCATCCTTTAGCACATCCTAGACTAGAAGAGAGAGTTGAGGAATGAGGGGTTCATGTAGAAATCTGCTATGGCACCCTCCCCCTCCAGCTCCCCATTATTCCTCTCAGCCAGCCCTGGTCAGGCCAGCAAGTCTACTACGGTGAGAAAACTTCTGACAAAGCACAGATGAACCACCCGGCCCCCAAGATCAGAAGAGAAGGGTGAGGGTGGAGCAGTTAGGAAGGCAGGAGGGGACCGATCCAGACCGCACCTTCCCCTAATAAGAAAAAAAACGAAGACGGAAAACCTGAGGCCCTCCCCCCAGTGCCCTGAATCCCACACACAAACCACAGCCTTGCTACCCCCACGTCCCCATCAAGCTCCTGAGGAAGAGATCTATGCAGCTGAACACTCCAGGCTGGCAAGAGTGAGTGGGTTCCTCTCTCCTTCCTGCTAACAAGGCAAGGCAGAATGGCATCTCCTTGGGAACAGTCCTCTAGAGATGAATGCCGCCACCACCACCCCACCCCACACGGGAGGGAGAGGGGTACAAGGAGTTGGTGGTAGAGAATCCATCATCTGTCCTATCATTCAGGAAAAACTACCTGCAGAGAGGAAAGGAACCAGCCCAAGACTGGGGCAGCCCAGCCCGACTACAACCCTGCTACCTTCCTCCCTCTAGCTCACCGGCCCAGGAGGGGGCAGGGGATGGGGGAGAGTGGGAAGTGTGCCGGCTCCAAGCCCTGAGTCGTCCTCCGCCCCTCCGCCCTTCTCCCTGGCCCCCACATATATATCTCTCTATACATGTATATACACGCGCACACATGCACGCACACACAGAGGCCCGTGCAATTTCCACATAGAACAGGGAGAGGGTGGTGAACGAAGGGAAGACAGGGAGTAGGAGAGGGGCTTGTGGGGACAGGGAAGGGACTCAGATGCCAAGAGCACAGCAACCAGAGCCAAAGGAAGCAAACAGAATACCCCACCCCACCCCCTGAACCCTAGGGGCTGAGAAAGGGGGGCCACCCCATGAAACCATAACAATCTTGTTTTGTTTTGTTTTTTTGTTTAAATCCAGTAAATTGGAATGATTCATCATCAGGACAGCAATTGGGGGACTGGACTGGTCATGTCAGAGGACAGGGGAGGCAGGGCTCTTGCAGGGCATGCGGACACGATACCCAGGGCCCTGGCCGCACTTGCAAAGGGAAGGAAAGTGTAGGGCTGGGGCAGGGAGACAGTGGGTGTGCGGGGGGTGGGTGGGGCAGCCGGAAAGGGCTGCCTGGCTCTCATTTCTTGTTTTTGAGCTGATTGGCCAGCCAGTCCAGGCCTTCGTACAGCCCGTCACCGCTGGTGGCACAGGTAGCCTGAATGTACCAGTTGCGGTGACGCAGGGAATGCAGGCCCAGCTTGTCCGTGATCTCGGCTGCATTCATTGCATTAGGCAGATCCTGGAGCACAAGGGAGACACACAAAAAGGAACTTTGGGGTCTTCGGAAGACATCTGGGGTACCCATCCACCGAAGAGACCGACACCAGTACCCTCCTCTCCTCCTCCTCCATTTTAGAAAACCCAGAACAAGAGCCCAAGGAGCTGCTTTGGATTTAGTTATCCTAGAACACCAGATCCCAGGTCTTAGAAGTCATTCCACTGAGGAGAAAGAAACCAGAATGGAGGTGGGAAGCAAGTGGGGAGGTGATTCGGATGGGCAAAGAATTAGGCCTGTCAGACCCTAGGAGTAAGGGCGATTTCACTAAAACAGACAAGGGTTTTTGGTTTTTTTTGTGTTTTTTTTTTTTTGAGGAGGGGAGGTTGGTTTGCGTTTTGGGGTAAGCAAAGGAATAAAGAGATTATTAAGAAAACAAGAAAACTAGAAAAGCACACAATCTGAGACAGATTGTGGGTGTGCTGCAGGGTTGAGTTGTGCCTGAAAGGGGGTTTTAAGGTCTATCAAACAGTGGTATGTATCTCACCAATCCACAAGGACTGAAATGTTACCGAATAAAGCTGGGCTAGGAGACAAGAAGGACATAAAGAAGCCAACTGCTAATATTTCCCAAACTTCCAGAACTGAGAGCACGTACAATGAACCCAAAGCCCCATGATTTTCACAGCTGGGTTGCCCTCTCCCAAATTCAGAGGTGGGGAGAAGTCTCACCTGTTTGTTTGCAAAGACAAGGAGCACAGCATCCCGGAGCTCATCTTCCGCCAACATCCTCATCAGCTCCTCCCGAGCCTCATTTACTCGCTCCCGATCGTTGCTGTCGACCACAAAAATCAAGCCTAGGGAGGGAGAGAATGGGCAGCAACAAAGATGACAGATGACCCCACCACCACCACTAACAGATAACACCATCCTTGTATCTTCCACGTATTTGCTCCCTTTCCTCCTCCTTTTCCCCCCAGGAGCTGTAGCAGGGCAAGGAAGATAGCCACGTTCACTGCTCACACACAACCAACCCATGCCCATCCCTGGGTGGCTGATATACCATACCTTGGGTGTTCTGGAAGTAATGTCTCCAGAGGGGCCGAATCTTGTCCTGGCCACCCACATCCCAAACTGTGAAGCTGATGTTCTTGTACTCCACTGTCTCCACATTAAACCCTTTGAATAAAGCAGGAGTTGGTCACTTGGCCTGAAACACAAGGCCTGCAAACAATGCCCAGTGGCTGGGTTTCTCTCCCCCCACCCCACCCCCAGACTTGGCCAAGACCCCAGCAATGGAAAGAAAACTGAAGGTTTCCCCAGCCCTGGTATTCCTTGACCTGGTAGCCTGGAGGCCAAAAAGAAATGGAAGACTATGAGAAAGGCTCTCCAGGGGGTGCACGACCACCTGGGTCACCTGAACCACCCTTCCCCACCCACTCCCTCAGCCTTTCACTCTCCCAAAGAAATGATTCAGCTCCACTCCTGCACCTTGGCCATCAGAGTCTGCCTCAGCTAAGGAGGAAGGCCTGAGAGGCACATGAAAAGAGAGGAGGAGTTACAGTCCTGGAGCCCAAATGCAGAGCCAGGTGATGATCTGGAGACCCGATCTACATGGCAAATGTTCTCCTTCCCATAGGCAGGACTTAACCAGGATCAGGGCCACCGAAGAGCTAAACTAAGCAATTCCAGGCCTCTGGCAGGAACATCAAAGTCCTTCACCTGCTTTCCAAACATCAGAGAGAATAAACCAACTCTAATGCCTGAGGGCAACAGTTGAGTGCCAGGTGGCGGAAGTTCCCGCATTAGGGAGGGCCAGGGTAGGTGGGCAAACAGCAGCCCCAGCACCTGCTAGTGAGCTAAATAACCATCCTTCCCTGCACACCCCAGATCGCATGGACTTGTCCGGGGAGAAGAGGCCAGATGGGGGATCTGGGAAGAGGCCCCCTGTTCTGCCTCAGCCACTGGCATGAAAGCCAGTACCCAAGCTGTGCCCTTACCAATGGTGGGGATGGTGGTGACGATCTCCCCTAGTTTCAGCTTATACAGGATGGTGGTCTTTCCTGCAGCATCTAGGCCCACCATTAGGATGCGCATCTCCTTCTTGCCAATCAGGCTCTTCAGAAGATTTCCAAATATGTTCCCCATGATCACAGCAGCTGCTTTCTGAGGACAGTGGGGCCCAAGTGGGGGCAGTGGCTGTCGAGTTTTGGCCCAGCCCCTGGTATAGAAGACTCTGATCCTAGGCAAGGGAAATACAAACTTGTTACCACCAGGTGCTCGTCAGGACTTCAGGTACACAGGTTTGCCAAAATCATGACTGGAGTTCACTCATGACAAACTGAGAGCCCACAGGGACTCAGGACTATCGAGTCCCATGCAGACACATGCTAGCCTTCGGGAACATAGATAAAGCAGTGAATACTCAGGATCCCTGCTCTGCCACTAATTTAACTGGTGACTTTGGGCAAGTTACTTCACTTTCCCATCTCTGCACTTGAAAAAAAGGATTGGACTAGAAGATTCCTGAAGTCCCTTCACAGTTTTGACATTCTGTACTATACCCCGAGGCACTGTGGGAACATCATTAATGCCCCTCCCTCCCCCAGCTCTAACCTAAGACTTCTGGAAAGGGTGGGAAAGGAGGGAGTGGAATGAGGCGTGGCTCTCTGTGAATCCCAACAAGGTTCAGGCTTGCCAGGTTCCCAAGGTTTGTGCTCTCTGTTCTACTCAAGAGAATCTGCTTCTTCTCTTTCTATACACCAAAAAGAACTAGGAAAGCAGCAAGCCTGAGAGAGACTGATGCCTTCTACTCTGTAAAATGCCAGCTGCTACAGCTGTACCCTGTTCCTTCGACAGTGCACTGAGAGTCCCCGCTACCCCCCACTCCTTGGCTGGGTAAATCCTAGGCTTCTCTGTGGCCCATCCAAGGAGAGCTGCTCCACAGAGTCACCTGCCACGAGGCATGCACCCCATTCCCTACTTCCTTCCCTAACCCCATTCAATCTATTCTCCACAGAGCAGCCAGAGTGGTTTTAAAATCAAAATCAGATCATATTTCTACTCTGTTAGAAACTTCCCTATGGCTTCCTATCTTCCTTTCTGTAAAATCCAAACCTCATGCCATGTCCAAAAGGTCCTGCCTGATCCGCACTCTCCCTTCTCTTTTCAGCCCATCTCCTACCACTCTCTCCCTTCTGCTTATTCCATTACAAATGCCCCAACACTTGCCAGCCTCAAAGCCCTTGTACTTGCTATTCCCTCTGCCTGGAAAGCTCCTTGCCCAGGTAACCATGACGAATTACTCCCTCGATTCCTTCAAGTGTCTGTTCCAATGTCACTTTATCAAAGAGGCCTTCCAAAACCACCTGTAACACACATGCGTCATAGAATTTATCACCAACACATCACATATTTGTTTCTTGTATTATCTTACTCCTCCTCCTCCATCAGCTCCCTCTATATTTTGCTCACTGCTGTGGACCCCAGTAGTTGAATAAATGAACTAATAACTCCTAGCGTGTCTACTGACCCCACCTGCAGCCCACTCAGACTGGACTTAGTCACAGAAGGCACTTAACAAATATCCAATGAAAGAATGAAGGGGAGCAGTAAGAAACCACTGTGAAGGCACAAAATGCCTACCTGCTCCCCCAATCAGAATACAGATTCACTCATTCATTCTCTCTCTTCCTACCCCCTTCTCTACAGCAGAGAGCAGCCACAGAAATGCCTCTCTGAAACAACAATGAAATGGGAGGTCAGACTCACCCGTGCCAGCCAGCCCTCTATGCCCGCAGGAGGCATGCGTCAGCGGGCAGCTTATTCAGCAGTCACCATATGCCAGCTGCTGGCACTCTCCATGATTCTGGGAACCAGAGACACACACACACCCCAAACCCAGCAGGAGGAGGAACAGGTCAAGACAGGGTGCACCCAAACCCAAGAATGTGAAAGGTGGATGGGGAAGAATCCTATTTACAAGCTAAAGCATGGGGGTTTGGTGGGAGTTTGGTTGTTTTTTCCAAAAACTTCTTCAGGTTTTTTTTTTTCCTGCTCTTCCCAGTAAGCAGTAAATTCCAGACCCGTGCAAAGGAGCCAGATCAACAGGCCCTGGAGACTAAAGTACTACTTTGTCCAAAAAACAGAAACAATGAGCACTTACGGAGTGTTTCATCTTCAAAGGGCTCCCCAGACATCCACTAATGAGCCAGGCGTGGTGCTCCGGGTAGGTACCCTCAGATTAGCCCTGCCTCTGACCCAGAGGGCACACACCCCTGGGAGAGGGCCTGGCTCAACTGCAAGCTCAATCTCAGCCAAGCCACCCACTAGGTATCTTCCCTGTTCTTCCTGCTTCAACCCACCCAGGCAGACAGACTCCCAAGGATCCCTGAGGCAGGAGGGGACAGCTCAGCAATAAGACTAGATCCCATCAACCTTGGCGACCTGGGTAGACTGCTGGTTCTGCTACCATCACCTCCAGAAACTGAGACCTTCCCAGGCCCTCCTGCTCTTTACCCTGGCTCCTGCTCAGGTGGGCTTTCCTTCAGCTCCAGATGACACTGTGCTTTAAAGGTGTGGTAACAAGTTTTGGCCCAGATTCTGAACTAAATCTATACCACACATTTATCTTGCTGTCCTTCAGAGTTGGAAGTACTGTTGATTAAATGATTACCAACCGTGAGCTGAGCAGTGGCCGAAAAGGATGTAAGAGGCCAACATCCCTTGTCCCAAAACATATGTACACTAACCTTTTGGGTTGTTCTTTGCTAACCTACCATGCCAAAGTCTTGGTTCAAAAACTGATCCCATGTTACACCTATTCTATTTCCTGGCATACCAAATCAAGGCTCCTGAAGTATCTGAATCACTCATGTGGCACTTAGTACCTTGTAGAGTTAGTTTTTTCGTCGTTTATAAATCTGAACATTTAATATCTACCAAATTAAGACTGTGTATCCCCCCTCTCCAGGCAAAGATTATGCCTTTTTTATTTTATTTTATTTTAGGTACTATGGCCAGGGATTGAATCTGGGAACTCGTATGTGGGAAGACAGCGCTCAACTACTGAGCCACATCCGCTCCCTATGCTTTTTCTTTTAAAGAAACAGACCCTTGTATCTATGATCAAGTGATTTTTTAAAATTGCTTTTTTAATGATACACAGATCATAAAAAATATTACATTAAAAAATAGAAGCAGTTCCCATATACCCCACACCCCACCCCACCCACATCAACAACCTCTTTCATCATTGTGACACATTCATTACATTTGGTGAATACATTTTGGAGCACTGCTACACTGCATGGATTATGGTTTACATTGTAGTTTATACTCTTCCCCAGCCCATTCAGTGGGTTATGGCAGGATATGTAATTTCCAGCATCTGTCCCTGCAATAATACATAGGACAACTCCAAGTCCCAAAAAGGTCCCCACATCACATCTCTTCTTCCCTCTCCCTGCCCTCAGCAACTACCATGGCCACTGTCTCCACATCAATGATACAATTATTTTGAATCTGTCCTTACTCCTAGTGCCAAGCCCACTGTAGGAGTTCAATCAAGCACACTGGCTGATTAAGCCTCGTTTCAGGATGTACTTACAGCATTTCTTCTGCCCTAACTGTACTCAGTACCTCTATGTAAAACATAGATGGCTGATTTTGGCCTTCTCCATACATACCTGACACCACAACTGGTTTAGGTATACCATAAAAGGAATAGAAGGGAAGCGGACTTGGCCCAATGGATAGGGCGTCCGCCGACCACATGCGAGGTCCATGGTTCAAACCCCGGGCCTCCTTGACCCGTGTGCAGCTGGTTCATGAGCGGTGCTGATGCGAGCAAGGAGTGCCCTGACACGCAGGGGTGTCCCCCGCGTAGGGGAGCCCCACGTGCAAGGAGTGCACCCGTAAGGAGAGCCGCCCAGTGCGAAAGAAAGTGCCGCCTACCCAAGAATGGCGCTGCACACACAGAAAGCTGACACAACGAGATTACACAACAAAAAGAAATGGTTCCCCGTGCCGCTGATAAGGATAGAAGCGGTCACAGAAGAACACACAGAGAATAGACACAGAGAGCAGACAACGGGGTGGGGGGTGGGAATTAAAAAAAAAAAAAAAATGAATAGAAGACCAAAACTGGTGGGAATTTTCTCTTACCATTTAACATGCAGTGAGTCTGATGGATGCCTGATGAAATAGCCTGAGTAGCTACCATGTGCCCATGGGGCAGCCCAGGGCCTAGAAATTAATGGACATTATGACTCTCCTTTAAGTGTAATCAAGAGCTTAACTCAGCATGAGCTTTCCGAAGAGGATGCTGGCTTTCTCTGTCTCTGCTTATCACCAGACAGCATGCTCTCCCGCTACTAGGATGGTGCCAGCTTTTTCGGCTTTGTGCCATGGTCACAAATCTTTGGCTATATAGCTATTTCTCACCATAATGAATTCCTAGAGAAAGCCCTGAAAAACAGTATGGAATGAAACAAACAAACAAAAGCACACAACTACACACACCCTGGCCTGTATCCCTATGTACTGTACTGTATCATCTATAGTTATTCTCTTTCACCACAGATGGCACCCCCGTGTAGATGGGGCAAAATGCCACAGTTCCAGGGGCTGATGGAAACCAGGAATTAGCAGTTAAAACTGAAGATGAGTGGCTCAAGCAAAAAAATGAAATATAGTAATATGTCTAGTAACAAAGAGGATATCTCCACAATCTGTTTTATGGGCAGAGACTTTGTTATCAGAGGTAAAACTAGCAATTGGAGCTCTAAAAATGAACTTCCCCTGTGGAACAGTCCTGCTTCTGTGGACCAGTCCTCCTCCTCCTGCCTCTGGGAGAGGCAGGCTGTAGCTCTAACTGGCTCCTTAGCCACCTTGGCTTGTGTGTGCTGCAGGAACACGCCTGCCTACCTCCCCAGGTAGTCACTCATGAGTCATGCTCAGTCTGCCACACACACTCCCCAACCTGATCTCTGCGAATGACCCAGGTACAGGTCTGTCCTGAGACATCCAAGGCGACTCCAGGGCTGACACCATCTCCTCCACCTGTACCTGCACAGGTGCTGGGGAAGGAAGACCAGAGCTTCCCAAGTCTCCCAAACCCTCTGCAGCCAGGTGGGGTGTACGCTAAAAGAAGCGTTGCTCCCTATGCATCTTCAAATTGAGATAACTGATAGAGATGCTATTTTTAGCACAGCTAAATGAGCAGACCAATAAAAATTAAGGAAACAAAAGCAGGGTCTGCCTGTTTTTACAGTTTTCTTAGTACAGCTGGCTTATGACCTCTGTAAACTTTCCAAGTGTTTTGTCTCAAGAGCCTGAAACAGCACATAAGAACTGCTAGATTAGTATTTCAATGACTTCTATTGGATTCAAGTATTTCCCAAAGCCAAGAAACAGCTTCTGATGTCAGCTTCCATCCATTCATCAAACATTAACTGAGTGTACTGAACTAAGGATATAGAGAGGAAAACAGTTTCTGCCTTCATGAAACTCAGTCTATTGGAGAGAAAGACTATTAAGCAGAGGATCATAAAACAATGTAAAGATGAGGGGGGTGGGGAAGGGAAGTAAAGGAAAATGCCGAGATCAGCCTGAGCTGACTCCTGAAGAAGGAAGAGGAAGTAATCAGGCAATAATTAGGAGGGAATAGCATATGCAAAGGCATAGAAACCTGACTGACAGCACATTTTATTAGCCAAAACCAGGTGCAACTGGGAGATAGTTTATTTGGACCCAGCATGGTGAGTAAAAGGAAGGGAAGAGGGATGAGGCTGCAGGGATACGCAGGGGCTAGATCAGAAGGGCCTCAAAGGCCCCGTTGAGTAACATGATCAGGTAGGTCCTTTCGGAAAAGACCATTCTGGCAGCAGTAAAGGGAATAAATTAGAAGGGGGAAAGCCTGGAGGCAGAGAGACCTCGTGGGAGGTGCAGTAACACAAATGAGAAATCTGGAAGCAACAGAAAGGAGAGGATGGATTTGAAACATCAAAATGGCAGAATCCACAGCATTTAATGACTGATTGAATGCAGGATGGAAGAGAAGTGTCGGAGATGACCTGGTGCCGGGACTAGGCAACAGGGGTGACATTTCCCCAGGCAGGAATAGAAGAGGAACAGGTCAAGGGGGGGAAGATGTTTGTTTTTAGATAAAACCGTGATTTTGAGGTGCTAAGGCATGGACCTCAGGAGTCTGGGCTGGGTCCTGGGAGTCATCTGTGCAAATGGTCACTGAAGCCATAAAAGGAACAAGATGGTCCATGTGGCAGCAACTACTGGCTACCTGTCCAACAGCCATTGTTTTTTCTTCTAATTGAGTCCCCACTGTGCTAGGATACTAGGGAGGGGGGAAGGAAGATACTGAGGTGGGGGAGTTGGTTATGAGATGTGCTTCAGGACAGATGGCCCCTCCCCGGTCCTAGGGAATGAAAATGGCTCCGCCTAAGGAATAGGGCATTCCATTTCCCTTGCCAAAGACTGAGTCAGGAATGGGCATGTACTAATTCTTGTCAATAAGATGTGGGGAAAGTCTTCTGGGAGCATCTGGAAAAGTTTTCCTCAATCTTAAAAAAGGGACATATGGTAATGTTCTCTCTGTCCAGATTTTGGATGTTGATGTGTAAGGATGAGATGCTCAGAACTGCTGGAATAATCTTGAGACCACGGGACAGGCCAGAGAATACTAGGATGTCAGAGCAGAAAAAATAGAAAAAAACGCGGGTCCTTAATGACACTTTCAAACTGGTGGATTGAAAAAAAGAAGTGCTATTCCAAGACTTCTTCTATGTGACTAATCCCTTCTTTATTTTTCCTGTCTGTGCCCATTGGCTGTGTGATTTTCTGTATTTATTTCTCTTTTTGTCTTCTCTTCTCATCCTTCTCCTCTAGGATTCACCTAGATTTGATCCTGGGGACCTCTGATGTGGAGAGAGGTTCCCTGCCAATTGCGCCACCTCAGTCCCTGTTCTCTGCTGCGCTTCACCTTGACTCTCCCCTTCGTCCCTCTTTTGTTGCATCATCATCTTGCTGGGTGACTCACTTGAACACGCACTGGCTCACCATGCAATCACCCATGCGGGCAGTCTGCTCACCACGCGGGCACTTGGCTCGCCACAGGGGCACTCGCGTGGACACTCGGTTCACCACATGGGCACTGGCTCACCATGCAGGCATGCTTTCTCTTCTTCTTTTTCACCAGGAGGCCCTAGGGATTGAACCCAGGTCCTCCCCTATGGTAGGCAGAGGCCTTATCACTTGAGCCACATCCAGTTTCCCTAATCAGCTTCTTATTTGAGCCACAGGTATATTTCCTTTTTTGCAACAGAAACCCTAACTGATAAAATCTAGAGAGAGTATGTACAGTAGTAGAATGTGAGGAAAAGCCCAAAAGCAGAATCCTGGGGCACATTTAAAGTAGTTGTCAGAAAAGGAAGCCAGGAAGGAGACTAAGAGCCACCAGAGAGGTAGAAGAGGAGTCAAGAGAGCAAGACCATCATAGACACCAACGAAGAAAGAACATAAAAAAAGAAAAGTCAATTTAATTTTTTTTAAAGTTCACTTTAAGATTGAATTTAGCTACGAGGAGATCAGTGATGACCTTTGTATAAAATAGAACATGTCTAACTAAAATTAGGCTCCATTTAACTCAGTTAGTGGTGTTTAGGTCCTGGGTTCAATCCCTGGTATCTACTGCTCCAATGTCCACATCTATAGCCTTAGATATCCAGAAATCAGTGCTTGCCCAATTATGAAATCACTGAATTCCATCAATAGTTGCCCTAAAGCCCTAAACCTTTGCCCTCATCCTAGTCCCCACTGTGCAGGTCAGGAAGCAGCTGACAGTGAACAAATTACATAGGAAGTCCTGAGACGGAGAAGGGCAACCGTTACAGAGCAGCTATGGATGCAGATGACCAGGAAACAGCCCACCTTGGGGAAGAAGAGCTGTCTGTCCTCCCTCAGCAGCTCAAACAACTTCCATTCTAGGACCTACCACAGT
Organism: Dasypus novemcinctus; assembly: GCF_030445035.2. Lineage (NCBI taxonomy): Eukaryota > Metazoa > Chordata > Mammalia > Cingulata > Dasypodidae > Dasypus > Dasypus novemcinctus. The sequence continues at coordinate 21,061,838 of NC_080684.1, forward strand.
ATGTTTTATTTACATGTTAGTCTGTTTCGCTCTCCAGAGCAAGAGCTTCCCAAACGATGAGCCGCTAATGTCTTACAGGCCAGCTGGAGACACTGATGCCTTCAGCCACGGGATGGCTGGGCTGGGTTTGGGGTAGCTACAGTCCTTGAGCCGGTCACCTCAAGTTTCAATCAGCTATGTCTACATCACTATCACCATTTTCTGAGTATGCCGTGATGGGAAAAAGAATGGGAAGTACTTCACTAGACTATGAGCCTCTTGCCAGCAGGGACCATGCCTTATTCATGTTTCATGCCTCCAGCATCCAGCATCATGACTGACCTGAAGCTAGCAACTGACTTTTTTTTTTTCTTAAAAGGAGATACCCCCCCAGCGTGGGACACGACACCCGGGGATGAGCCTCCCTGGCACCGAGGGATCACTACCACATACCAGCTGAAGAAGCAACTAGAAAATGACCTTGAATCAAAGATTCAATGCGGAACAGCAGAATATACCTGTCTACATATAATAACATGACTTCGGGAAGCGGTTTGACCTAATGTAAGGGGGAAATGGAAAGGAGAAATGAGATTATAAGGCTGTGAGTCTCTAAAAAAGAATCTGGAGGTTGTCAGAAGGAATACCCCTATGTACAACTGAACAGAGTCTAAGAGACAGATAAGGTAGATACAACCCCAGGTATTGGTTCTTTTGAGGGATAAAGAGACCCACGGGTTCTATGGTCATGGCAGAAGGGGTTCACTGCCATGACAGATGGCCCTTCTTTGGAGCTGGTGTTTCTGCGTGATGGAAATGGACTCAGAGGGGATCTCTTTTCACAAGACTTGCATGCTACTTTATTGGAATTGTAGTTGGTGCTGGGTTTAAGATATATGTAGGGGATTTGAATCTCTGGACTGATAATATGACACCCAGGCCCAGAGCCTCAACAGACTTCAGCTCCTACACTTTGACTTATTGGACTTACTCCACTCAGCTAACATGGAGTTGAAGAAGGTCAACCACCACAACATGGAGCCTAGAGTGTCTACAACTAGAAGCGGGAAGAGTGCATCCAGTACCCATGTGCAATCTAAGCCCTCACTTGACATAGGTGTGCAATGGACACAACCAATCCAATGTCCACAGAGAAAATGTGGAATGGGTGTGGGAACGGTAGCCATGGGGGCTGCTGGGTGTGGGGAACGGGAGGAAGAGATGAGATGTGGAGGCATTTTCGGGACGTGGAGTTGTCCTGGATAGTGCTTCACGGACAATTACGGGACACTGTAGATCCCCCCAGGGCCCACTGGATGGAACGTGAGAGAGTCTGGGCTATGATGTGGACCATTGACTATGGGGTGCAGTGATGCTCAGAGATGAACTTACCAGGTGCAATGGATGTATCACGATGATGGGAGAGAGTGTTGCTGTGGGGGGAGTGGGGGGCGGGGGCGGTGGGGTTGAATGGGACCTCATATATATTTTTTAATGTAATTAAAAATAATAATAATAAATAAATATTAAAAAAAAAAAAAAAAAAAAAAAAGGAGATACCAGGGATTGAACCCAGGACCTCGTACATGGGAAGTAGGCATTCAGCCACTAAGCTGCAACCACTCCCCATAACTAACATTCTTATTGTTAAATGGGATGGTTCTACTGATGTTGGCAAAACATTTGTGAGGAAGACAATATTCTATAGTTTTCTTATACCTGACAAACTAGGGAACGAGTTCCATGTTCTCCGAGCCCCTAAAGCTCCTTGGATGGGATTGAGAGGCAGCTGGAGGAAGGACCATCTACTTTTATCCATTTTATGTACTGGACTTGAAGATTTTACTTAAGGGGAGCACCTGCTTCCCATATACAAGGTCCTAGGTTCAATCCCCAGCACCTCCTAAAAACAAAAACAAAAACAAAAAAACAACTCTCATTGCTGAGATGTGGCTCAGTGGTTGAGCACCTGCTTCCCATGTACAAGGGCCTAGGTTCAATCCCTGGTACCTTCTACCCCCCACCCTCCCAAAAAAAGATTTTATTTAAGGAAAGGTTTGACTGCTTTTAAAAAAAAGGGGGGGAGGGGGACAGGGGGGTGGAAACAGGACAAAAACCACTGCACCAGAGAGCAAATGCTCTACTGCAGCCTAAATTCATGTTTATGTTTAAATGTTCATGCTTGACACTCTCGTGTATAAGCTAATAAAGGAAGGGTTGTAACGGGCTCTTACCAGTAAAGGAGTGATAAATGGTACCCCAAAACCTGCCACATCCAGTTATCTCACCTTTCTTTAGGAATATGGTGAAAATTTGGATCCCTGTAATCTCAAGACATTTTCTTTCTGGTGCATATGGTGTGGCAGCCTTTGCAGAAGTCTCTAACAAGCTCTAACACATCTGCCAAATCCCTACCTCGATCATTTCTTGCCCAGACTACAAACCAAAGCCTTCAGACATTTGTGGGACTCTTTCCAAATGCTCCCCCAGTCTTTTCTTTATTGAAAAGTACTGCCAGCACTCCACCGATAGTCACGACAGATCCTGGCAAAAGCACATGATTCAGAGAATAACACAGCTATCACAATCTCTGGTCCTTAATACAGTACATTCTGAAACAGATACTCAAAGGTAGACATTTAAAATAGATACGACTAAATGAAAAAGAGAGGCCTAGAAAATGGAGGATCCTGAAATACCGGTTAAGACTTAAAGTAAGGGGCTCCAGGAATCTATATCCCTGACCTAAGTCAATCAGGGTGCTCTTTTATGGAAGGGTCGAGCTGTACCTCAGCACTGTTGGCTCTTCTAACGTGAGCACTATTCTTGGCCCTCACATCCTCACCCGACACCCAAGTTGACGGTTCAGGGCCCCTGCCTTGCTCTATCTACACCTCCCACTCAGGCAGCAGGAGCTGCCTCTGTGAGCTGATGCTGAAAAAAGATTTCATTGCTCATAAGCCTACGACCAGCACACAAAGTCATGGCAACAATCATCCCTCCACACAGGCACCTTAGGCAGCAAGTTGTTCTTTTGTAAACCTCTCCTTTACAGCAGTCCTGAGTGTTCATATTATTATTACTGTTATGATGATGATGATTAATAGCAGTTAACTTTTTTTTCCTCTCCACTTTCCCCACCACCCCAGTTGTGTGTTCTGTGTCCATTTGCTGCGTGTCCTTTGTCCGCTTCTGTTGTTGTCAGCGGCCCAGGAATCTGTGTTTCTTTTTGTTGTGTCATCTTGTTGTATCAGCTCTCCGTGTGTGCGGCACCATTCCTAGGCAATACTGAACTTTCTTTCGCACTGGGCAGCTCTCCTTATGGGTGCACTCCTTGCGCGTGGGACTCCCCTATGCAGGGACACCCTGTGTGGCAGGGCACTCCTTGTGTGCATCAGCACTGCGCATGGGCCAGCTCCACACGGGTCAAGGAGGCCCGGGGTTTGAACTGCAGACCTCCCATGTGGTAGGCGGACGCCCTATCCATTGGGCCAAGTCCCCCACCTCAGCAGTTAACTTTTTTTTTGGTGCTTACTATATGCTTGTACAATACTTAAATGCTTTACACGTCATTTAATTCTCATGACAACCCTATGAGATTGGTAGTATCATTAACCACTTTATACATGAGGAAAATGAAGCTAAGAGAGGACAAGTAATTTCACCAAAAATATGCAACTAGTAATTAGCAGACGCAGAATTTGAACCCAATTTTGTCTGATTCCAAAGCCCACATTTTATACCACCACACCATTCTGCCACTAAATTAATCTGCAACAAAAATGATGAGGAGAGCCGCACATAGTGACATGCTTTGTGTCTTGGGCCTCTTAGCTTCTATTTTTAAAGGTATTTGGGAAAGCAAAGTCCACCACTTCCCTCAGTTCCATGTTCAGGCTTAGCAAATCTGGTTTTAAAGAAGTTTCTTCCTTCTAACCAATAAATCCCGCCCACTGTCCTGTGAGCCCATTTCCTCTTATTCTGAGTCCCGTGGAAAAGACAGTGGCACAGATGAACACACACCACAATATGATCCTTTGTGTGCTTAAGATTGCATTTCCACTCTTTCCAGCCTGCTATCTGCTTTCCTTTATATTTGCATTCAGTATAATTACAGTGGTAGCTACCATTCACTGACACCAATTCTGTGCCAGGCACCAAATACACACACTGGCCCCTCCTCCATGATCTCCAGTTTACAGGCGACACAGTAAGGGATTTAAAGTCTAATATAGAGACCACTTAGAACACAATGGGGAGGCAAAAGATCTGGAATTTCAGATAAATATTGATTCTGCATTCCAGTAGTATTTTTCTTTTTGGCTCTTAGGGCCCATTATCCATGCCTGTGTTGTGCCTCTCAGGAAGGTGGAGAGATCAAGACTTAATTCAAGTCCAAGAGTCTTTATATCCTTGCTTGGCTATCTCTAGACCTCTCCCTGAGGTCCAAGCCATCTCTTTCCCTTTCCTTTATAATCAGAAAGCTTGTTGAGTTCTATCCACTCATACCCGGTATTCATTGATGCATTCAGCATGAGTGCCTGGATGCATATACACAGTGGGAGACAAGAGATGAGATCCAATTTCCCACTTAATAAGCTTCTCATCTCTTTGGAAAAGCAAGACATACACTTATAAAATTTTTTGACCATGCAAGGTGGAACGCTGGAAGGCAGGAGGCATCTGAATACGTGATACCTGGGGAAATTTCCTGGCCAAAATCAAGACCAGTGATTCATTCTGTGAAAAACTGAACCTCAAGGGATCAGCTTCGTTCTTAGAATGACCTTTTACAGACACAGTATTCAACCAACCTCAGGTCGAATGTGCAAGACCACTCCATTGCCCCATGCCATACTTGGTAAGTGGACACAACAGGTCCAACAACAGTCCCAAGAGAATGACAGCAAAGACTGTCACTGTCTGCCTGACTGGGGACAAGGAAGAAGGTATGCAGAGACTAGATTCTGTCTGGTTACACTGACCCAAGAAATCAGACTCCGGAAGCAGATCTCCTCCCAATAAAACTTTCATGCCATATACCAGGGGTGACCCAATCCAACAGCAGCAGAGACAGGCTTTAAGTTACACTTCTCCCTTGTCCAGATGACCTCACTATTTCTTCTCACTTTTGACCACATACCACACTCCTCCACCTCCACCACCACAGCACTCCTCTTGGCCTGGCGAGATGGAGAAGAGCAAACGGGTAGTAATACCACCAGAAAGAAGGAAACTACTCAAAAACAGGAGCTACCACTTTACTAATCAAGTGGCCCGCTTTAATGGGGAACTCCACCTCATCCTCCTTCCATCAAACGGCTGATGTCTGCAATGGCTCCATTTTCTGTTCTGGGAATCCTGGTACTGGTACTCCATAAAGAAAGAAAGCGGATTGGAAGACAAACTCGGGGCCAGCGAAGGCCGCTCCCTCCTCCTGTGAGACCGCCCCCGCTTCGCCTGGGGGAGGAAGGCCCCACCTCTCTTCTCCAAACCAGATTAGATCCCCCTCCCCCTTCTCTAGCCTTCTCTCCTCCTGCTCCCCACCTGCTGCCCTCTGCCTCACCTGCGGTTTCCAAGACCTGAAAGCACTGCCTCCTCCAAAATAGTGGTCCTGAGTGCCCCACTGGCCAGGCTTGCCGACTAGCCCCCACACCCCCTACACACCTCTGCCCCTCGATGGGGAGGGTCACCACAGCAAGGTTTCTCTCCGGTCTCCAATTGCTACCGGGTGGGGGAGGAAGAGGGTAAGAGAAAGCTGCATTCCCTAGCCTTTAACAGAAAAAAAAGATACAAAAGAGCGACCGCCGCCCCCGCATCACCTCTCTCTGGATGGTTTTCCATCCCCCCCAACCCCAACCACCTCCCGCAGGCGAGGAGAACCTAACTGCATCCCAGGTGGCCCCCTTAGGCGAGGCGGAGGACAAATCCGCGCGTGCCCCCCACCCCCACCCCGGCTCCGCGTCCTTCAAACGCGGGGGCCAGGCATGAGGTTGGCCCAGCACCCCCTCCCCCAAGCCCTCGAGTGGGAAGGGCACATCGCCCCAGGCCAGGCAGGGAGGTGGGGCAGGGGGTCCTGCGCCCTCGGGCCCCGGCCCGAGCCTCTTCTCTACCGGGGCCCGCCTTCCCTCCCCAGCCTCTCACCTGTTCCTGCTCCCGCCTCCGCCGCCTCCGCCTCCGCCGATTCCGCCCGGCTCTCACTCCTCGCTCTCCGGCTCCCCCGGCCGACTTCGGCGCGGCTGCTCCCCTGGCCCCGCTCCCCGGCTCCCTCCCTCCTTCCCACTACCTAGCACCGGAAGCCGCGGCGGCTCCTGGAGCGGTGCGGCTCACCCCCACCCCCAGCCCGGGATACTTCCCACCTTCCCGATCGCGCGAGAGCTGCGCGGCGGCGAGCGGCAGTTCTCGCGATATCCATCACCATGGCAGCGGCTGCAGCAGAGGCAACCCGGCGCTGGCGCTGCAGCCGGGGCGGGGGTTGGTGTGGGGGCTGGAGGCTGCTGGCGGTGGAAGCGAGAGCTGGGGAATGGGGATGAGGCAGTGGGGACTGAGGTGAGAATGCCACGCTCGGGGCCGTGCCTGGAGTTTGAAGACTGGGACTCCACACCTGGCCGCGCTGGAGACCCAAGGTGGGCTGCGGAGTCAGGAGCCGGGTGCGGGTGCGAGTCCTTGCTGTGGCCCGCTTTGCGCCGCCACACCTCGTCTTTATTTCATGACTAGGGCCAGCCGTATCCCCCCTGAGAACTCTCACTGCCCCCAGCGTGACTGTTCACTACTCCTAAGACTAGGTTACTCTGGGGTCTTTCCCATTGGAAAGAGGAGAGACAGTGATGAATTGAAGAGATGGAGGAAACAACTGGACTCTGGGCCAGTTAGGAAGTTGGAACAGGAAGGACAAGGTTGGTTGAAGCCTCCTATTCAGAGGTGGGGTTTAGGAAGTATACCTAGATGAGTATGGATTTTAGTATCCCCAGGAAAGTGAGGGACTTTGCACCCACTGTTTCTCACCTCCGACCCGTCCCCACTTCCCTCACTCATTTTTGCACCTGGTCTAGACACGCAAAGCGACCTTGGAGCAGTCACAGCTGTGAGTGAAGACCAGCATTAGAAATGCTAAGAACAGAAGAGGGTTCTTTAAGTGTCCTCTCTCCTCACAGCAGTGAAAGGGAACACGTGACCCTTCCCTAAGGCTGGAGCTGAAACTGTTGCTTTTCTGGGTTTGTTGCCATTTTTCTTGTCTCCTTGTAAGAACTAGGCTGGTAGACAGCCCCGCAGTGTCTGTCCCCTCATCCCCATCAATTCCTGCTGTGTACACTCACCAGTTCCTTCCTCTAAACCCAATTTCCTCTTTTATTTTAACCTGGAGAATAACATCCAGAATGTGAAGCCAATAGGACCCTAGTTTAGGATCGTGAGGGATGGAATGGATGACTAAGAGCCTGTTCATAATGAAGAAAGTTATCTGTCCTGGGCTGCTGTTATTAAGGGCCTTTGCCTTACTGAGATTTGCGCTTTTAAAAGCAGAAGGCTCCTCCGGATTCTGGGCTCTGTTATTCCTCCACATGCCTGCATTATCCTGTCCACTTCTTTTCCTAGAATTTTCTCGTAGCACTCCTCTAGGTCATGCCCCCACCCTCTGACCACCAAAATTATGCTTTACAACCCCTCTTCCCTATTGCCCCAACCCCACCAACATGTTTGTGAGGCTCTAACAAGGATGTGGAACCTGTTGATGTTCCTGTCCAAGATGTCACATCCTCTGGAGTTGGGTCCCAGCTGTGACAGAAGGATGGAAATGATGACTAAATATGGTTAGCAACAAGTACCGTGGTATTTGAGTCAGACTGATGAATGGGACTAGAGACTCTCTAGCCTTTCTGTCCACCCCTCTAGAGAGTGGAGAGAAAAATGTCTGTTGCAGCATCAGTGGGGGGTTCCCACTGAGCAAACAGGAGCACAGACAAAGCAGTGCTGCCTAGATGGCAACTAGCCAGCCACTGCCACTCCCCAGCTTCCCAGCCACTCGGTAAACCCTAAAGGGAGAAGAGCTCATCCAAAGCTGAAGGAGGCCAAGGGCCTGACTTACAATTCATCAGTCTTTCTCCCTCCCTCTGGCTGCCATCTGAGCTAAGCAAAAGTTAAAATTGCAGCCACCAGCTCCGTGAGTTGCACACTCCCACTCCTGTCACTGACCCCAGGCCTGGGCCTGAGGCCAGTGTGTGTGCCCATGTGCTGGGAACAGGGCAAGGGCGGGAAGAGGGTGTTGGCCTTGCTGACAAAATCCACTTGGAATCTCTCAAGGTTGTGGTTTGGGGCTTCAGTTTGCCACAAAGTGTGTCTGACGAAAGCAGAGGGAAAGCTAGAGAGAGGGAGCCAAAGCTAGTACAGAGGAAGGAAACAGGAAAAAGCTGAAATATTCTTGCTGTGACTCCATTGGAGATTCTTCTCACCTTTCCTGAGTGTGAGAAATTCCCATTATGAAATTCTCCCGTGTTGTTCTCCCTCACATGCTAGTTCATTCTCGCTGTACTCTATCTCCCTCACCCCCTGCCCCAGGCCCGCTCCCCTCCATACTCACACTAGGCTCAGTCAGTGCTTGAACTAAGGATGGGATATCTTCCTGCCTCCATCATATTTCCAAACCCAGAATTCCCAATGCTCAAGTGAAAATTCACATCACAAAATTTTGACATAAAGTATTGCCTAATCCTAAACTCTTCAAAATATCCTTGCTACTCTGGTGCACCTCCGCCTATCACCTGATTTTGAGGGTGATTTGGGTAGCAGATGTATCTGTTGCCTAGCAGTGAAGAGAGAACCATTTCTGCCTTCCCTGGCTGAAGATGTGACCTGTTAGAGATGCCTCTTGCAGCCTCATAAGTATGTAATCATTTGTAGAGTTCTAAATATATGATGCATATCCCTTTTCCACATTGAATCTTGGGAAGATAATTGTGTTTTCAAAGATAATTGGGCTAGGAATAGAAGGATTAGAAATAAAAGAAATGCTGTTCTCTGTAATTATGGTAATTTCTTAAAAGTTAAAGGAATTACTTTTGCTAAAATTAAATGCAGAAAAGCCCCAAGCAAGGAAAGACAAAACATACACAAGTAATTCAGGAGGAGACCATGCTGGTTTCCAATAAAATTTTAAAATCCCATTCTGAACATAGGCATCCCTTTTATATATTTCTCATAAGTCTTGCATCTACCACCCAAGTTCTCTGATATGGAGCCAGAGAGAAGAGCACCTGCTATTTTGGGTCTAAAAAATAGTTCAATGTTGAGATACAACTGGGAACTTGAAAACCCCAGCACAGAGGTGCTTTCATAGTCTAGTTGCAGGGGTCAACAAACTACAGTCTGAGGATCAAGTCTGGCCCTGCAGCCTGGTTTTTATGAACTTTTATTGGACATAGCCACACCCTTTCGTTTATGTATGGTCTATGGCTGCTTCTGATCTACATAAACAGAATTGAGTGGTTGTGGCTGAGATGAGTAGTTACAATAAAGCCCACATATTTACTCACTACCCCTTTATAGAAAAAAAAGTTACCAATTCTTGTTCTAGGGCAGTGACCAAAGTGAAGTCTGGAGTTGAGGCACAGAGAGAGTAAACAGGATCTAGGCTTGAATCTCTAACCCTTCCTACCTAGAAGTTCCTCCTGGTTTTCCACACTGCAAGTTGCCACCTAAGTCACCAAGGACCATTTCAGATCCTTCGTGGAACCAGGCAGAATATACTCAAGGTGTAGGGGGGTAGGGGAATTCACCTGGGAAAGAAGCCATGGACCGGGACCTCAGGAGTGGGCAGCAATAACACCATCTGCATCCACCAGTCCAGTAACTTAATTTATTTTCATTACAAGAACAAGTCTCAGTACAATAAATTATCCATTCCCATCCCTCCTACTGAAAAAGGAAAAAAAGTCTCAGAGTCTTAGGTTAAAACCCTTCCTTAACATCTGAATGGAGACTGACAGCTTCTGGAAGGCCTGGACAGAACTCTCTGAGCACTCGGGAAAGCTACCCCTCAAAAAACCTCTTGATTGCTGTCTCCCATTACTCCACAGGAGAGGTCCCAGGTTGCAGCAAAGGAGTTTGGGAACAGCAAATAGGAGTGGTGGTCACTTTCTGGATATAGGTCTCATGGTTCCATACGATGCCTGTGGCTACGTCCCATGGGAGAGAAGAGTGGTCAGACTGCGGGGACTCCGCAGCCAAAGGAGAATTTATCAGGGTTACAGGGGCCCCAGAATCAGGGATGGGGTGGGCAATACAGTGCATTACATCTTAGTCCATTCGGGTGTTTGAAGAGCAGGAGAGGGATGACATTGCCCCACAAGACCCTTCTACTGTGGGTAAAAGGCTGCACATCACAAGGACTCCACCTGGTCCCTGCTACCCCCAAAGCTGTTTTCCAGGGAGATGCTTCAAGCTCTCAGGGACCAAGATCAACCCTGGACAGAAATCAGAGCAAAGGGCTGAAAGGGTGCCCCCCGCATACACACACTCCCTTCCCCAGCCCCACAGTGAGGCTGCCCCTCACTTACACACGTTGACCCACTCTGTGACCTTGCACTCATCACACAGCACGTAGCAGCACCAGTGGAAGCGGCAATGGCAGCGCTCGACTCGGGTCTGCCGGAGAACGTTATGCCCACGACCACAGCACAGGCTGCCACAGCCGTCCAGCAGGCGGCTGGTCTTGTTGCAGGCACGGCCCCGTGTGCCGGGGGAGCCCACAGTCGGGTCTCGCTCACAGAAGTCCGGAGACTTCTCAAAGTAGACCAGCTCTCCTGAGAGACGGCGGGGACGCAGGCGGGGTTGGAAGGCTCCTGAGTTGCGGTTGTGGGTATTGATGAAGACGGCCCTGCCCAGCCGCTCCCTCAACGCTGCCCCCACTGCCGGGAACTCTGGGGCTGCCCTCCAGCACGTCTTGAACTGGCAGCTGCCTGAAGTGCCATGGCACTTGCATTTCCGCTTCAGGTTTTCAATTACCACCTAGAGCATAGGGGGAAGGGGGAGGGCAGCAAATGAACAGATCACAGAGGCACAAGAGAGGGAAGGAACAGAAAGCACAGGGAGGGACAAACAAAATGGAGGCAAGAATGACCGCAGAACATCAGAAGAGGAAGGGCACTGTAAGGTTAGCTAGCAGCCCCACTCCCTGGTGTTATGGTTGAAGGACTAACGCCTGAGCAGTGTGATTCGCCCACCATCAATCAGTAGCTAGTAACAGAGCCAAGACTCCAGTTGTCTTGACTCCCAGTCCAGTGCTCCTTCCAGAGTGAGCCCTCCTAATTTGGAAGTCCAGCCAGAGCACTTCTAAAACTGTAGAGAAGGCAGCGGTAATAATAGCCACCATTTTTTAAACACCTGCCAACTACTAGGCATGATGCTGGGTGTACTACTTGCTAGCTCAGTCTTAACATTACAAAGTAAGTGTCATTAGGCTCTGATTACAGATGCAGAACTGAGCCACCTGGCTGGTGAGTGAACACCACCTTGCACACCTCATCCTGCTGTCTGCTGGGCCTCTCAAACTGTAGCTCGGCCTCAAAGGCTAGGGAGACCCAGGACGAGAAGCACACACATACCTGGCGCCCCACCCTGTTGTTGTGGATTCGCATCCGTGCTTGGATGTCCCGGGGAGCTTCCCTGGAATCCAGGAAATCTCGAGAGAACTTCTCTCCAAAGTCCATGTCATGGTCACAGCCCCCCCACTCCCATGTGTCCTGGGGGCCAGGACTGGAGCCTGAGCCAGGGCCAGGGCTGGGCAGGGAATGGGGGAAGCTCTTGCCCCGGGACAGTGCCTGCAGCTGCAGCAGCTTGGCCCTCAGCCGATCCTGGTCACCACTGCCCTTCCAGCCACAGCCGCAGCTCACCAGCTTGCCCAGACTGCAGGCCGTGGCTACCGCGTGCATGACCCCGGCAGCCAGCATGGAGAAGGAAAAGGCACTCTCACGGAAACCTGGAAATGAGAAAGGTGTGATGGTAGCGAGGAGGCAGGAGGAAATAAGTAGCCATCCTCCAACTCCAGGGACTGAATCCTGGCTCTGCCATTTTTTAGCTGAGGAATTACTCAGAAAATCATAGGAGACTCAGGGCCTCAGTTTCCTCATCTATAAAGGGATGATCTCTTAGGAGCATTCTTGTCCTGTTAGTCTGCTTTTGAGGTGTGAATGCAGGATAGCCCAGTGGGAGAGACCCCTGAGGTTGGGAAATGACTGAGAGGGAGCTCTTGAGGTCTTTGAAGATGTGTTCACTGAGTTTTACATCTGAAAGTCGTAGAAATTCCCCAGCCCAGCAGGGAGCTTGGGTGGGGTGGGGGCAGAAGCATTTGGGACTTTTTTGGGGGGGATGGGGTGGTGGCTTCAGGGTACTTTAATCAGTCTTTAACCAACCTACCCTCCACCACCCAAACACTTTCAAAGACTTTCAAAGAACTGGAGCTGCCAAGTTCTAGTTTTATATTTGCCCTTCACGTTTATCCTATCCTACGATTACCGTATAAAACACTGGGAGGGGAACAGACAGAGGTGATTTTTTAAAAGGGGGTACAGGAATTGAACCCAGGACCTTGTACATTGGAAGGAGGTGCTCAACCACGAGCTACATCCACTCCCCGCTAAGTAAAAGATTGGCTTCTTTATTATGAATGGGGATCACAGAGGCTCAGGACGACAAGCCTTTCCCAGGCTTAGATAGACCTGCTTACATCGCCCTGTGGAGAAACACAGGGTCCCTCACTTCCTTAAAGCCGAGGTTCTCTAGGACTCTGGGACCTTGAGTGACAGCACCTCCTTAGGGGCCAAGCCTCTCCCACCCCAAGATGCAGGGCTCCTGGCCCAGCCTCCTGATCCCCTCAACCCCATCCCTCCAGGGCTGAAGCTGTTTGCACACGTCTCGGGAATTCCCCGCAGATGGCAGCTGCCTATTAACCCCATCGTCCCCAGAGCACTGCCCACCCCCTGCCTCTCCAAAGCAGAGCCTCTGGATCCTTACTCTTCCAGGGAGTGAACCAGACTGGGACTGGGGAGAGGCAGCGATGCTTCCCAGACCAGGCCGGCAGTGACCTGTTCTGGCCCCTCCAGCCGTTCCTCACCTGCTCAGGTGAGCGCCACCTGGGGCCCCCACAGCACAGAGGAGGGGGCTGCTCCCCAGCTTCAAAGCCATCGGGGTCTTTGTTCCCAGCTTCAGCTCCTGGGAACCCCGGCAATTAGGGGAGTAAGTTTAACCCTTAAACGACCGGGGGCGGTCTCCCCACCCCCGCCGAGACTCTGGGGACACCAGCCCAGGCTTGTCCCTCAGAGAGGGAGAGTGGGGGAAAACAGGAGAGGGACTGGGGAGGGGGGCGTTTGAAGTTTCCAGGGCTGGGGGCATCTCTTGCGCACAGGTGCAACCCAGGTCGAGCTGGGTGGAAACAGGAAAGGGGGCCCCGGAGTAGGGGAGTACGGCCCCAGCTGCCTTGCCGGCAGCGCACAGGTGGAAGTCGGGTGCACAGGGGGCCAGACGGGTGGCCAGCCCCGGCTCAGCGCGGCTCCAGGGGGAATTCCCGGCAGAGGCCCCACCCGGAGCGGGGAACCCGTCCCTTCCCGCCTCCGCTCGCCTCGGCCTGCCCCCAGCCCCGCGCCCCAGCTCACCGCGCTTGAGGATGGCGCTGTGGTGCGGCAGGCGGCCGCCGCCCTCGAGCGCCGAGCAGTTCCAGCGCTGGTCGCGCAGCTGGTGCTGACACTCGTGGACTGCGATCTGCAGGCCCTGCAGCGCGGACGCCGTCACGTCGGGGCTGCGCAGGCACAGGCCCAGCTGCCGCTTGCTCAGGCCCGACAGCGTCAGGCACACGGTGTTGGCCGTCAGCGGCGGCTCGCCGGGCAGCTTCAGGCCCAGGATCTCGTGGCTCAGGGCTCTGCGAACGCAAAGGCGGCTCGGGGTCGTGGTCCCCAGGCCCGGCGCCTCCTCCCCCAAGCCCCGCCGCGGGTCGGTACTTCCAGCCCAGGGCTCTTCTCCCGTGGGAGCCGGGGTGGGGGGTGGGCGTGGGGGTGCTCACCGACTGCACAGCGCGAGGAACAGGAGACCCGCGAGGCCCGAGGGCGGAGGCCGCGGCCGGGGCTCCTCCCGCATGTCGAGGCCCGGGCCCCGAGGCCCCGGAGGGCAGATGGATCAGGGCCTGCGGGACAGGGAGGCGTGAGGCGGGCCCCGGAAGGGTGCCCTACGTCGGCTCTTACCCCGCCGGCTTCACCCCACTGACCCTTCTCACGCCTCCCCAAACCAAACCAAGCGCAATAAGATTCACCCCTTGATTCCCGGGTCCTGGAGCGCCGGGGGCGAGAAGCCGCCGCCTGGCAGCTCAGCCCTCGCCAGCGCGCCTGGGCACCCAGGCACGCACGCACCTGCGGACACCGGCAGACAAACACCCGCTCCGCCTTCTCGCCCAGCGCTGCCTCTTCCAGGGCCCCACGGCGCGCTTCCCCGTCCTAAGACTGCTTCACGCCCCCACTCGGCCAGGGGGCGGGGTCCCGAGGGGCTTCCCCACCGCCCACAGCGGATGGCGGGGGAGGAGGGGTGGCTCCTGCAGGTGCCGTCGAGGGCAGGCGGCCTCAGAGAGGAGGGTCGAGGGACAGGCTTCCCCCCTCACTCTACCCCCCCCCCCCACGCTCCCCGCCGCAGCGAGGGAGGAGAGCCTCCAGGTGCTGCAAAGGCCGGGAGGGGACGTGGTTCCCACCTGAACCTGACCGCGGCGCGCTGAGTCCTCTTCTGCATGCCTCCCCTCACCTTTCCCAGCTGCAGGCGAGCCAGCCGTCCCATCTCTACGGGTCTCAGCCTCGATCCCCGGCCCTTTGCTCTCGCGCTCAATGCCCTGCAAATCTGGGGGCGCTCCTTTATGCGCGGTCTTTACCTCGGGCGATATCCCTAGCTCTCTCTGGTTCTCTGTGCCCCGGCAGGCGAACGTGTGTCTGTCTGTCTGGCCCCGAGCCTTTCGCGACCCGGCGTGCGTGTCCCTGCCCTCCCTGCTTTCCCAGTTCCCGATTACCTCCAGCGGCTCTGGGGCGGCGGCAGCGTCCCGCACGCGGTTGGGTCGCCCGGGCTCCGGCTGTTCACACCGCAGAGGGACCACGTCGGGTTCTGCGCCTTCGGCAGAGCCGCATTCTTCCAGGGCCGGGCCACTCCTCTTCGCTGCTGCCCCAGCGTCGTCGCCGCCGCCGCCGCGGGGAGGAAGGGAGGGAGGAAAAGAGGGAGCGAAGCGGAGAGCCAGCGATCCGGCGAGCAGGGAACTGGGGACTCTGGCTGCGCTCGCCGCGAGCTCACGGCGGCTCTGGCCCAGCAGACGGAGCTGCGGCCCCTCCCCAAGCCCGGGGCATCCCCACCCCATCCCCCGCACGCCCCCCCGCCGCCCTGACCCGGGGAGCGCAGTCGCTCCCCCTTCTTCCAGCATACACACACACCCTCTCCCCCGACGCCTGAAAGGGAAGGTGGCCAAAGTTCCTCTCACCTGCTCTGGGGGCGTCAGGGCTGCACGGAGGGTGTAGTGACCCAGATTAGGGCGCCAGGGTAGCCAGCCCAAGTGGCCAAGCCTTGTAACATTTCTTTTTGCCTCAGTTTCTCCGTCAAGAACGGGCTGGCTGGAGCGCACATTTGGCAAGAAGAGGACGGAGCCTAGAATCGACAGTCGCGGGTAGAGTGCGCAGCAGGAGCGCACAGCAAGGCACTCGGAGAGGGCTGGAGGGGCGCGCGGTCTGGGCGGCTTGGCTTCCGCCCACCTCCCACCACCTCCGAGCCTTGCGCCTGCCCCTTGGGAGGGGTCAGCCTCAGCCTCAGACTTTTGCCAATGCAACGGCTTGGATAGCCCTAGACTTCCCTTGGCTTGCCGGCATCCTTGCCCGTGGAGGACTCCTACCCGATCTCCGGGATCCCGGGATCTACACTTCAGGTGCCGGGCTTCCGGCTGCAGGCTCGCAGACTTGCTTCACCTGGGGTGAGAGGGGACTCGGTCTTCCAAACTGTGCCCAGTCTGAGAGCAGCGGGGAAAGAGGCTGCTCTCCGATGCACAGACGCAGGCAAACAGCCTTAGGCTGCATCTGCGGCAGCGAAGGGGTTAGGTGCCACCGCACTCCCGCCTGACTCACTCTCGCAGCTCTAACCACTGTGGGCTATTTTTGCCAAAGAGGGGCCCAGGCTTTCCAGGCGCACACCCCCCCCCCCCCCCCGCAGCCACCCCTGCCAGACCACAGCCCAAGGCATGGCTGGCCCTGCGCGACCGAGGTTGGTGCGTTGACTCAGAGATTGCCTCCGGGGAAGGGAGCCACGGGGCTGATGCCCACAGCCACAGTCACCTCTTCCTTGGCGGTGGCCCGCGCAGCTCTACTGGGACAGCCAGGGTCAGACTCATCTGTGCTGCTGCAGGTCCTCCCCCGTGATCCAGGGGGCACTGACATCCAGGGGACATTCCTTGGGATACTTATGGACCCAGGCCTCGAGCAGGCTGGAGAGGGGCGAGTGTCAATATCCCTGACACTGGACAGCGGTGACCGTAGACTTGCTTTTTTCTTCTTCCCTATCTCTGGGGTGAGTGGTGGGGGGTGGGGAGGTGAGCCTTAAAGCTCCTTTCGCTTCTTCCCCTTTAGGCACCAGCCACCAGAATCTGTAAGCGCCTCCTTGACAACTTTTGCCCTTATACTGGGTTCAATGACACACCCCCACCCTCCCCGCAAGCATCCTCCCCTTCTCCCTGATCTTCCGCCGGGAGAGGGGAAAAAGGCTTCCTAGGCCCTCCTTCTCCACGGGGACTTCATGGCCATTTGTACTTCCCCATGTGTCTCCTCGTCTCTCTCAAGTTTTGGAATTTTTCCCCCATCTGATTCTATTCGTGTTGGGTTCCAGTATAGCGTCAGGTGCCAAGGAGGGGCCAGAGTGAGAACCACTGCCCCAGGTCCCAACTTCTCAGTGACTCCAGAGCTCCCCGAGTTGGCCCGTGTTCCAAGTCCAAGGAGCCACACTGCTGCTCTCCCCACTGGAGCCCGGCTCTGGGACAGGAGGCCACAGGCAGGCAGACTGGGTGGCCTGGGCTGGCCCGCAGTGCCCTCAGCCCGACCGGCTGGCCTGCGCGCTGACCCGCAGGAGGCTGGGGGGCGGGGGCAGGCGGGGTCTGGAGAGGGTTGCGGGTGCACACCCATTGCCTAATACCCCAAGCACGCAGCCAGCTCCAGGAAAGGGGAGGGGCGGGAGCCAGGGAGACCTCGACGAGGGTTGGGGCCACGATAGAGGGGGAGAGTGGGCGACTGTCATCACTGAGGAGCTGAGGCGAGAGAGCCGGAGCAGCTTGTTCCCTCCGTGAGAGGAGCGGAGGACTGCCCCGCCCATCACGGGATGAAGGGTGTAGTGAGAGTCATCTGGGAGGAACACGGGGGCCCTGGAGGGTGGTGGTCAAAGGAAAGAGTGGGGGCTCCTGGACATTGGGGGGTAGAGCAACCCAGGCGGTCGCTCAAGCCAGGCACAGCCTCCGGAACCTCCTTCTCCTCCTCCAACCCCTCCCCTGTGTTTGCCTTGGCCCAGGGTCCCGGGTGACTCATCTGCTGCTGGGCCGCTGATAGGGGCGCCAGGCCGGGGGAACCCAAATTATAGGCCCGGGAGAACTGGATGCACCCGCGGTGGTGAGCTCAGCTGCACTGCCCACCCTCCGGCTCTGCCTTCTGCTGCAGCCCTGGAGGCTGCCACCTGGAGGCACCGAAAGATCCCCAGCCCAACTCCACTGACTCTTGGGGAATCCCCCCACAATCGGCAGTCTGCCCCAACAAATCTGTGGGATTACCCAAGGCAGAACTGTGCCCGCTTTCTCAACTGGGACTGACGGATGGCCTGTGCCTCTGGCGCCCGAGGAGGTGGTGCCGCCTGCTGGTGCTTCTAGGGAAGGCAGGCTACTCGGCCCACAGACTCTCAGCTCCGGTTTCAGGCTTCCTCCCCGTACCCCAACATCACCGCCAAGTCCCTTTCCTCTTCAACAACCCCCCCTCTATCCCCATCGCCGGGGAGGGGGCTGGTTTTTTATTGAGTTTCTACTTCAAGCAAGTTATTCATGGTCAAATGTGATACAGAGAAATAAAGCAGGGTAAGGGAGATAGGTAGTGGGATTCTATTTTATATGAGGGAGGGAGAAGGAAGTGAGGGAGCAAATTCATAGAGATATCTGGGGAAAAGCATTCAAGAAGGTAGAAAAGCTAGTGCAAGGACCCTGAAACAGGAGTGTGCTTGAAGTGTCCAAGGAATTAGCCTGGAGGCCGGTGTGGCTGGAACGGAGTGATCCACAGAGGGAGAACGGGAGGCCCTGAAGCTGGAGGACAAGGAGCAGGATCTGATCAGATAGGGCGTTGTATGCCACTGTAAAGATTCTGGCTTTTACTTTGAGCGAGGTGGGGAACCATTGGAGAGCGTCGTGCAGAGAAATGGAATGATCCAACTTCTGTTTTAAAAAGGTTGGCTCTGGCTGCTACGTGGAGAACAGCCTGTGGGTGGCAAGGTTGGCAGCAGGAGAGCTGTCATCTAGGTGAGAGATGATGGTGGCCCTGACCAGTGTTGTAGCAGTGCAGTGGTGAGGATGGGTCTGGTTCTATCTTGAAGATAGAAGGAGAGGGTTTGCTGATGGATTGGATGTGGAGTACTAGAGAATGAATATAGACAGAGAAGAAAAGCTCCAGACTGAACCTGGCTGCACTCCCATATTTAGAAATTGGGGACATGAAGAGGAACCAGACAAGAAGACCGAGAAAGTGAACAGCCAGTGAAGTAGGAATGACATTCCAGAAATCAAGTGAGAAAGTATTTCAAGAAAAATGAAGTAGTCATCTGTACCTGTTGTTCCAGAAAGGTTGGTTAGGACAGATAAGAACTGAGAATGGACTGTTGGGTAGGGGAATATAGAGGTCATGGATGATCTTGATAAGAAGGAGTAGTAGGTTCCAAGGCCTGATTGGGGTAGAAAGAGAGAATAAAGAAAAGAACTGGTGCTAGTGATGAAGGAAAATCCTTTGGAGTTTTGCAGTAAGAGAGAGCTGAGAAATGGGGCAATCTTGGAGAGTAATGTGGGGACAAATGAAGTTTTGGGGCTTTTAGATGGGAACTATTACTGCATGTTTGCATGCTGGTGGTTATCATCTAGTCATTTTAAAAGGGGGACAACTGATAGAGTGATGATCTAAATAGAAATTTAGATCACAGAGCCCCTGCCCCCTCCCCGCCTACTTCTGGTGGGGAGAATGGTGGAACACAGGACACTGACTCCTTTCTTCTCTTCCCACCTCTGCTTGCCCCCAATGGCCACAGATAGGGCTTTCGTGTCTTCCAGCCTACCTCTCAGATTGTGTCAATCCATAGGATATGACCCAGACCCTAATGGGGAGAAACTCCGAAGGGACAAGTGACGGGCCGCCGGTGGTACATTGTCCACCCTCTCAAGTCCTCTGTAGAGGCTACCGGGCTTGGGACCTGTGAAGGATGCCCAGGCAGTACACCTTGTCCTTCAGGGATGAGTCCTTGGGGAAGCCAGGTTAGTGGGGCTAGGCAAAGGGCCTGGGAAAGACAAAATAGCCTCCCTCAGGCTTCACTTGGATTATGAGGTATCTCTTTTCAAGTGCGAGTGCCTTAGAAAAGTTCATTAAACTTATCAGGCATTTACTCCTTAGAGTAATTTCTCCGCCTTGGAGGAAGGCTTTGTCATTTCTGAGTCTTGAGACTCTTTGCACTCAGGTCTGGGTAAATAACCCAGTCGGAAAGCATCCTAAAAGGCAGAGGAGATGAAAATGAGAGAATCTAAAGGTCCTGCTGATCATTTGTACCTACCTGCCAATTTTGAGAAAAGCCCCACCTCCTATTGCTGCACTCTCTCAAGCAGCTGATAATGTGGGAAGAGTGTGGGCTTTGAGTCACATCTGTCTGGGCTATTAGCTGTGTGGACATTAGAAAACTGTGTTATCTGTTTTTGTTTTTGTTTTTCCTCTTTAAAATGGGGTAAGAGGAGAGCTGTAAAGAAGGAGATTCTGGGAAACGGACTTTGGCCCAGTGGTTAGGGCGTCCGTCTACCATATGGGAGGTCCGCGGTTCAAACCCCGGGCCTCCTTGACCCGTGTGGAGCTGGCCATGCGCAGTGCTGATGCGCGCAAGGAGTGCCGTGCCACGCAGGGGTGTCCCCCGCGTGGGGGAGCCCCACGCACAAGGAGTGCGCCCGTCAGGAAAGCCGCCCAGCGTGAAAAGAAAGAGCAGCCTGCCCAGGAATGGCGCCACCCACACTTCCCGTGCCGCTGACGACAACAGAAGCGGACAAAGAAACAAGACGCAGCAAATAGACACCAAGAACAGACAACCAGGGGAAGGGGGGAAATTAAATAAAAATAAATAAATAAATCTTTAAAAAAAAAAAAAAAAAAGAAGGAGATTCTTCAGGGGCCTCCCGTGTGTGGTGGTGAAGCATGATAACCAAAGCTGTCAGTGCCCCCTATGTCCCATATCGGGAACAGCAGGCACTTCTTCTATAGGCTAATGTGGCCTTAATGGCTTGAGTTGAAATCCCTACAAGGGAAGAAAAAAAACATACTACGACGGAGATGGCCGCAGGCACTCCGGGTATTCCTGCGTGGTGAGAGTGGAGAGAGCCAGAATTTGGGGGGAGGAAACAAAAACTGGATGATAGAAAAATCCCAGGAGAAGCAGACACATGAGGGCACTACGTCACTGCTCTGTTCAGCCAGCCGCCCCTCCCTGCCCGCCCTCCCCTGCCGTCTACTCCACTGCCCTTCCTTTCTGAGCCTAGCCCCCAGGGACTCAGCTACTCCTGGTCTTGTTCCCTGTTCTGCCTCCTCCCCTAGTGACATGCATAGGTTGACACATGCCCCAGGGTGACACACCGTAGCTGATGCAAGGTACACAGGGCGACAGTGACACACACATGCATATTTAATCTCTTCCCCCCACACACACACTCATCCAGTTGCAGACGGCCCTCAGTCAACCTTCTGGGTCTCCTCCTTCCCTGGGTTTTTGCCACCTTCTTCCCGACACATAGGAGATGAGCTACCTTGCTGTGACAAGGTGACTTGATGATTCCTTCCGACCTGAGCGGAATTCCAAGATTCTTTTGAAAGTTTCCTAACATCCCTCCTCAGAACGTGGGGTTTCTGCACATGCCCACACGCAGGAGGGGGCGCCTTCATGCACATTCTCACGTGCATTCACACTCACATTGTTACACTTACACACACTGACACACACACACTTGGCCGCTGCCTTTCCGCCCACATGCGCAAACTGCCCATGCCTCGGGTTTCTCTCCGCCAGGCTCCGTTTGGACAGCTCAGCCCCCAACCCACCCCCGGGATTTCCCTGACCACAGCCCCACCCTCAGTCTCCCCCTTTTCCTTCCCAGTCCAGCCGTCGGGGGTTCCTGGGCGAGGAGGCGTCTCCCCGGAGTCGCTGCCCAGAACCACAGGTTTCCTTCCGCCACTCAGGTTGGGTGAGAGAAGGGGACGCCGTCAGGGCCCAGGGTGACGTCGAGGGGACAAACCCACCGCGGGCGGCGAGGCCACTGGACTCCAGGCGGGTTCTCCCCGCAGTACGTTCTCGCCGCGCCCCCTGGCGGACGCGGGTCCCCGAAGGGCTCCGGACGCGAGGAATGAGGCGGGCGCGCGTGGGAGGGCGTCCCAAGGGGAGGGGTCCGCGGCCAGTGCGGGCCCGGAGGCGGGGGCCACTGGGCAGGGGGCGGAGGTGAACCCCGACGGCCAGTCCGTGAGCTCTTGGCCCAGACGGGCGGGAGCCACGGCCCCGCTCGCTGCCCATTGTCTGCGCCCTGACCGGTGCGCCCTGGTGCCACGGCGCGGCCCGGCGGGGCAGCCTCCTCCCGTCGCTTCAGCCTGCGCCGCAACTATAAGAGGCGGTGCCGCCCGCCGTGGCCGCCTCAGCCCACCAGCCGGGACTGAGAGCCATGCTGCCCGCCGTCCGCCCCCGGGGCTGTTAGAGCCAGACTGCGACCTCTCGCCACCGCCGCCACCGCCGCGTCGCGTCCCACCGTCGCGGGCAGCAGCCACAGCCGCCGCAACTGCAGCACTGAGCGGGCAAGGCCAGGCAGGCCATGGGGTGCTGGGCGCTGCTGCCCGGCTGGGTTTCTGCTACGCTGCTGCTGGCGATGGCCGCTCTACCCGCAGCCCTGGCCGCCAACAGCAGCGGCCGATGGTGGTAAGTGAGCTGGCACGGGGTCACCACTTGTCCCGGGGCGCACAGCCTGGGGGTTAGCCGGACCCAGATCCCACCCTCTGAGATTCGTCGGCAGACAGGCTCCCCCCAGCACTCTGACTTCCCACCGCGACACCAAGCGGCGCTCCGGCGCGGAGCTGCCCCAGGGGCTCTCAGCCTGCTGCAGTGGGGGCGAATGACCTGCCCGCGGCCCCACGGTGCCCCAGGCAGGGAGCCCATCCAGCCCGGCCCTTCCTCCTCGAGCCCAAACCTCAGCCTCGCGGTGGCGGCTGCACCACAAGTTTCCCTGACTTGGGAAGCGAGGAGACAGGCATGCGCTCAGAGAGAAGGCGAGAAGAGGGACCCCTAAGCACGTCAAGCCGTGGGCGGGCAGGGACTGCAGGCCACGATTTCCTTGCCCAGGCTGCCTAGAAGCAGGTTCAGAGAGCCAAAGTGGACACCTAGTCTCCAGGCTCCCAGCCCTCACCTGTCCAGACCCTGGAGTCAGCAGCCCTAGGACTCCTGGGCACACACAAGTCTAGACACCCAGTCCTTTCAAAATAGTGAGCCTGGGAGCGTGCAAACATTACCTTGTTAGGACTCTCCCACCGCGCTCTCTCCGGACAACTAGACCCAAGAAGAGGACGGGGGTGGGGGGAAGGGACACCGCTTTTTTGATTAGGGTGCTGGTCCCCCTCCCGGGCCTAAGCGTCCATCCTCCGTCCCACCAGGGGCATCGTAAACGTGGCCTCCTCCACGAACCTGCTGACCGATTCCAAGAGTCTGCAGCTGGTGCTCGAGCCCAGTCTACAGCTGCTGAGCCGCAAACAGCGGCGGCTGATCCGCCAGAACCCGGGGATCCTGCACAGCGTGAGCGGGGGGCTGCAGAGCGCCGTGCGCGAGTGCAAGTGGCAGTTCCGGAACCGCCGCTGGAATTGTCCCACGGCTCCGGGGCCCCACCTCTTCGGCAAGATCGTCAACCGAGGTGGGTGCTCAGGAAGGCGATGCTTCCGGGACCGGGGGAAACGCAGGGTCATACCCAGGGCATGCGCGGGTGAGTGCAGAGATGTCCCAGGCGCCTGCGGGGTCACGCAAGCAACGCGCCACGAGCCTCTTGCTCTGCGCCAGCTCCGGGCCAGACTCTTGTTACCAGGAGCACTTAGTGGTGCACCTTGAACACGAAGCTTAACTTTTCTGACCCAACGCCACAAAGAAAGGGACGTGCCCGGCTCCTGAACGCTGGCCGACCGCCGCTTTTCCCTCGCGTCTCTGAAGCGCGCTCAGGAAGCTCTCCTTAGAGGCGCGGGTCTTGCCTCCGGCCCATTCCGGCTTGCAGCGCCGAGACTGCCCGAGTGTTCGGGCAGCGGAAAGGTCCCGGCGGTGCAGCGCCCTCCCATTCCCCCGTTTCGGGTTTTCTCTTTGGGACTGCTCCACTTCCGCGCCGGTGCCAAAATGCACCCGGGGTCCCCGTACGGCGTGTTTACGAGCGTGGCTGTGGGTGCGTGCCCACGAACGTGTTTTTTCTATGAGGCTAGCCGGCAGCTTCCCAACCCGTGCCGGCCGCCTGGCTCTCGGGACTCCCAGGGTGGAGTCCCGGCGCGGGGCTCCAAGGTCCCAAGCCCTCCGCGGAGGGTGCCGGCCGCGCCCCGCGTTCCGCCTCGTTGATTCCGGCTCCCTGGCCTCCCCCTTGTCCCCACAGGCTGCCGGGAAACTGCGTTTATCTTCGCCATCACGTCGGCCGGAGTCACCCACTCGGTGGCGCGCTCCTGCTCGGAGGGCTCCATCGAATCCTGCACGTGCGACTACCGGCGGCGCGGCCCCGGGGGCCCTGATTGGCACTGGGGAGGGTGCAGCGATAACATCGACTTCGGCCGCCTCTTTGGCCGGGAGTTCGTGGACTCCGGGGAGAAGGGGCGCGACCTGCGCTTCCTTATGAACCTTCACAACAACGAGGCGGGCCGCACGGTGAGCAGGCTCGCGGGGGGCCGTGCACCCAAAGCCGAGCGGCGGGGGTCTCCGGGTCCCGCACAGAGGCTGATTTCGGGCTTGGGACGTGAAGGTCCAAGATAAGGCTGGGATAGGGTGCCAGGAGAGGGCGTCCTCAGGGAGCAGGAGGTTGGGAAAGAAGCCGCAGAATGGGAACGAGTGGCTGAGAGATGCCTTGGACCGAGGGCCGGAGAGGGTGGAAGAGGCGAAAAGTCCTAAGCCCCAGAGTACGCATTGCCTCGAGCTCCCCCATTGTACAGATTAGCAAATGGAGGCTGACCGAGCGGGCTGATCGCGGGCTTGGAGCCTCGTCGGGGCCTAATCGAGTCCCACCTCTCCGCTGGGCATTTCGCGCCTGGCTGCCCCTGCTCTCGGCCACACTTCGGCTTTTGCCAAGGTCCCGGCGGCGTCCGGGAGGGGGCGGTATCTGGGGCGGTGGCGCGGGCTCTGACGGTGCGGGGGGCCGCCTCTCTCCCCTCTGCTCTCAGACCGTGTTCTCCGAGATGCGCCAGGAGTGCAAGTGCCACGGCATGTCGGGCTCGTGCACGGTGCGCACGTGCTGGATGCGGCTGCCCACGCTGCGCGCGGTGGGCGACGTGCTGCGCGACCGCTTCGACGGCGCCTCGCGCGTCCTCTACGGCAACCGCGGCAGCAACCGGGCCTCGCGCGCCGAGCTGCTGCGCCTCGAGCCCGAGGACCCGGCGCACAAGCCGCCCTCCCCGCACGACCTCGTCTACTTCGAGAAATCGCCCAACTTCTGCACGTCCAGCGGCCGCCTGGGTACGGCCGGCACGGCGGGGCGCGCCTGCAACAGCTCGTCGCCCGCGCTGGACGGCTGCGAGCTCCTCTGCTGCGGCCGCGGCCACCGCACGCGCACGCAGCGCGTCACCGAGCGCTGCAACTGCACCTTCCACTGGTGCTGCCACGTCAGCTGCCGCAACTGCACGCACACGCGCGTGCTGCACGAGTGTCTGTGAGGCTCGGACTCACCCCGGGAGCGCTCTCTTCAGGCCCGCCGCCCCTCCCCTAACTAACCCAAGACCCCGAAACGCGCCCACGCGGTCCCTCCTGGCACATTCCCAGCCGTTCAGACTACCCCATCACCCCTCCTCCTACCTGGGGACTCCTCAAACCACTTGCCTGGGGCGGCACGGGCATCCTTGCCACCCTGACGGAGCTGTCCCGGACCTACCTCCCTCCCTCTCCGCGGGAGATCCCTTGTTGCACTGCCCCCTTCGTGGCCAGGAGGTGCCAGCTCCTGACGGGGTTCCTCTGCCTCTTCCACCGCACCAGCGACCTCTCTGGTTCTCCCCTCCTCCCGGTTTTCTCTCTGTCCCTGTGCCCTTCCCCACTCTCCTGCCAAGGGCGGGGACCCTGGACGCACACCCGGGCCTGGGGCCTTTCTCCTTCCCACCTACAGCTGAAGCGGGAGGTCCCGGGGTGAACGGGCAGCTGTGGTGATATGGCACATGAGTTTGGGGGCCCGGCGAGCAGAAATGCCCCCATCCCCCCAGCCTCTGTCGTGGAGCCATTGAACAGCTGTGAGCCATGCTTCCCTCTGTCACCTCCTACCCCTTCCTGTCCTGCCTCCTCATCAGTGTGTAAATAATTTGCACTGAAACGTGGATACAAAGCCACAAGTTTGGTTGTTGTAAATAAAACTATTTATTGTACTGGGTTCCAGCCTGGTTCGCAGAGACCACCCCACCCCAATCCAATCTCTCTCCCTTCTTTCCTTTTGCCTTCCAGCCTTTTCTCTTCCCCTCTTCTCCAGTTTTTCAAAGATGCCTTTGCCTACGGTAATCGGTATTTCCTTCCCCTGTAGCTATTAGTAGTCCCTCACCCCCACTAGTGTATCTTCCTCTGCAGAATAAAACTATTTTTATCAATGACTTGGTTTTTCCTTGAATCCAGAACACGCCATTGTTTGTGGTGCCCCTTTTTGTCTCCTTTTACCACTCCCAGGCTTGGGGTTCCTATCTGTCTGGTTTCTTGGCCCCACCAGAGGCCCCTGAGATTCTGACCCTCTGATGACCCTCATGAGGCCACTGGAGAGCTTGGTCTCCCGAGAGAAGAGCCTGATCAGGAGCCAAAAGACCCTGCAGAGTTTGTTTCTGTTTGTTTTCCTATTCTCACACCAACTGGCCATGTCGTATTTGGCGAGGGCCTACCTGTGCCTCAGTTTCTTGCTGGGTGGGCTTAACAACACATCGGCAGACTCTGAGCCTGCCTTTCCTACCTGGAAGAGTTGTGGAAATTGGTGAGCATAGCTACAACTGAACCATAGCTGTGATTGTGATCTGAAAAGTAGGAAAAGAAACCCAACTGAAAAGGGGCTGCAACCCCCCTAGGTAGACCAATTGGTCCCTTGAATCTCTCTGCTTTGGCTGCAGTCAGGGCACTGGGCAGTGGGAGGGTATCCCCCAGCCGCCTCCCAGACAGGGAAACACCGTATTAGCACCAGGCTCCGGTAACGTGGGCTCAGAAGGATCCAGGAAATAGGTGATGGGCTCTAGATCTGGACTCGAAAGAGATGGTGGTGGAAGGGAAGAAAGGGGCAGGAGTGTTAGAATCCACCTATAGGTGGCCTTAAACCAACGTAACCCAAAGGAAACCCAAGTGTGGTCCCAAACCAAACCAATAAGCTAGCTATTCCCCTAAAGAGCCCGGATGAGGATTCCTTTGCCAACAACACCGAGACCGCTGTGTGCACATTCACCAGAGCCGGCGGGGCCCTAATCCTGCCCCCAGCTCTAAACCCATCTCTAACTCTAATCCTCTCCCCGTCCCTAGGTCTAACCTTAGCCTTAACCCTAACGTCAGACAAACACTGGCCCCTTCCCCAGCCCTAAAGCCCGTCCCTAATCCGCACGCCTCCCCTAGGGGAGAACCAATGCACCCCTAAGGGCCACGACTGAGCCCACCGACTTCAGATTTCCCCCCTCTCCCCAGGACCCCTTTGCTGTGGTCTCCGCCTCCCACCTCTCCCTGGATGTGTCACCTCTGACCCCAGCTAGCCTTTGGGGTGGGGTGTGGGGGCAGGGGCATGGAGCCCTGAATGGCTCAGCCCTTTCCCTCTCTCTCCATCCCCCAAGCTCGCCCCGGCTCTGATGGGCCTACAGAAGAGAGAAAAACCTTATTGACCCGGGATAGAAGGAGGCACCTGAAAAGCCTAGAGTTCCTAGTGAAGAACGTCTGCAGGGAGAATGCCCAGTCTACAACCCAAAGAGCTATTAGATCCCCCAGCTCCCAAGCAAGAAGTTAATGGACAGCCAGAGGCGGGAGAGGGTGCACGGGGCCCTGCTCGACAATGCTCAGAGTTGGGGAGAAGCAGCAGGGCAGGAGCCAAAGGGTTGGAGACTGTCTCCAACCGTCCTCACCTGACTCCAAGGATTAGCGTCAGTATCAGCTTTCAGGGCCCGAAATTTAGGGGTCTGTGGGCTGAGCTGACACACAGGATCTGGGAGGAGAGCAAGGAAAGACATGAACCTAGTTCTGCCTCCACGAGACTTTCAATGACTCTCCTGCTTTCTCGGCCTCATTGGCCTTGTCTATTTAACAGGGGTGGTTGTGGCCACTTAGTCTTGCCCTTAGGGAGGCAATGGGGTTCAGATGATGTCTGGGAAGGCTCAAGGCACGTGAACACCTCTTTGGAGCCAGACACTCAGCCAGATGCTGAGAATATTGCGATGCAAAAGGCACAGGAACTGCTCGGAGGGCTTGCCAGCCTGGCCAGGAAATCAAGCACATCCATAGCTCTTGCTCGTTTAATGCAGGGAGAGCAGCGAGGGCTCATTGAAGTGTAAAGGCCTTTGCACATGCCTGAGGTCTAAGGACAGACTCCCACACTCACGGCCTCAGTTTGGAGGCCCTTTTTCTTCCAGGGGGTGCAGAGTGGGGCTGAGGCCTCACGGGGCACGCATAAACTGGGGAAAGTAAAAGGACTGCTGGGCCTGCCAAGCGCTGCATGGCAGGTAATCATTAAGGTCCCCTGGGCTGTTTTGGGGGTGGGGGTGATGAGAGGGGTAAACCCTGGGAAGGAAAGCAGCAGCTGTGCCCAGAAAGAGGGCTCAGAAAGTGCTCGGGCCCAGGGTGGGCTCGGGGTGGTCTGCATCAGGAACATGTCTGATGCCCCCGCTCTACCCTGTCCTTCCAGGCTGTCCTCCAGCCCACCTGGGATCCTCAGGTGCCAGGTGTCACACACCCAAGGGGACCTGAAGCTGGCCTTGATGCAGGAAGGAGGGACTATTCCTGAAATACCCTGGGGTGGGGGGAGCGGAAAAGCTGAGAGCACGGAGAGGGCAGGCCATGCGCAGTCTCCAGGGGGTCAGCACGCCCGCACCACACACGCCCTGCCACACGCACCTTGGAAAAACCCTGTCAACGGGGCCGCAAATACCCCAGGGTCCAGCCGCCCCCCCCACCCCCTTTCTCAGGCTGGCTCAGTCCTCCTCTCCAGGCCAGAGGGAGAAAAATAACAAAATGAGGAGAAAATAAGCTGTTTGGCTGTGGTGTGAGCAGGAATATCCATGCAGGGCTGCCCACCACTCACCCTTACTCACTCTTTCCACACCCAGCGGGGCGCCCAGCATGAGACAGACCACCCCCCTGCCCCCTCCCCCGTCTGGGCTAAAAGCAGACGCTGGTGAGCGAGCAGCAGGTTATAAATATGCCCAGGGAACTGCCGCCAACTCGCTCCCTTGTCATCCCCTGGGAGGGGGTGGGGTGGGTGGCTCCCAGGGAGGAGCCAGGGCTGCCCTGTTCCCCGGGGGGCCCAGAGAACCGGCCTTCCAGGAGAGAAATGCTTTTTTTTTTTTTTTTTTTGCCCTTTTCCAGAGGAAGGAACCACCGCTGCTCTGTTTTCTGTGGTTGTTTGCTCATCTGCTCAGAGGTGGGGTCCCCACCTCCTGGCTGTGGCTGGAGGCGCGTAATGAAAGGGCAGAGGCCACTGTGTCATGGTGCAGCCCGGTGCCACTGCCCTTCCTCACACCCGATGGCTCTCGGCGAAACCGAAGTTCCTTGGTTCATTCAGCAGGCACTGACCGGGGCCCTGGGGAGCAGGCCGGCACCCAGGAGGGCACGCGCACACACCCGCTCACACTCGGAGACCTCCTCGCAGTGGTCACACAGGCTCCAAGCCCCCTTCGGGGCTTCCGGGCTCTGCCCTGGCGGCCTCCTCGGGAAGGGCAAAGCTTCAGGCTCCTGCTTTCGTCACGGCCTAGGTTGGGGTGGAGGTGGGGGGCCAAGAACAGGGCACCCAAACAGTCCTGCTTTCCCTGCGCCCCTGATAAGTGACAGGGTCCTTTCTCCCTCCCCGCCCACTTGTCCTCTCAATGCAGGTGCCCTGGGGGGAAAGAAAGCCCCTCTGCGGGATGCAGGGGGACACCTGCCCAGGCTTCCAGAACTTCCCACTTCTCAGCTACTTGCCCGGTCGGTGCCGAGCCGAGCAAGACGGGGGCAGTGCCACCCTGGGAAGCTCCCCGCTCTCCTCCCCCAGGGCTGAGACCCCTCCCTCCTCCCTCTGCCCCATTAATCCTCGGAAGTGAAGGGGCCGTCCCCGGCGGCCCCTCAGCCCTATTGTGGCCCCTCGCCCTCCTCGGCTGGCGTCTAATTAACTCCTCCTGCCCCTGGTTTTGTGCGCCCCCCTTACCCCACCTTGTCGGCTCCGCCCCTCCGCTCGGCCCGCTCCCCCCCACGGACATTCCAGCCCGGCCGGGCCGGCGAGCCAGGGCAACCAGGGCCGGACCGAGGCCTAATCCCCCCGCCGCCGGGCCCGGCCAGGGGAGCCCGGCTCACCTCCCCGCTCTCTGGGGGCTGCCCGGCTCTGCTGTGGCGGAGACACACAATCGGGACAAAGGCGCAGCCCCCAGGGGGCTAACTCAGCCTTCACGCCCAGGTTGGGCGGCATTTGGGGAGTTTAATGAATTGTCCATCACGCCTTTCAGGGCCCGCCCGTCAGCCGGGATTAATCTTCGGAGCCCTGGTGGGGTAGGAGACACTAAGCCTGTATTTATTACTCTCCCATTGTCACTAATTGAGGTAATTATCTGTGACTCTGGCCCGGCCAACAATGCGGCATTCACTCCTGGGACCTCGATGGGCCCGGCTCCCACTCTCAGCACCGACCCTCCCTCCCCTCCTCTCCCCGACGCGCCCAGGGCTAAGTTGGGCCCTGGAGCATGCTGGGAAAGCGGACAACGTCCCACGAAGCTTCACACGGCACGCACACACAACCAGCGTCTCCCACAACCACCGCTAAGAAGCGTTGCAGGGAGGGCCGCGGTGTCCCGAGGAAGGCCAAGGAACGAAGGCAGCCTCTGCCGGGGGCCGGGTCTGCCTGGCAGCGTCCTCAGGCCACCGAGCGGCATGTCTCTGAGCCTTTGGTTTTCTGGACTCCTCATCTCTGGGCCTGTGGCTCCAGACCCTCCCAAGGCCCTTCTGTGGACCCACCCTCATATCCCTGCAGCCTCCAGGACCCTAAGATGTGGGAAGGCCCTACCCCACTGCAGGCCTCCTCTGGGGAGGTCCCTAACCCCGCGGGGGCAGGCAGTGTGGCCGTGGGTTGGATGGGGGGAGGTTGGGAGAGAGAACAGGACAGGAGGCTCAGGGGAAAAGCAAGAGGGCGTTCCGGGGGTCACGACATCCCCAGGGGTGACACCAATGTGGCCGTGCAGTAGCCCCGGGAAGGAACTTGGGTTTGGAGGGGTGAGCAGCGCGCAAGGGTGGATTTCACGTAGAGAAAGCTTCCCAGGGCAGGGGGTTGGCCCTGGGAAACAGGAGGCTGGGCGTGTGAAAGAGATAGAGAGATGAGAAAGGAAGATTTGGGCAGGACTAGACTGTGAGCGCCTTGAGGGCAGGGATTGTGTCTGGGTCACTGTTGTTCTTACAAGAATCTAACACTGTCCCTGGCACATAGCAGGTCCTCAAGAAATACCTGTCCGATGAACAGATGGCTAGATGAGGCTTGTTACTGCCTGGGGGTTGGGGCCTGCCTGCCCTTCTTTTCCACAGCCGCACTCAGGCTCTTCATTCCCTCCTGGGACCTGCTGGAAGGAGCTGTCTAGCCCACCCTGGGACAGTCCTGGAATGGGCACTTCGGGGCTGGAAACGCCAAGGACCCTGGCAGAGCTCAGGGCTACGATTGGAACAGCGCCACCTTGTGGTGCCTCTTGGGAGAACCTGCTGGTGAGACCCCCGCCAAGCAGGCAGCCTGGTTGGGGGAGGGCTCACACCAGGAATGGGGCATGGTTCTATCTTGTGTTCTTTCCTTCTCCCAGGACTTACTGAGAACATTCTCCATGCCAAGCTTGTAGGGGATGCAGATCTAAATGGAAGGCTTGGACCAGCAGGGGATTCCACAAAGTAATAGGATCAACAAGGGTCATAATCAAGCAGCAGGAAGCACAAAACAAAACAACGCTATGGGTATTGAGGAGGCAACTAGGACATCCCCAGCTCAAAGTCCCTGTTTCTCACCTCTCCTTCAGTTCCTCTCTAAAGCTCAAACGTCATATCCTTGCTTTCCAGAGATATATCATAATTTGGCTCCCGGATACCTTCTGCGGAGCTCATCCCTCTGCACTTCTGCGCTCCCCAGAGCCTGTTTCCTGTGAAAGCCGAGTGTTTTCCCACCTCTCTACCCCTGCCCACACCATTCCCTTCTGGCTATGCTGGATCATCCCCTGGAATGCACTGTTCCCCATCTCCTTCTGCTGAAATGTAATATGTACCTTCCTCTAGGAAGGCTTCCCCCCCCTTTCCTTTCCTTTTCGTTTTTTAAAATATCTTTTTATTACAGAAGTTGTGAACTTACAAAACAATCATGCACATATGTAGAATTC
This sequence comes from Dasypus novemcinctus, assembly GCF_030445035.2. Lineage (NCBI taxonomy): Eukaryota > Metazoa > Chordata > Mammalia > Cingulata > Dasypodidae > Dasypus > Dasypus novemcinctus. The sequence goes on from NC_080684.1 coordinate 21,093,856, forward strand.
CCATATAACACCCCTTCACCAACATACCACAACGTCGTGGAACATTTGTTACATATTATGAAATAATACCACGAGATCATTACCACTAACTATGGTCCATAGTGTACATTTGGCATATTTTCCCCATACCCCCGATTATGAACACAGCACATCTTCGGCACTGATGCAAGAATATTACAGCATTGCTGTTGACCACAGTCCCTAGGTGGCATCAACTATATTTTTCCCATGCTTCTCCACATTCCCACCACCCTGCAGGGGTGATGTACATCCTTTTTCCTTCACAGGACAATTCTTATCCACCTCTGGGCTCACTGTATTGTTCAGTCCTTAGATTATTTTCTAGCTTTCTTTCAATTGACATTTACCTCCCTAGACTTACAAAGGCCTTTTTGATTTCCTTTGGCAAGGCGGCCTTGTCTCTTTTTGAGCTTCTGAAGCACCTTCTTGGTAGAGCTTTCATTGACAGCAAATATGGCCTGTCCCATTGGTGGCTATTTGTGTGTGATATTCACCCGCCTACTAGGCTTTCGGCTCCTTGAGGACATGGGCTCTGTCTATGTTCACCTGGGCATCCCTTGCAGCACTGCGCTAGGCATATCATGTGCCCTCATTAAGAGGTGGCTAGAGAGGTAGATGATTGCTTGAATGAATGGATAGATGGATGGTTGGATGGATATGGGCGTGTGGGTGAACGGTTGAATAGATAGATGGACAGATGGATGGCTGGATGGCTGGCTGAGTAGATAAATGAATGGTTGGATGAATGAAAAGATGGCTGGATGGCTGAAGTCTCTTATCTAAAAGGACTCACAAAAGGCTGTGTAGGGGGGGCCAATGCATATCAGAGTGTGAACACTTGCCTCCAATGTATGAGGCCCTGAAAAAACAAAAGTCTATGTGGTACCAGGGACTCCAGCGGAGGGACTTCACCCCGTGCCAGGATCAGCAGGAGAGGGGGCAGCGTCGAGGCTGAGCCTTCCTCCACTGACATATGCACCCTCGCCACTTACCTTCCTGAGGCCCGGGGATGTTCCCACTGCCCAGAAGGCACCGTCCGGGAGCCCGTCCTTCTTTCCTGCGCCACCGCAGCCCCGCAGGCACGCTTCCATTAACAAGTATGGCGCTGCTCTGCCTGCGCTGTGATGATTCTGTTGGTGTTCTGGTCAACCACCCCTCCCCTACGCCACACCATCGAGTGTGCGCTCCCTGGAGGGAGGAAACACACCTGAGTCTCTTTTGTGTGCCCAGGGCCTGGCGAACTTGTTTAAGGGTTATGGGAACAAATGAATAAGAGGATGCCTGCTGACTCTTCTCCCTGCAGACACGCTTTCCACTCTCCCTGCACCCTCACAGTCAGTCATCCCTCCTGGTCCTCTCCTCCTCACCTACATTCATACACTGGCACCCCCTACCCTGAATTTTTCTGAGGTCTCAGGGTCCATAGTCTGGTTCCTGATTCCCTTCACCCATTTGTGGCTGACCAAGGGAAAGCCCCACCTCTCTCTGAAAGGAGGAGACAGCGCCGAGCTCCTCTCCCGCGTCGGAACCGGGCCCATGTGGGGCAGAAAGGGGCTCCTCTGGGAAGAAGCTGCCTCATCGGGAGCACAGCGGAGTCTTGGGGTAACCTGATGACTGCTGCCCCAAACTGACCGTGCCCTGCTGGGTCTGCCGCCCCTACTCCTGCCCTCCAAAGTTGTCCCAAGGTAGGGGGTGGCTGTGTTGTGGCCTCTGTCTTTAGGCGGGCCGCCTGTAGACACAGCCGGATTTAGAAATCATTTTCGCAGCAGGCAGCCTCCAGCCTCCCACCCACAGGGCCCGTCTGAGATATGGCTGTCCAGGCCTGGCCCCTAGACCTGCAGTCGCTCCTCTCCTCCTTCTGCTCACACTCCCTGTCTGCCCAGAACGTTGGCAGCTGGCACTGAGGCCAGCCGTCAGCAAATGTGGAGAAGATCCTGGAGACAGGGGCACTTCTCCCGGCACCCGAGCCGCCCAAGTGCTCCCAAGACGCCGCTCGCCCATTCAAGGGGGCTGTTTGTCCCACCTCAGAGCTCCCCTCCCCGCTTGACCTGGCCTCTGCTACTTGTTCCTCCTCCTCCCCACCCCTGCTCTCTTCTCCACACCTCCCCGCTAGGGAAAGCGCCCTCGAGAGGATGATAATCACAGCCTACGCTGCTCATGTATCGTTCACTCTGCGCCAGGCACTGTGCCGAGGGCTTTGCGTGCTTTGCGTATCGACCCATTTAATCCTCCCAACCAGCGCATGAGAAAAGCACTAGCAATAACCCCATTTGATAACTGAGCACATGGAGGCACAGAGAAGTTGAGTAACTTGCCCAAGGTCACACGTCTAGTACGAAATAGAGCCACGATTTCAATCCAGGCTGCAAGAGCTTGGAGTCCGTGCTCTAAACACAGCACTGCCCCGGTTTTCTGTTGATGGCAGCGGTGTGGGTGAGCTCTTAGAAACCGGCCTCGTGGGTGTTCATTCTCAAAGGGGCTTAGGCGGTGTGGGGGAGCCCACGGCCTCAGGGCCAGCCCCTGAATCCCAGGAAGCCCCCCTCTTCCACCAGCCGCAGAGTACTGGAGCCCCTGGTGATAGCGAAATCCAGGCCGGGGCTCTCCCCACTGCTCCGGCCTCCCTGAATCTTCCTTCGGATCTCAAGTCCACCCCCTTCCCAAGTCCAAAGGTCCAAAGCATGAACTCCGCGTCTTCCCGATACGGCCTCGGTTTTCACTCCCGCCTTATCTTCCACAATTCTCCTGACGTCCAGTCCAACCAGCCATTTGGTAATTCCCTAAACATACCCTGTTTCCCCATACGCAGGCCTTTTTTTTTTTTTTTTTCTGTTTCCTCCTCCTGGAATGCCCTTTCCCCAAATTCTATCTCAGACGCCACCTCCTCCACGGAGCCCTTCCCTGATCTCATAAAATACCTACAATCTACCTTGTCTGGCCCCCTGATAGCACCTAACACTGCTGGGTACTTTCATTACTTGTGTGTTTTCATTTTCACCCCTTCCTTAGGCTATAAACGCCTCCAGGCCATTATCAGGCAGGGCTGACTCACCTTGACCCAGGAGACCAGCCCAGTGCCTGGTGCCCGGTAGATGCCCAGGAAATGCTCAGGAGAGAAAATTGGGTTTGTAGGTGGCAGGGAGCTGGGCCTCAGGCACCTTTGGGTCTCTGCCCAGGGCGATCCCCACTTCCCTTACCTCCTCCAGCTAGAACTAACCAGAAATCCCCGAGGCTGAGTTCCAGCAGGTTCTAGCCGGGCTTCTCTTGGGTGGCTCTGATCAGAGTGCTCCCCTCTGGGGCAGAAGCCAAGAGTGGAACCCCAGTCTGTCCCTTTCCTCCAGCCCCCCACCCTCGCCAGCCCACCCTCCGGACCCAGGCCAGCGCACCCCGGCTTCGGTCGGGTGCAGAGGTCCCCCAGGTGGCCCTGCCACCCTTTGTCCGCTTGCCAGGAGCCTCTCCCGGTGCTGCTGGGGAGTCAGGTCGAGATAATTGGAGACTAAAACCGTAGGTGGTTTCGGAGCGGGGCTGGGGACCTGAACGTTGAGCCGGGGCTGGCGGGATCGGCGGGGGTAGGGGCAGAGGCGGGGCCCCGGGGGCCGGGCCGGACCTGGCGACTGAGTCTGGGCTAAGCCCCCGCGCCCGCCAGGGCCGGCGGCTAAATTTACCCAGGCTGACTCAGCCCTTGCCCGGAATGGGGGGCGGGGGGAGTGCGCCGGGGCAGCGAGAAGAGCTGGAGAGAGTGGGGGGGGGGGGGCGGGGGGGGGACGAGGAACAGAGAGTTCGGGCTGGGGGAGACAGAGGTGGGCCAGGGATGGGGCTGGGGGTTCCATCAAAGGAAGGAATTCTTTCCCCCCCCCTTGCACGCCCCACGGTCGAGCGGGAAGGAGAGGAGGAACGCTGCGGGAGAGCCATCGTGGGGGAAGGCCAGCGAGAGGAAGACGATGTCAAGCCCGGAGCAAAGGGAAGCTTAGATTTATTGAGCGCCTACTGTGTGCCAGGCACCGTGCTAGGCGCTTTACATACATTACCTCATTAAATCCTCACAACAACCCTGCGAGGTAGGTGTTTATAAAACCCCCATTTGACAGATGAGGAGACTGAGGCTCAGGGAGGTGAAGTGATTTTGGCCAAGTTCACGTGGCTGATAAAGGGCAGAAGACGGAGGAGGCGCCCGGGATCGGTGAGCGAAGGGAGTCAGTGCCCGAGTCCCAAGCCGGTTGGCGTGATGAGTACCGAGGGAGGCGCTCGACGCGCTCCAGAGGCCTGGGAGGCCGGAGGCCTGCTCCCGGTCCCGCGCGGGTGGAGGCGGCCAGGCTCCGCACCCGCGCGCGGGCTGAGCAATCAGTCGGCGATTAGCTGTCAGCGCCCAGACTCGGGAGACGGGCCGCCGGGGAAATCCGCGACCTGCGCGCGCCCCGTAGTGGCTACGGCGAGCATTACACCCCGCGCCCACAGGGTTCTCCCTCTTCCTTGCCTCACCGGGGTCAGCGAGAGGCAAGGAAGCAAGACATGCTCAGGGTTCTTTCAGGTGAGCAAGACCACTTGGGAAACCATGGTAAGTCGTCAGAGCCTCACTAAGGAATGTTGGGGGCGGAGGGGGAAGGCCTAGAGGGGTCCCAAGCTGATCCGCCCTGCTGCCCTCCCCTGCCCTGCCCTGCCTCAGGGAGCCCTCCCCTGAACCTGGGAGACTTGGGTAGGAGCCCCGTGCCCACCTGCTCCGCTCCTGAGCTGAGGAGACGTGCAGGTGGCAGGGAGGCTGCCCAGGCGTCCTCATTCCCAACTCTTGCTTGGTTTGGGGAGGGGAGTATGAGCTAGAGCGCTCCGCAGAGATCCCAAAGTGTCAGAAATGGAAGGATGGGTCTTGACGCTCCCGCATGGGACAAACCAGGAGGCCTGGAAGCCTGGGAACCTGGAGCGGGCCAGTGCCTGGCCTTCCCCAGGGACCCGCCAAGTCCGCCGTAGGGTTGGGATTGGAACCCGAGACTTGCAGCACGGCCCTGAGCCCTCTCCCTGCTTTCCCGGCCGCGCCCGCACACTTCCTCTTCTGCCAGGAGCTCCTTTGGTACAGCTGCTGTACCAAGTCTATCCACCTCCTCCTCGCTCCTGCCCTGGCCCTCCCGGGACTGCCGCCGTCCCTGCCCTCATGCCTGGTGCCCGCTGGGCTTCTTGCTCAGCCCCACACCTAGTGCATCCGCTCTCGCTGAAGGCCCACGACCTCCCCGCCCCTGCGCCCCGGGTGCGGCAGGCCATGAAGCCTCCTGCTCACCCTCCCCTCTCCAGAAAAACAAAATCCTAAGTACGCAGACGGTCCCTGTCATTTCATGTGCGCCTTCTGTTTCGGGGATGGGAACGGGGATGGGCAGGGGAAAAGAGAAGCTAAAGGAAGTCTGTGGCGGGAGGAAGAGGATCGGTGGGCCCAAGGATGGGTTGGGGGGCGCATCTACAAGAAGGGGCCTGTTACTGCCGCTCCCTCTTGCCCTTTGGGGTCCCCTTAGGGTCCCCCGCCCCAAAGAGGGTCTCCTCGGTTCGGCCGATGACGTCCAGAATCTCCCGGATACCATCGCTCAGCTCCGCTGTCTTCCCGCTTGCCCGGGCTGGGGTGTAGCCCCCAGACCCGCACGGGGTCCGCTCGCTCCGCCAGGAGGCGCCCGAGGCCTCGGTGTCGCTTGCGTCAGAGGAGCCGCTGTGAACGCTGAGCTCCGCGGCTTCGTCGGAGTCCGAGTCGGGGGCGGTGTGGCGGCGGATGCGGGACACGGCCTCCCGCAGCGCCCCGGCGTAGGGCCCCGGCGTCCGCACCCAGCCCCGCGCGGCGCGCGGCGCCCCAGCCGCCGCTTTCCCCCAGCCCCGCGCGCCGCCCGCAGCCTCTGGGCCTAAGCCTGGGTGCGCTGGGCTCCCGGCCTGCGTGGGGGCGTCCCGCAGGTTCACTTCGCTGACTGGGAGCCCCAAGATGCGGGAGGCGCGCTCCTCCAGAGAGGAGTCCGCCAGCTCCTTGCCCTCGGCTTCGCCCCCGCCGGGCCGGTGCGCAGGGCGACTGCTCAGCAGCAGCTTTCGGCAAGGGGAGGGAAACGCCGCGGCCCCCTCGCCCTCCTCCTTGCTGGGCCTCCGACGGCCGGGAGCACCCCCGGCAACGCGCGGCCCCCCAGCGGGCAAAAGCTGCCCCTGCTGGGGCCGGGGGTTCGGAACGTACTGGGACCGTATCACCACGCACGTGGCGTCAATGACAAAGACGCCTTCTCCACGGGTGGGGCGGCGGGAACTACGGGGCAGGGTGTTGGGGCGTCGGGGCGCCTTCCAACCCGCCAGGGTCTCGGGTCCTGCGCGCTCTCTGGGACCCAGGAAGTCTCTCCAACCCGTGCCTCCTGGCGCCCAGGGCCTGGGGAGACTCTGGCTGTGCTGGGGCGGCTGCCTTTTGGGGGAGGAAAGCCAGCATTTGGGGAGCCAGCTCTCTTCTCCACCTTCTTTCCCCTCCCTGGAGCCCTTGCGGGGCGGCCTGGACCTGGGGGCTGGACGCGGGGGGCTGGGGGTCGCAGTTGCAGGTCCCACGGGAGCTGCCTCGGTGCCCGGGCTCCGTGGAGCCGGGGGTGGGGACCGGCGGCCGCTCCCACTGTGCAGGCCAGCATCGGCCAGCCCCGGGCTCTTCCCCGCGGCCCCCTGGCGGGCCTCCGGCCTTGCCCTGGCCGCCCCACAGCCGGGAGAGCCCCCCAAGAGGCCCCGCCCCTGTCGCAGCCCCCAAGCCCCGAGGACGTCCCGGTAGATTCGAGGATCCAGCCTCTTTTTTGTGCGCCCTCCCTCTGTCCTGGCCGGGGCCGGAGCTGGGGACGAAGAGGCGGGCGCCGGGGAGGGCCCAGGGCCTCGCTTTGTCCCCAGGGTCCTGTGGGGGCCATCGTAAGACGGTGGAGCCACGTAGGGCGGCGGCCGGTCCCAGCGGCGTCGCGAGGCGGTGCCGGCGGCGCCCCTCAGCAGCAGGTGAGCCTCGTAGCTGGGGGGCCCGAGCCGCCGGCCTCCCCAGGGCCCCGCGCCCGCGCCCCCTGGGTCGCTCTGTGGCTGCGCAGCTGGACGGCACGGGCGCCCCCCGGGCCCGAGGCGCTCCGGCCGCAAGGGGGCCGGGAGCCCTGCCGACGGGGCCACCCGAGGGGCGTTCCGGGGCTCCGGGCGGGGCCGACCCGGAGGGCTCCGCCGCGCCCCGCCCGCCTTGCGCCTCTTTCGCTCGGTCTCCTTGGCCTCCCGCTCCTGCGACGCCGCCTTCCTTTTCTCCTGCTCCCGGGCTCGGGCCTCGGCCGGGGGCCCCGCCCGCCAGTTGGTCGCCTCCTGCAGCACCCGGGCAGCCCAGGGCCGGCGGGGCGGCGGCTCAGGGGATCCCGCGCGCTGCCCACACCTGGGACAATGAGCAGGAACCCAGGTGAGCAGTTTGTGGGGGAAGGGAGCCGAGATCCGGGGAGCTGGGAGGACTGGAGACCACGTGGGGCCGCCGCGCGGAGGGGCGCCCGGGAGTGTGTGCCCGTGCGCACGTGCGTACAGGGCAGGGCCGCAGTCGAAGCCGGACTCCTCACCCTCTACCCGGGCGCACTTCCAGAGCCTCTGCCCCATCTCCACTGTCCTTCCTCACGCCCACTCCTGCCCCCCCCCCCAAAAAAACGACACGGGGACGTGTGGGCCCCAACCCTCGGGATGGGGGCTGGGGGGCGGGGAGGCAAGGAGAGAGAAGAGGGACCAGCAGCGCTGGCTGGGGCGAGCCGGGGAGGTCGGAACCCCACTCCCCGCCCCGCCACGCTCGCCCCTGACCCCTCCTTCACTCACGTGCGGCTCTGGAGCCCGCGGGCCCAGTGGGTGGCCTGGGAGTCCATGGGCTGTCGAGAAAGGGCGCGGTGACTATAATGACAGGAAATAGTCTTCACCTCGATCACCAGCAGCTTGGACTTCTGCACCCAGAGGCAGCTGCCAGGCTCCTCCTCGTGGGGCTCCCGGGGCCTGTCCGGCCCCTCGGCGAACAGCGGACCATCCGGCATCCTGCCCCACCCCACCCCGGCCCCCCACCCTCCCACCCGCCCCGAGAGCCCCTCCCAGCCCGAGGAGCTGGCGCCCACTGCGGAGCGGCGGGCCCGGGGACTCGGGACTATATATACCCGGGCACACGTGTGTGCCTGTGTGTGTGCGCGCGCGCATGTGACAGGGCGCGGACGGCTGTGCGCGGCTACCTCCCCCGTGTGCACGGCCGCCCCCTGGGGCCCGGGATTGGACGCCCCTTCCCAACGCTCTTGTCCCCAAAGCCTGCTGGGACCCGCACGAGTGGGCGGGGGACTTCTGCTTCTTTGCAAGCTGACAGTGGCCCCCCCCCCTTTTTCAACAACCTCCTTGTCGTTAATTTTAACCCTTCACTCTCCTGCTTGTCGGGGTGCCCGGCCACCCCAGCAGGGTTTTCGGTCTTGCTGCTTCCGACTTCAGTTTCCCTGACGGTGGCGGCGGTGGGAATGGAGCTCAGGGTCTCTGCCTGCCGCTCTGCTGGTTCTGAAGGGTTGGGGTGCAGGAGGGGTAGGCCCACGACTGGGGGGCTATTTTTAGCGGCAGTGGCATTCGGGTGCAGAGATGAGATGAGTAACCAGCTCGCCTGCGCTGGAAGGAGGCGGTGGCTTGCGAGCAGCTTTTGTGCGACTCTGGGGCAGAGCCGCCTCCCCCCATCCTCAGAAAGGGCACCCCCCACACCCTTAACTCCTCACCTTCTCAGTGCTGCAGCTCAGGGCAGCTGACAATAGGACACAGGAGTCGGTCTCGGCCACCAAGGCTGCCGCCCTACTGCCATTCTAGATATTTGTCCTTGAGCACCCATGGAACCCTCCCCCCAATCCAGAAGCCGGGATATTGGGGTCACACTGTTCTGTGCCCGCACAGCTCTGCCCAGCCTCGTGGAGGACAGGATAGAACGCGTATGCACTCGCACACTTTTGGGGGGATGGAGGGGGAATGGTGTGCTCCCTTGGCAAAACCAATCCCCTAGCAACTGAAGCGGTAACAGCCGCTTACTTCCAGCACAGAGCTCCCCCTCACACCAGCACAATGCCTAGCTCCCCCGGCCCCCGCCTGAAGGTGGCTCAAGATGCCCGCCTCGTAGGCTCCTTCTGTCCTGGGGGGTTGTCACTTCCATCCGCATGATCCCTCCCCCCAAGCCTATACCAGGTGTCCCTCGATTCACCATGGTAATGTTAGTGGCAGCACAGCCCACGCCAACCCTTCCATGCAGAGACTTAGCAACCATGCCTGGCAACCATGGCAGCAGCTCCAGTGGAGAGGAAGCTGGGGGGAGAGTGTTTATGGCAATGGCTCCTGAGGAAGAAAGGATAATTTGCCCCTCCTGAGAGGAAGAGGTAAGAATAGGTGGTTATGAGGCTCCCTAATGTTGTCCCTTGTCTTTCTCCCTGCTCCATCCTCAGACCCTGAGACTGGTTGGTTGGGTTTCAGGGGGGAATGGGAGAAGCAAGAAATCCCAATTTGTTTTATCACGAAAGTAACTGCAGCCCTTTGGGTAAGACCCTTTCTTTTAAGGGGATGGGGGCAGAAGGGTTGTGTGGGGCAGAGACCGATTTACTGGGAACAAGCAACAAAACCTAGGCTTCTTCTCCCGACCACTGGCCTTCAGAGGGAACTTAAGGCAGCCAGTCCCATCTACCCACGCCCCCACTTGAATCCGTGTACCTACCAGCTGCACTGACGATCTTTGCTTGAAGGTGCTTCCTTCCAACCCAGGACCCACCAGAGTCCGGCGGCTTTTTAAACTCCTTGCCTCCTCCCGAGCTAAACCCTCCTTTCATGATGGAATGTGACATGAGGAGACATCTGTCCTTTCCACCATGCACCCACCCACACACACATAAACATACCCAATTCTAATTACTTGGAAGCCCCACTCCCTCAAGTTGGGGAACTGCCGTGAGACCCGTGAAGGGGCGAATGCAGAAGCAGACTTTTTCAGAGTCGAGATGCGGCACTGAAAACTGAGCTCTGAGTGCTTTGATGCTTTTCCCTGCTCCATTAGGAAGCTGGTTTGGGGGAACCAGGATGTAGGGGTGGGGTTTCATCAAGGGCTTAGGCACAGTGAGGATAGGGGCAGGGAATTACTCTACAAGAGACGGTACCCACAATTTGGCTCACACCCTACCGAGAACAGCCCTTTTGGTCCACATGGTTTCCAGCACAGGAAAAGGGTCCCATGAGGCAACCATAGCTCTGCTGCTCCCCCACCGCCTAGTCTCCAGCTCTTCCTCGCATTGAAAAGAAGGCGAGATTTGTAGGTTCAAAGCTAGTGCCGCCTAGTCCAAACACAGCTCAGTCTTTCCTGACTGGGAAGTTAAATGATGGTGGCAGGTCTCGCTGCCTAAAGTCTGTCCACTTTCTGGGCCTTTCCTTGGTCCCAGTTATAATCCAGGCAGAGGAGAAAGTGAGAGAATAAGAGAAGCCACAGGGAATAGGGCAGGGAACAGTTATGAAAGGAGAATTTGAGAGGCAGTCAATCTCATGTAGCAGTGAAGAGCAATAAAGCTGGAAGCAGACTGGCTTCAAATCCTAGCTCTACTTTTAACTAGCTGTGTGACCTTGGGCAACTTACCTAACCTCTCTGAGCCTCCATTTTTACTGATCTGTAAAACTGGAATAGTAATAGCACCTACTATTGTTCTGAGAACTAAATGAACTAATGCAAAATGCTGAGAATGGTACCTGGCACACAGTCAGTCTTATATGTCAAGGTATGTGTGCTATTGTTACTTTTGATGAGGTAAAGAAGCCGTATGAAGTAGGAAGGCTGGGGCAATAGGGCCTATCAACTGCAAAAATCAACCACGCAATAACATGAAGAGGTTCCGGTCATTTTAATTAGCTTCGCTGGGACAAGCAATAACCGCAGCTAACCCCTCCGCCCTCCCCCTCCGCCTGATCCCCAGCTGCCTTCCCGTGAACACAGCACCGGACCCACAGGTCCTCCTCCTGACCCTCCCCGCTGCTGTTAAGGGAGGAAAGGCCACTAAAGGGACTGAGCCGCTCCCACTCAGCACGAAACAGATGGATAAAAACAGCTTTGGAAGAGTTTTGTGCTATTATCTTAAGGTGGAGGAGGGGGGCAAGGAAAGGGGCAAAGGCTGGTGAGATCTGGGGATCTCTTAGAGATCAGAATTTTCCTGATGGCCACGGAGCCCATCGTTTACCCAGAAAGGGGGTGACGTCTAAGAGGACAGGGCTGGGAAAGGCTAGGTTGGAAGTTCATCTCAAGTGTATGTGTGAGCGTGAGGGCAGCTAAAACTCCATTCTCCTTCTTCCCCCTACTCCTCCCCAAGCTCCCAGGTAGAAGCTCCTGAGCAGTGAAGAGTCACAATTCTCTCAAGGTGTCATCTGTGATCCCAGCAGGGCACATGCCCTGATGCTGCCTGATCCCTTCTCCCAGCTCAGGGTTGCTTCTCTCCACCTCTGAGTACCAGAGCCTGCAGGACGTCAGACAGTGATACAATTCCCTTGACCACATTGTTCTCATCCACCACCACAAGTCGGTGAACCTGGCGTAGGGCACAAAGAAGAGAGGGTATTTAGTGCCTGCCTCAGTTAGGGTGGGCTCCTCACCCTCTACCCTGCTTGCCACACCCCACTCACAAGGCTTAGGCCCCTCGCGGCTTGTTCCCCCCAGCTCCTTTGGGTTCTCTGGCCTCCCTACCTCTGCTTCCACCAGCCTGTTGATGATGGTTTCCAGTGTCTCATGCAGGTAGCACTTGAGGACACCCTCAAAGTAGTGTGATCTATGTTGCAGGGCTTTGGTTACAGACACATCTAAGTTGTTGTAGGTCTTTTCTGCTGCCAGATTCTGGGGAGTCAGAGGAAGGAGCTTGCAGGGAAGCAAGGGAGCCAGCCCCCAAGCCCTGAGCCCACCCAACTTTGCTCGGCCCCAAGCCACACCCAGCTCCTTCAATTCTTTTTCAAATAAGATTTGAAAACTTGGAAGCTTTTAAGCCCCTTAGGTCCCGGGAGAGACGCCCCTCTTCTCCCTCTCCACATTCAACACCTCCTCCCTCCCCTCTTCCCTACCCGCTCCACAATCACTCACGATAACATCAAACTTGGAGTAGATGTCCACCACACGCCCTAGGGGGACAGAGGCAGTTCAGCGAGGGGTATCGGGCGTCCAAGGCTCCGCGTGCCCACAGGACCACCCTCCTGGCTAAGGCAGAAGCAATTTTCCCAGAGTCACCCTGACTTCCCCAGAGCCCTCCCTCTCCTGCCCAAACCCTCACCTTTCTCGTCCACCACTGGCAGAGCAGAGACTCGGTGCTGCACGAAGATGCCGAGAGCCACGTAGACGGGGGTGGTGGTGCGGACCAGAGCGATGTTGGCGTAGGTGCCAATCCGCAGCTCTTCCAGGGACTGAGCCATGAACTCTGGCTTGGGAAACTCAGTGATCTGAGGAAAGAACCACCAGTTTGGTTTTCAAGGCCCCCAAACCGCCCTTAGATACCCCTCCAACTCAGTATATCCAGAAGTGAGAACTGGGCAGAGGCGCACTTACAAACAATTTGAGGAACTTGAGGATGCGCTTGTGGGTGAGGATGTACAAGGTGTTGCCTGATTCCGGGTCAATAACTGGCAGCCGGTGGATCTTGTTTCGAATTAATGAAGATACAGCGTCAAACAAGCTGTGGGAAGGTGGTGGGTCATGATCGGTTCCATGGTGCTGGGGCTGAGGGTGGTTATCCCACAGGGTGTGTTTATAAAGAGGAACACTGCCCACTGCAGAGGGGCAGGGTTCAGACCAGGCCTCGAGTGTGTACGGGGTCTATGTGTTGGGGAGGACTGTCTTTCTCTCTCCTGCTCCTTTCTTTCCCTGGATCTTTGGGGGTATAAGGCTTTAGCTATGCCGCTGGCAAGGTCCTTTCCCTTCTAGACAAATGGGTAGCTGGCACTCACCTGGCATTAGGAGAAATGCAGACAAGTGGTTTAAAGGAGTCCTGTAGGTACACCTCTGAGGGGAAAAGGGATGGTTCACATACAAAATACCACGGCAGAAAACTGTTTCCCACGAAACCCCCTACGCCTTTATCATTTACAACCACCAATCCTCTACGTACCTCTCCAAGTTTCTATCTTGTGCTCTTCTAGCTCATAGATCTGTACCTGAAAGCAGAAGCAAAAGAATTTGAGACCTGATCTCCCTGCTTCAACCCCCTTGTGGCTTGCATAAAGGAAAGGAAATGAGAATGAGGGACTCTGGGCAGGGCAAGTGGTTTTGGTCACTGGGCTAGGGTTCCTTACCAACGCTGATTTATAGTAGCGGTGCAGGATATTGATGAAATCAGTGATGGTGAGCATGCCTAGAGGCCAAGACAAAAGCCCTCAGCGCTGCCCAAGGCTTCTCCCTGTCCCGCACAAGATGCCAATACTACTGTGTCCCAGAAATTTTTGCTTACCCACAAAACTTTGCTTCTTACTATCCCACAAAGGGGCAGCTCGTACACCATTAGTCACCAAAGCAAAGAAAGCTTTCTTCACCTGTTGCCAAGAAAGTAATAATCACAAAGGGAAATGTACAAGAGACAGGACTTTAAAAGGAAAGGGGCTGGATATGTTGGGGAAAACATGAGACTAACCCCACAGAAGGTCAAGGATGAGAGAGGATGAAGATATTGAACCAGAGGCTCCAAGGAAGGGGGAAGGGAAAAGAGGATTTCACCCACCTGCAGGGAAGTATCAAATACAACCAGTTTGGAGCTTGTGGGAATCAGGTCATAGCAGCGATGAGACTTCATGAAGGAAGTATACACGCTATTGTTGGATTCTGGGGTCTCTGCATAGGGTGGGATAGTTAGTGACTCCTTCCATGAAACAACTCTCAATCCAAAAGAGGAAGAAAATAAAACACTGCTGTTGTTTCTCCAATATTAAGAGCATGATTTTCTTAGAGATTCCTATTCTGTTTTGTTCCTACTGTTCTCATAAACCTGGATAAACTCCTTAGAAACCATTTCGCCCAACTTCAGTCTCCAGGTAGGACTGTATCTACTGGCTCCTTAGACGAAAGATGGCTGGCTAGAAGAGAAACTATAATCTCTCATTAGCCTGTTCTAGTGTTTTCTCACCTTTAGCCCGAGTTTTTCCTTTCATATATTTAGCATATTTTCACTTGTTTTCTTTTCTCAATGAAGATGAAAAACTAAGAAAGCTTCTTGACATTCTTCTGAGACCTGCAGATGGGGAAGTCATGATCCAAGCCGGGCCCTTTATAATCAGCACTAAGCTGGACCCCACACTCAATCGTCCTGACCTCAAACACCCTGAGGGGCCATTCTTGGGTCATCCTTTGACTCCAAATTCATTCCACCTACTCAAATGGGAATTCCTGACTGCTGCTTATTACACCTCTCCATTCCTCTGATTCTAACTGCTTGCTCTAAACTGAAGAAGGAATGCCCCCAAATTAATAACCTAAATGTACGACATGCTATGCCATGTGTGCTTAAAAATATTATATCATTTAATCCTTCCAACAAATCTGTAAGGTAAATACTATCCTTATTTTTCAGTCGAGAAAACAGATTTAGAGCAGGTAAACAAACTGCTCAGGGTCATACCATTAGTAAGTGACAGAACAGTCAAACACTGATCTGCCTGACTCCAAAGCTCATGCTCTTAAATGTGATGCTAGTTTTTGTTTGCTTTTTAGTTTTTACCAAAGTTATACAGGCCCACAGCTCAAAGAGTCAAATAGCTCTACAAATTTTGTTAAGGAAAACAGTCCTTGGCACTTACCTCCCTACACTACCTTCTCTGGAGATGAACACACTCACTTCTTCTAGCTGATTATTTTGGTACTTACGTCCACAAATACTATGCTCGTGTTGCTTTTTGATTTTTCATTGTTGGGCATTATCTATTATCTTCCTATCCAAAGATGATAATTATTAGTTCTCTTTCCTACCATCACAAACATGCACCCCCAACCCCTCATTCTTTCTGAAATCAAATCATAATGTTGGTTACATCAGTATGTAAATCATTTTGACCGTCTAAACATTATTCCGAGCTAGTTTTTTTCTTTCTTTCTTTCTTTCACAACTTTGTTTCCCCTGGAGTCCTTTGGTTTGCTTAATTTCCTATGTATAGTACTTTCAACTAATCCAATCCCCAAACTCTTCACCAATTGTCTAAATCTCCTCTCAAGAAGTTCAGAAGTATTAGATATTCTATCAATTTAAACTACCCGAAGAAGTCTCTCGCGGAGCCTTCTGACCTGCTCAAATCTGGTTTGTCTGGTGTGCACTGCAGTCATCCTGGGAGCTTTCTTCACACCATCCAAGGGACTCCTTTCACGTGTCTCCTGTGTTGGCACTCCTATTTCCTGTATTCCATGTTTTCATCTTTCTTGATTTTTCCCCTTGTTTTGGTGGAACACATCCTCCAGTAGCTTCCTGAGAAAGGGTGCATGGGAAGTAAATTTTTTGAGACCTTGCAGCCTGCAGACAGCTTTACACTACCCTCATCCTCGATTTAGAATTTGGCTGAATTCTAACCTGGAATTTATTCTCCTGCAGAATGTAGAAGGCATTGTTCTATTGTTTTCTAGCTTCTGGTATTGAGACTCCAAGGCAGTTCTGATTCTTAGTATTGACTTGTTTTATCTCTCTGGAAATTCATAGGGTCTTCTCTTTGTTCCCATGGTTCTGAAATCTCATGATGATTGTGCTTTGGGTAGGTGAGCTTCATCCAGTGTGCTGAATATTCAAATGGTACGTCCAAAAAACGAAAAATCAAGTACTTCAGTTCTAAGAAATGTTCTTGAATTATTTCCTTCTCTGTATGCTTTAATTTTTTTTCTTTCTATAACTCCTCTTATTCAGGTATTAGATCTCTAGACTGATCCCTTAAGGGTTGTTTTGTTTTCATCTATTTGTCTCCTGTTTTCCACCTCTCTGATTTCTAACTCTATGTTCTAGCAGATTTCCTCAACTTCACTTTACAAACCTCCTACTCAGTTTTAAATTTTTGTTGTTACATTTTTAATTTCTAAGAGCTCCTTTTTGTTTTCTGGAAATTCCTTTTTTTGTAGTGTGTCCTGTACTTGTTTCATGGTAGAAACAGGTTCTTTTTATCTGAGTATATATTAATGTTATCTTTTAAAGGTTTCCTCTCTCTGCATTGATTCTTTCCCCATTTGCTTTTCTCTGTTTGTTTCTTTTGGTGGGTGGCAGGTTGGATCACTTTTTTTTCATGCTAGAGGTTCTCTTCAGGTGTCTGGTAATTCTTGGTTTAAAGGAGGATTAAAGTCATATTTTAAGAATGGAGGCTTTAAAGCTGATTCGATATAAGCTCTAAGCATGAGAGTGAGGCTTGTTGATTGTGAGATAATTAAGATGGGGAATTTTCAGTATTTTTATTTTTAGGACTTTCCCCTTGAGCTGATCATATTCTGGAGAGAATAAATATTCAATTTTCTGCTTGGAGTGTGAAATTTTTTCTGCCCATGTTCTGGAAACTGAAGATGGGAAGAAGGCTGGGGTCTCAGCATCCAGTATGGATAATTCACTTATGCCCGTTTTTAGTACAGCAACTCAGCCCTCAAGTGTGCCTAAGTCTCTGCCAAAGTTGGGAGGGGGATGTGTCCAGGCATACCAAGTGGGGAAGGAAATCTTGGGATCTGACTACTTCCTAGACCTTTAATGCTTCTTGGCTTTCCCCACTGCCGTTTATAACTCAGTTTTCTCAGGTCTGCTAAGTCATTTATTACTCTTCCATCTACTTTACAGTTCTAAAAATTTGTTTGTTTTTTCTCCTCTCTTGTTCTCCCTATCCTGGTAGGTTTGCGCCTTTTAAAAGAATTCCTTTATGGTGGTCTTGGTGGCTTCTTGTGAAGGAGCCAAGTAGACATGTGTATTCAGTTCACCATCTTTACTGGAAGTCAACCACCATTCTTCAAATTAAGAATTCACAGAATCACAAGAACACATCTTTTGACTCTGTTTAAGATGCACTACATTGATAGTTAAATACTTTCATTTTTAGTGAGAGGCCCATAAACATATTTGATTTGGCTTTCCCCATATTTCAAAAATAATTTAAATCAGTTGTCAAATTTTAAAAAATGAGATTTACACAAAAATCCAAATTCCCTGCTTTTGAAAATCAGAAGATCTGGCAAAACAAGATCTGAATTCCTGAATAGTAACAATTGACTAGACTTGGACAGCTGCTGCCTCCTTTTAGGTGGGACATGTGGTTGTCAGAGGCAAATGCAACCTACTTCACTGCTTGGTCCACGCAGACAATTTGACTTTACCTTGGTGCTAAAGCAAATGTACGCAGAACATAAATATAGGTACTGATGTCATATGGCAATATTAGTAGTGAAGGTAATTCTGAATATGACTGTATCAACTTTTTTGGATACCAACAAAATGAAAATAGAATATTGTTAAATCCTTATGGAAAACTCATAGGGTCTTAATAATATGCCCTAGTGTCCCCTACACTATACTACCTCTTGAAGTTTATACTCAGCCCATATTTTAGTTTTCTGGGAAAGTGTATACCCCTAGTGCCATAAACATGTCCTAGGAAGACCTAGGAGTGTTCCTGGGCAAAATCCTTTACCAGAGATGCCTGTAAGTTCTGCTTCTCTCTAAATGGTCTCCAGTTGGAACTTTCCATTCAACCAGGTATTAGCATTCTCCTGTGCCCTGGGGTTCAGTGGCTCTATTTCCAGATTGGTCCTAAGGACTTTCAACGCCTTTCCAAAATTTGTTGTGTGCACGCAGTGACTTTACTGCACTCACTGGGTGATAAAATCTTGGTGGCAATATTTCTGGACTACTCGGAAAACTCAGAAGATAACAGGGACCTTTTTTTAATTTTTGAGGTCCTGGGCCTGGGGATTGACCCTGAGACCTCATATGTGGGAAGCTGGCACTCAACCACTGAGCCACACTGGCTTCCCTGGGTTGGCTTTTTTGTTTGTTTTGCTTGTTGTCTATCTTTGTTTTTTCAGGAGGCACCAGTAACAGAACCTGGGACCTCCCATATGGGAGGAGGGCACTCAATCACATGAGCCACTTCAGCTTCCAGCAGGGACCTTTAAAACATGGCTAGCCAGCCCAGAGTTGCCTATGGAAGTTTTCCCTATATCTTAGAAGCTTGTTTTAAGTGTTTTTTTGTGTGTGCTTCTTTTTTGAGGTACTATGGCTGGAGATTGAACCCAGGACCTTGTATGTGGGAAGCCGGCGTTCAACCACTGAGCTATATCGGCTCCCCCTCAAGTAGTTTATTTTTGTTTTTGTAAAGACTTATTTATTTTATTTATTTCTCTCCCCTTCCCCTCCCTGCCCCAGCTGTCTGTTCTCTGTGTCTATTTGTTGCATGTTCTTCTTTGTCTGCTTCTGTTGTCAGCGGCATGGGAATCTGTTTCTTTTTGTTGCGTCATCTTGTTGTGTCATTTCTCCATGTAAGTGGCACCATTCTTAGGCAGGCTGCACTTTCTTTGGTGCTGGATGGCTCTCCTTTCAGGGAGCACTCCTTGCACATGGGGCTCCCCTACGCAGGGACACCCCTGCATGGCATGGCACTCCTTTCGCGCATCAGCACTGCACATGGGCCAGCTCCACATGGGTCAAGGAGGCCCGGGGCTTGAACTGCAGACCTCCCATGTGGTTGGCGGATGCCCTAACCACTGGGGCAAGTCCGCTTCCCCTCAAGTAGTTTTAATAAATGAAGATATCTTAATCATCTCCACCCTGCCCAAGATTTATTCTTGGGTGACCTTACCTAAACTATTGTTCCTGATTTGTATGGTTTGATACACTATCTGGCCCAGCTTTGATTTTCCCAGCTGTTACCCTGAAGATAAGTTAGAGTCTGGCTATTGCTTTCATACCTAGTCTTCTTTCTTCAGGGAACTTACCTTGAGGATGTTCATTGTCCAGAGCTGGGGAGCTGTCTGAAGAAGTGACCTGGAAAGACAAGAGAAACACAGATTCAGCCTAACCTACATTCCATCCATTTCAGCCTGAAACTATTGGGGAAAGGGTGGTGAACTAATGACTTCTTCTAATGCATCTATTAAGACTCTTTACACTTATTATCTCATTTAATCTTTTTTTTTTTTAAGGAGGTACTGGGGATTGAACCCAGGACCTCATACATGGGAAGCAGGAGCTCAATCCTTTGAGCTACATTCACTCCCCTCATTTAATCTTAATAACCATCCTGAGGTAAATACTACTATTAGCTTTATTTTCACAGTTTAAGCAACTGAGGTTCAGGAGACATTAAGCAACCTGCCCAAGGTTACATGGCTGGCAACGAGTGAAGTAGGGATTCGAACACAGAATGATCTGATTTCAAAGCTTATGTTCTTACTTCTTATATACTCTACTATCTTTCTAATGAAACATTAGGTCTTAAAAGCTGAGGTAGAAAAATGTGACCTTAGGGCTGGCCCACAAGAGTCTCCCAGATCTACTGTATTAAAACATGGAAGCCAGAGAGACACTGCTTCCCCTCAAATACTGACTAGGCACAGTTGTGGGCACTAGAATCACATACATAACCCTTACCACTGATACAGGACTATATCTGGGGAGGAGCTCAGCAGCTGTTAGTGAAGTACATAAATGTCCTGAGTCCTCTCAGCACCCGTGTGAGACAAAAGCTGCTATAGCTAAGGGATAGATGCTGGCTTTCCAAGTTTCCTTTCCCAAGACAGTCTGGAATTGGGGAACACTTTATAAATACAAAGAAACCTTCAGAACTATCTCTGTGCTCCCTCAAGTGGGAACATTTGGAAATTCCACTGTTATCCAGGAATCCAGGAGAGATCATGATCATTTTCATACATTAGAATCAATAGTTTTGGCTCAATTTGCTCTATGTAATATCCCCAAACTAACTTAAAGCCATACTTCATCTCCACAGTTTCTATAGTAACACGAAGTTAAAACTTCATGTAGTAACGTGAAGCCTTAGTTTGAACCTGGGAGGTGGGCTGGCAGAGTCAAGTTTGCAAGCAAGCCTTAAATTTCCCTCCCCTAATGGGCAATGGAAGGAGGAGATACTTTGCTTCCCCCTCTCTGGGCCACATAAGACTATCAGCTTGGCTTGGCATTTTGGCAAGGCTATTGGAACAACAGCGTCATCACTTGTAAGTAGGAAGGAGAGCTGTTTAGCAGTAAAGACATTCACATGATATAATATGGTTTCACAGAAATCTATACAAAGGTATAGAAACAGCTACTTCTGTAGAAATTACTGTACCTATCATAGGATACTTACATACTGTATACTATGCTACAGTCATACATACATTTTGCTCATTATCTATCCAACAGATTATAAATTCCTGGAAGTCTGGAACTGCCTTATCTGTCTTTGTATCCCCCCTAACACACAGAGAGACCTAAGATTAAGTTACACAGAAAGAAAAGATATACAGCTAAATAGAAATATAGACACATAATAGAGTCAGACACAATTGAATACATCATTTTATCTTTCTGTTTCTCCACCCAGGAGTGGGGGTAATTATATCCACTCCTCTGTACTTTTAATAACATAGGGGATCTGTGAAAAGTACCACTGTACTACACAAGTACAAAATACTATTACAGAGCTAAAGGCTAGATCTGACAAACTTACAATTTCTTCTGAACTTGTGATTCACATTTCCAGTTTTTTGCTTGACATCTACAGACGTCACAAAGACTCTTCAAATGCATCAGTACAAAAGAGAATACTATCTGTTCCTCCAATCCTATTTTTGCTTTGGCTCCTCTCTTTGATTATTGCTTTGCTGAATTCCCAGGTGCCTGGAATTGAAGCCTTGATTCCTCCATTCTCCTTAACATTTATCAGCCATGCTGATGTTAGAAACTCCTGGAATCCATCTCTCTACTTTTACTTTCACAGCCTAATCTTAGGCTTTTACCTCTCACTTCTGCAACGTTCTCTAAACTGGTCTAACCTGTCCCAAATCTAGCTCCTCTTCACTTCATCTTTTATACTGTCACAAAGTTCTCTCAGGTTTGAAAGGGACTTTCATCTCCAACAACATGGAATTTACTACTTCCTGAAATAGCTCAATCCATTTACCAAAAGCCATTAAGAAAATTCCTAAAGCATACTCACTGCTTTGCTCATAAACTTTCCTGTGGGTCACCTTATCACAAAACAAAGTTCAAACTTAGCATGGTATGTGAAACCTTCTGCCTGACCTCAGCCTACTTTTTCAGTTTCCTCTCTCACTATGACCAAAATCCAAAGCTCCAGCAATATCAAGCCACTGGTTCCCTATGCTTCCACAGCCCTTTGTATACATCTGGATTACAACATTTATCTATCTATATGTATCTATCATACATAGCTGACACCAGCTTGTCCTTACCCCTATCCCCCACCCCAGGTAGTCTGAGCATTTTCAAAAAAGGGGTAATCTTTTTTTTCATTTTTAAACAATTTACATTTCCAGAAATTAATCCAGTACATAAAGTGTGAGGGCTAAATTAGACAAATTTGTATTAGAAATTCTTTATACATTATAATCCATCTGTAAGTTTAAAAATTTGCAATTAATAGAATGAGACCCTTTAGTCCTACTCAAGATCCTCTCAAGTCTACAGGAACTGACTCCCTTGCCTGGGTGACCACCTGCAAATCACTTTACCACTTCAGTTTCAGTGTTCTCATTTACAGCCTGAGGGACAACTTCCCCACAGGCAGGGAAAGGGTTCAGCAAAGGAATTACTCTTGGTTTACAACTGCCCCAAGGGAAGGCAAAACAGAAGCCCTTTCACAACTACAGAAGCAGATTATAAAGCTAAAATGGGAAGAGGTGACTGCCTGACAGGGAATAGGTAGCTAAAAACTGTGAGGAGGGAACTAGATGGGAAGGGTTCCAGAATGAGAGAGAAAGGCTCCTGCGAGTGATGGGAGTTCCAACATGTACCAGGCAATCTGCAGCATCTCTGAGAGAGTGTGACAGGGACCTGCCACAATTGGTCAATGCCTGCCCACCAAGTATGAGCTCTACCAACTCGTCCGCTAGAAGCGCAGAGTAGGGCATGACCTAAACTTGTCCAGGGAAACACCGGCGTCTAACATTCAGGGAAACCCCACTTCTTGGTCTTACTAAGGGAACGTGACCTCGGTGAAAACCACGATAAATATAAGAGCCTTTCAGGTGTTCCTTCTGTCCGGACTGCAGGGATCACAAACAACTGGGAGCCAGGTGCTACCTGCAAACGGGAGGCCCCTCCGAATTCCCCTGCCCCACCCGGGGAAGCCGATATCGCTAGGCAAGCCTCTAAGCGGCTTGAGGTGCTGCGAGAAAAGGAGGTCTGAGGTCGCCAGGGCGTGCCTGGGCTCCAGGAGGGAGGTCGGAGTCACTGACCGCTCCGGCGGCGAACGCGACTGACGGAAGGCGCGGGCACGGCCCAGTGAAGGACATGTGCCCGGCGACGGAGCGGCGCCTTTCCGCCTGCGCGGCGCCAGCGCCGGCTCCTGCCCGGCCCTCCTAGGCCCCCAGAGGGGGTCGCAGGCTCCACAGCGCCCCCCGCCGCCCGCCCGAGCGCTCACCGTCTCCATCGCGCGGCTCGTTCGCTTTAGGAAGCTGGCGCGGGGATCGGCCCCGCCTCGCGTCCGGTACCGCGACGCCACTTCCGGCGCGTCACGGCGTCGCACACCAAGGGCGGAAGGCGGGGAGCCCGCCCTTCCGGCGCCGGCCTGGCCTCGGGTCCCGCCCTCCCCCGGGTCCTCACGGCGAGGGTGACGGGACGGAGCCGCGTGTATTTAAAATGTTCTTTTTTTATTTGTCGTTTAAAAACAAACTTGGAAGAAGCAAAATCCAAAACTTGCCCTTTGCCTCTCGCAACATAAATTATGTACAGTTCAGAATGATCGCTGATATAAAACATGCCAAGGACAGGGGAGCTGGGGTGGAGGGGGAGAGGGCGCTTTAAAAAAGGGAATCATTTCATCCGTTGTTACGAAGGACAAACCTTGCTGTACAGGATACACACAACACAAAATAAAGTCTTCACGGGGTTCACACTTTGTCAGCGATTTATTTTTTAAAAAGGGGGAGGGTCCTGGAGGTGAGAGAAGACCGTAAAGGGGAAAACTGAAAATCGAATATGTGCAAGTGTAAACCAACCCAAAATACAAACATGGAGGGGGAGGAGGAGGGAAATCTGATGCAATTATACAGGCGGGGTACTTAAAAAAAAAAAGAGAGAGAAAAAAAAAAAGAAAAAAAAGAAAAAACCAACAACCAAAATTCCAACCTGTAGCTTGGGTCTGAGTTATAGTTTATATAAAAATTAAAAACTGTATAAGGTTTATTCACTAAATTCTACAGGACTATCGGATACCTAGCATATGCTTACAAAGTCTGCGCCATCCCCTTTTCCCAATCCCAGGGCTCAAGGCCCACCAGAGCCTTGACTCACAGAAGCCAATCTCTCCCCTTCTCAGGTGCCTAGACCTTTTGCCCTTGGAAAAGGAACATCCAACAGCTGTGGCTTTGGGGGCAGCTGCCCAGTCCTCTCCACTGTCTGATTTAATTACAGCGGTTCCTGTGTGTGTGTGAGTGTGTGTGTGTGTGTGTGGGGGGGTGTTATTCTATTAAACATTTGCAGCTTGAAATAGTTGAGGAAGCAGCTTAAAAAAAAAAAATCTCCCTACCCCCATCAATCCACACCCCTCCAAATTCAAAAAACAAAACCAAACCAAACCTAAAATCACAACAGCCACCGTGCTCCCCCTCCAGCAGGCCTGCCGCCCATCCACCGCCACCAAGCCCACCCCTACACTCCAGACATTTGATTCTTGAAAATAGTAATTACAAAATGCGCTTTGCCCACAGGCCCTAGGAGAAAACTGCATATAAGCTTCATCTTCATCCCCATGGCTCCCTACCAGAGAGGGGTCTGGGGCCTCACCCACCCCCTCCCTTCCCCCACCCCCAGGAAGAGGTTCAACTGCAGCACAAGGTTGGGTGGGAAGGGGAGGGAGGAGGGAGGCAGGGGACCCATCACTCTCTGGCTCCCCCTGGGACCAGCTCACTTTTGTGCGTTATACCATAGTCCAACTATACAACAGGGAGTGGGAATCGCCCAGCCTCTATACCCCCACCTTACAGCAGTCACAGCCAGGGGGTGGGAGTGGGGGGGAGGGGGAGGAAAAGGGCGGTAGGATGGGTAATGGAGGGGGCCCCCCCACAAGGGGAGCTCTATGTGTCCGCCCCACACCCCCCTACCATTTATAAACTGGTTTTGTAAAAAGAAAATAGATATATTTATATAGAATATATAAAGCACAAAAATTAGTAGTTTTACATTTGCTCTCCCCGGGGGTGGGGGGAGAGGGGAGGGTTCTCACCTCCAGCCGGCTCCCCCATGCCCCACAAGACTATGTACAATCCCATGTATAAATAGATAAATACCCCCCACCCTCCCCACGCTGACACTAAGCTCCCCCACCCCCCATGTCACCACCCCTTCCCACCAGACCAGCAGCAATTTGGTGACTGAGGGAAAGTGGGAGCTCCGGGCCACACCCTGCCTCACTGGGTATGGGCATGCCACTCAGGGATAGCCCTCACCCGACCCCCCGACTCACCCCATCCAGGGGCTGGAGGGCAAATGAGTTCATGATGGGGTTGGGAAACAGGAGGGAGATATCCTGGTCCTAGGTTAGCACACCCCTCCCACCCCCATGTCCAGATGGAGAAGGAAGTCCTGGAGCAACTAGGGGCCAGTCATCCCCAATCTTCATCATCATCAGCCTCAACCACCATCCCATGCCCATAATTAAAAACAAAGATGGATTTTTTTTTGTTGTTTGTGTTTTCTTCCTCCTCCTACCCCCCCTTCCACCCACTCGAAGAGGGCAGTGAGGTGGGGGAGAGGGTTGGGGCAGTGGGGGGCTTAGAGAGGGTCTCACATTTCAAAACAGCAAAAAATCCAACACTTAAATGAGGTAGGTGTGGGTGCGGGGTCTCCTTGCCCGGCTCGCCCGGCTCGCCCTCTGGGGCAGCTAGGCGCCTCTTTCCCGTTCATGTTGCATTTGTCAGAGTGGAAAACAAGGAAACACAACCCATAGAGAGACAGAAACACAGAGGAGAGGAGGGAGACAGAGACAGATTGCGAGGGAAGAGGGTGGGGGTGGGGGTGGGGGCAGGACCCGGCAGGCAGGGCCAGGTGTAGGACCCGGCCTTTGGGATTGTCAAGCTTAGTCAAGTCTCTGTGCAGCCTCGCGTTGGGCCGGAGAGGTGGGTGGGAGCAGCAGGGCTGTGAGGCCCGGCCACACATCCTCCTCCCCTCTCCCTGCTGCCTCCCAGATGCTTCTGGGTAGTTCCCGGCCCATAGCCCCCTCAAACCTGAGATGCCCCATGGCTGCTTCTGTCTGGCCCCTCCTGGAGCTGGGGGCAGAGATGCCAGCCTGGGGGCCGGTGGCGGGGAAGAGGGCTGTCCCTGGTGCCCAGGGTGGGCCTGGCCTAGGCCCACTGGCCCAGCCTCCTGTTCCAGGGGCTCCGGTCGGCCGGCAGCCCCAGCCCTGGGTCCCGGCTCTGGCTGCTACCTCTCTTCCCCCTCGTCCCTTTCAGGGAAGAGGTCGGGGGTGGGGGGACTCCCCTGCCTGGTAGCCTCAAAGCTTCTCAGTTCATCCATTTCCGACAATTCCAGGCTCCACAGTGGCAGGGGATCTTGTGCTGATCGTCCTCAAAGTCAAACTGATAGTCATAGGTCAGCTGGAAAGAGAAGAGGGCAGCATCAAGGCCTGCCCCCCTGGGCAGAGAAGGGGAGCCGCCCTGTCACTCCCTCGGGGTGCTTTTCCTCACCTCTTCTCCTTTAGGGATTCGCCGGCTGGAGATGATGATGATTTTATCCTCCTTATCGAATGTCACGACTTCCGCCACACAGTTAGGGGCACAGGAATGGTTAATGTACCTGGACAGGGGAAGGGAGTAAGAGATGATAAGTAACTCGGTTGGGACAATTTTGCTTCCTTGCAGGCCTCCTCCCCGTGGGTGTCACCCCCGGGCAACCCTAAGTCCCTCCTTCCTCTCTCACCTGGCAGGGCCTCCAGTCAACGTCGCATCAATCACATGTTCATTGTTTATTCGGAACATGTAGATGCCGCGATTCTAGAAAGGTAGACGTTGTGGAAGAAGGGGCAAGATCAGAATGGCAACTGTGGTGGCGGTGAGACAGGTTCAGGTTCAGCAGATTCAGGCGGCAGACTTACCGTGCCAGTTCTTCACCTCTCTCACCTCTCCCCTTCTCTCACATGCTGCCTCCTGTGCCCCCGGCCCCAGCCTGGCCCACGCACCACACGGGCTCCGCTGCCAGCCCATACCTGCTCCTCATAGATCTTCTCCCGCCGGTTGGCCACCTCGTTGCGAATGATAGTGCCGATGTACTCGATGACCATGGTGTGCTTCTCGAGGTCCTTGGCCGCGTAGAGCCCCAGGCCCTGGATGCGGGAGCGAGCCAGGTAGACGTTGTTCTTCCACTCAGTGCGCAGCCGCCGGTACTGAGACGACTTGGAGTGCACAAACTGCTTGCTGTACGGCGTGTTGGTCTCGCCTGTGAAGGTGCTCTGATAGGCCTTGGACATGCTGGTGCTGTTCAGGGTGTGGGGCCTGGGAGGTGACACAGTCCATGACAAGAAGCTCGCCCTTGGCCCACGCACACACCACCCGTGGCCGGCAGGCACTGGACGTGCTGCCTTGGGAATGGAGTAGAGGCATCTGGGTCTCTGCCTTGGTGAGGCAGCAAGTAGCTACGGGGACCCCTCTGACACACTGAGCGGCACGGAGAGCCCGGGATGGGGTGGGGTGGGGTGGGGCATGGAGGAAGGGGGGGCACCAATTCCCCTACACCGAGCCTGCTCCCATCTCCCCGCCTTCCACCAGCCTCCTGCCAAGCCATCCTCAAGGCCGTGCTCCTCTGGGAGGGCTTCCCCAGGCCTGGAATTCAAGTTGATAGTTTGCTCAGATCTCTGAGTCCTGCCTCCTGTGCCTCCTGGAAGCCCTCAGAAGAGGGGCTGTGTGTACTGCATTGCCTTGGTTTGGATTTGAATCGAAACTGGCTGTGATTCACAGCCTAAAGGTGGTGTCCTTTCCTCTCCCCACACTGTCCCCTTCTCTGACCTAACACCGGGCTCTGTGCAGATGGCTCAGTGCAGGGGAATGGCTGCGGCCTGGTGGGAGGCCTTTTCACCACCCGAGGGCACAGCCACGTCTTACCCATCCCAGGGCAGTGGTTTTCAAACGTGTTTTTTTTTTTTCCCCGTCTAGCAGAAGTCTTTTGATTTATCTTTAAGAACTCCAGTACAGAAGCTAGGTGAAAATGGAGCTCTTCTGGGTGAATCCGATTCAGGGAAGAGGGGGTATGCATGGGGTGTGGGGAAGGGGTGTCAAGTTCTGCCCCCCGTGTATGTGTGCCAGAGCTTTTGGGGACACACACGCTCACAGTCTCAAACAGTTTGAAAACCACTGTTGTAGAGCATTAAGGACTCGGGCTGACTAAGGGTGGAGTCTCTGATGCCCCACGACAGCTCAAGGAGCAACCGAAAGCCTTCAAGAGAGCCCTGCTACCACGGAGTCTGCCTCCCTCTACCCCGGGACCGAGGTCAGGCTACTGGGGTACACAGAGAGAACAAAGAACCGCAAGTCAAGAGGCAATGTTTTGGTCCCAGCCTTGTGACCTTTGTCTAGTCACTTAACCTTTCTGGGCCTCGGTTTTCTCAGCTGTAAAACGGGGGTCATACCACCTGCCCTACCTACCTCATAAGGTTGTTGTGAGGATCAAATGAGATAATGGATGTGAAAACGCTTTGAAAAAAAAAGTATAAAGTGCTATACAAATGTAAGGTTTTTTTCTTTTTCTATTATACTTCTAAGTATTTATTTTTGACACCACCTCAGCCGGGGGAAGGGAAGATGACCCTAGCACTCATGGGGCATCTGAGGTTTGGGAGAATCATAGCCCCTGCCCCTCCCCCGGGAAGCCAATCAGGAGAGGGGAGAGGTGAGTGGTTGACACATTTCATACCTTGGCATAAAACTTCACCTCTCTCTACCCAGAGCCTCCCCAGCAGCCATTCCCAGGGTGCCCCAGGTAACACTATCCTAGATCCCATGTCTTCGCCGGACACCCGAGCAGGGGAGGGGAGGAAGAAAGGAATACCCAACTGAACTTGTGCACCCTCTAATCAGGAGTCCTAAGAGTGAATCCCCAGCCTCTCCCAGGGAACTCTAATCTGCCCCCCAAATCCTCATCATGCAGCCAGAGGGTCCTGACCAACCTGCACACCCACCGCCCTTGGCCCTGGCCCCACCGGCTCACCGTTTGTAGTGTGTGAGGATTTTGGGCTCTGAGCGGGCACAGCCAGTGGGGTTGATCATGAGTGGCAGCTCCATCAGGGGGTGGCGCCCATAGCGGAATAAATAGTTTTGACAGCTCTCCACTCCAGGCAGCTGTGGGCACAGGTCGGGCTCCACTTAGCCTGAGCTCTTCTGGGGCAGGGTCAACGTTCCCCGAGCACACTTGGCCCGCCAGCCCCCTGCCCTTCCTTACTGATTCAGCTATGCGGAGCACGGCGTGCACCGTCAGGCCGAAGAGTTCCTCGCCTTTCAGGTACTCAGGGAAGAGCCGCAGCATGTCAGCCTCCTTTCTCATGGCAGCCACAGGCTCGATGATGCGGTTCCACACGGCTAAGGCGCAGGGAGAGAGCAGGCCTCAGAGGCGACTTCCACTCACTGACCTCTGGCCCTTAACCCCAGTCCACCGCTAGAGTTGTCTTCTGCAGCCTTCACACCCCTCTGAAGTTATGTGGTTCTTCCAGACCCCTTCTTGGCCTTAGACCCACTCTCCCTCAACAAGCTAGAGGTTTGCAACCCTGGCAGAGCGTCAGGGGACCTTGTGACATTGAAACAAGGACCCAGGGCCCAGGAGACCCAACGCAGGCCAGGGCCCTTGCTGTCAGCAAGCAGAACAGGCATGCTTCAGAGTGGGGTCGGCTTGAGGTCAGGTTCCAGGACCGGTCACAGGACCCTGAACCAAATACTTAACCTAAGACTCGGTTTCTGGGTCTAATAACAGTGCTCACCGAATCAGGCTGCATCAACAAAGTAACCTAGAAACGTCACTTAGCTTCGTTTGTGACACATAGTACATGCTTAATAAATGGCAATTTTTCTTGTTATTTTTTTTTTAGGAGGTACCAGGAATTGAACCCAGGACCTCGTACACGGGAAGCAGGTGCTTGGCCACTGAACTATGGTCCACTCCCCAGTGACAGTTGGTTTTTGGTTTGTTCGTTTGTTTTTAGGAGGTACTGGGGATTGAACCAGGTACCTTGTACATGGGAAGCAGGTGTTTAACCACGTGAGCTACATCCACTCCCCTCTTACTGTTACTTTTATCATTAACATTAAATCTGATATCAAAAGAGTTTTGTCCACGTGTTAATTGCAGAATCTAGAGTATCTGCTGTACCATCCTTTCAACTATGCTTGAAATTTCCCATAGTAAAAATATTGGGGAGTAGAGAAAAAAAAAAAAGAATTTTGTCCAGGAAAAAGCAGCAACAAGGAACTCTTGGTTAGGATCAGGTTGGGTGAGGCAGGTAATAGGGTCTTGGAACTGTATCCTTTAGTTCCACTGAAGACAGAAAAAGGAGCCAGAGCAGGTGAGGTTAGACATGCAAAACATTTTCAGTTACAAGGTAATTTAAGGTGATGAAAAGAGGCTGCAGGAGAGCCCTGCCGACTGAGGTGGGGGAGGGGACCGCTCACATGGAGGCCCCACCACGATGGCGAACCCGGGAGACCCTTGCCCCACTCCATGTGACCATTTCACAGGCCGGTGCTCACCCTGCGGAGAGGCATCAGTGAAGACCAAGTCCTCCAGGCCCTGCTCCATGACCTTGATTACGAACTCGGGCCGCCCGCTGTTCTCACCGATGGAGCAGCGGTAGCAGCAGCGGCGGTTGTTGGTACGGAGGCTCCAGTAGATGCGCGTGGCCTCGTAGCCCACGGGATAGAGGGCGGTGGCACTGTGGAAGTCGGCCATCTGATGAGGGAGGAGCTGTCCGATGGCGTGGAACACGAGGCCCCCCACCCGGAACATGTGCAGCCGCTCGCCCCGCTGGATGATGCTGGCAATTTGCTTCACCTCATCCCGCTCAATGTAGACCCGCCGGAAGACAGCAAAAGAGCTCAGCTCCTGTTCACAGGGCCCCTTGATCTTATGCATTGGACAGAGCATGGTCTTGTCCTTGAAGAACATGCACTTAGCACGGATGGCACAGGCAAAGTGGTAGACATTGGGGCAACGCATGCGATTGCAGCTGCTGGTGGCACCAGTGCGCTGGCACAGGGAGCACTTGGTCAGCAGTCCTCGGTGCAGGGCCACCTCCACGTTCATCAGGGCCCCGCCCTGGGTCTCATACACCTCGGTGGACCACAGGGCACAGTTGAGGTGCACCCACAGGTCCAGGTCTAGGTTCAGGAGGCGGGCGGGCCCGTCGGTGGCCCCGTCGCCCTCCTCGTGACAGAAGCAGCAGCGCCGCATGTCCCGAGGCACCTTGTCAGGCCGCAGGGCTGTGCCAAGCTGCTCCATGAACTCTGCCACTTCCCGCTCATCCTCCTGCCGCCCACTACCCTTCTGGATGGTCAGCAGCAACCGGAGCCGCTTCCAGCGCACCCCCTTCCACTTCTTGAGGCGCGGGGGGCGAGAATCCTCACCTTCTTCGGGGGGCCGGGCTCGGGGCTTAGGCCGGGCTGACTCAGGGGATGAGGCCAGTGGCAGAGGCGAGGGCACTGGTGGCTCCGCCGAGGGTTCGGCTGGGAGTTCACCCAGGGGCTCAGTAGGGGGACTGGCAGGAGAGGGTGCCATGGGGGAGGGGGGCGGGGAGGGCTCCTCAGGAGGCGGGGCTGAGAGCTGTCGCACGTCCAGGTTGGAGACATTGTAGGTGTAGCTGTGCTGAGTGGGTGGCTCTGGGGCAGGGCTCTCCTAGGGGAGGGTGTCCTGTATGGTTAGTGCTAGCTCCTCACCTAACTAGTCCCTCGAGCACCAGCACGCTGGCCCCCTCCCTCCTCCCAGCCCAGACATCACTCTGCCAAAAGCCCCTTGTCGTTTCTGCCCCAGGCTGGCACCTTTTTCCTAACACCCGCCCCTTTTCCTCCCCCATCCCACCTGTTTCAGGAGACTCAAGATGTCCAGCTGGCTCTTGAGGGTATAGCCGGGCAATATGGCATCAAACTGCTTCAGCCAGTCGGGGCCAGCTTCCGGGCTCTTGCCTCCCAGCCCTTTCTCTTTCCCACCTGCAGGAGGGAAGGGGTCAGGGCCTCCCACCAGGCCCACTCCCCGCAGGTCCCCAGGGGCGTTCCTGCAGCACCCACCAGGGCCTTCGGCTTCCCCCTTCTTGGGCTCAATGCCGGCCCGGGCGGGGCTCTCTGGGAAGAGCACTTCATAGGAGTTGGGGATCTTCATGCTCAGCAGCTCTGCCACTGCTACCATCACACCGTTCAGGTTCTGCCAGGGCAGGGAAGGGATGGCACAGAGACGTTAACAAGAGTTTCTGGCGTGAGCACTACCGCCAGCCTGGTGGAGACAGGGACACCCGGAACACAACTCCCCAAGTGGCTGGTCAGCCCTGGCCCTGTTGTGACGTGTGCCCCTGAGAACAGCATTCCCTAAACATTAGCAGGACCTATGTCAGGTAAGCGTAGGAAGTGAGGCTGCTATAGCCACAACCTGGAAATTCATAAGTATCAGCAAAGTAGAGGATCTGAGGAGTCTTGTAAAAAGTAACCTGTTTTGCTTTCTAACTGGGTTTCCCAATTTTCTGACCACAAAACTCTGTTAACATTTTCCAAATCGGCAGAAAGAATTCCACCAGATGTGTCCGGGTAAATGGGGTCCTGTGCTGACTGTCGTGTTACTCCTCTTCTCGTCTGGGTGACTTGTCTGTCTTTACCTCTGGACTATAGAAATCTCCTTGGGAACAGGAATTTTGCCTCGTTTACCCCGGTACCCACAGCCTCCAGCCCAGGTTTTCACACACAGTAGGTACCGAGCATGCTTTCGAGTGAATGGCTATTTCTTTTTTATCCAGCCAAGTTCCAGAGCCAGGGTCTGCTTGGCGGCAGACGCACTCCCAAGACATACCTTGGCTGCAGCAGCAGAGACTGTCAGCATGACCGACACCTCACTTCCTTTGCCCTTTTCCCAAGTGCTGGCAGGAAGCTTTCCGGGCGCCTCCAGGTCCAGGGCCCCATAAGGTTTGGTATCTGGGAAGACTGAGTGAGGAAGAGGGATCTTGGTAAGGTCCCACCACCGCTTCCCCCAGCCTCTGACAACAACCCGGCCCAGCCTGCCCAGGCCCAGGCCCGGAGCAGTTACCTACCTGGGATGCTGGTCCGAGGAATGATGGGGATGACAGGGGAGAGGGCCCGGTCGTCCTGCTCCCACCGACCCGAGCCCAGCTGAGGGAATCGAGGGGCCTCCTCCCCCAGGATGCTCTCAGGGGACGAAGCTGGCACAATGCTGTCAGGAGAATCACTGTCCTCGTCACTCTCCATCCTACAGGCCAAAAATAGATACCCATCATTACAGCCCTGGGGACTCCCCCTCCCCAATCTAGAGATTAGGAGATGACATAGCTCCACTTGACATCTGCCATCGGTCCAAGGGAAACTGAGGCAACCTGCCCCCACTCAAGCCCCATTCCTCACCACCATCTCCAGCCCCAGCCCCACCTGACGTCCTCAGTCTGATTGTGAGGGGGTGTAGGCAAGGCAGCCAGCAGGTCTAGGCTCTTCACCTCTGAAGCATCTGGGTGGGGGGGAAAGTCAGGATGAGGGTGGCCAGAGCTGCAGGTGCTTTCTCCCTCCGGTTTTACTCGGCAGACCTTAGCTTCGCTATCACGACTATTCTCTACCTACCCTCCCATCTACCAGGCAGAGGCAGACAAGTTAAACTGACCGAGCCTTTCCTGGGTGCCAGGCCCTGAGCTACAGATAGACTTCTTTGTCTTTCAGCAAGTCCATTAGGTGAGGATCTCTTTTTTTGTATGTGGGAAGCAGGCGCTCAAACACTAAGCCAAGTTCCTGAGTTGTTTTTTTCATTTGCTTGTTTTTGTTTTTAGAGGCACTGGGAACTAAACCTAGGGCCTCTCACGTGGGAAGCAGGTGCTCAACTGCTTCAGGCACATCCACATCCCAAGGTGAGGATCTTAGCACCCATTTTACAGTGAGGAAATTGAGGCTTGGGCAAATCAGGCAAGTTATCTGGGTGTAGTACATTAACTAAATAAAAGCAGAAAATCAAACTCAAAATCCAGATGTCTCTAGCTCCATACCCACTAAAGCTGGCCTGTTCTTTATAGACAAAGCTGTATTAACCCTCTGCCTACTCCCCTCTTGCCTTTGATCTAGCCTTCAGAAGCCCCCTTGCCCCCCCCAATCAGTCCTGAAGAGGCTCTTCCCATCTCAGGTATCCTGTCAAGTCAGCACCCAGGGCATCATGCAGCAAACTCATTCCTCAAACTGTCCAGTCAGGACAGACTGACAAGCTTGGACCCCAGTCACCAAATCCTCCTGGAGAAGGACAGGCCCATCTGCTCGACCCACCTCTCAGCGCACCTTCCGTCTCCCGGGCAGAGGCGGCATCCTTGGGGTGCTCCCCCAGCTCTTCTGATGGGGTGACGCCATTCACCATCTTCTGCTGCACCGATGGGGGTGGGGTGGGGGGCAGCGACGAGGGTGGTGTCGGCGGGTTACTCAGGTTATTCTGGGGGTGGGTGTTGTGTGCAAGATGGCACAGGGACACTGATGTAATCTCCTGACCCCACACCACTCCCACCTCCCCACACTCCCCCAAGAACCTCATTATCCACAAAGGGGTCACCATTTTTCTGACCTTGGTGAGCAGCTGGGAATAGTAGTCAGGGCCAGTAGGCAGTGCCCCGTTTCCAAAGGCCCCCCTCAGCTGACACTGCCCGTTGACTGGGCAGCCACTGCCGAAAGGGGCAAAGAGGCTGAAATTGGCAGTGATGGTAGGCTCCATCAGGGGCAGCAAGGAGAGCTCCTAGGAGGGGCAAGACGGACATGGCTGTAAGCCTGCAGCAGTTGCATCTCCACCACAGCACTGCTAGGGGCCGGGGTGTCCCCCAATCCTGGGATGGGACCAGGGGCTGGCTCCTGGGGGTCACCTGTTTCAGCTGTTTCAGCAAGGCCTCGCCGGCCCTGACCCCGTCCTCCTTCCGCAGCTTCTTTCGGGAGCTCACCAACCTGTCGCTTGCTTTCTGTACCCTCTTGGGCTTCGGGGTCAATGGCTTCCTTGCTGCTGTATCCTAAGTCGGATAAGCCCAGTGAAAGGTGCTGCCCTCATGGTCAGAGCCCTCACCTCTCCTGCTGGCCCTGGACCTGCGCACTCCACCCCCGGGCTCCAGGCCCCAGCCTTTCTGCTCCAGCCCGGTGAGAGTACTCACCTCCTTGCTGCTGGGAGTACCCTGTAGTTTCTGCTCCAGGCCAGCCAGCTTGCTGTCAATGTGCCCGTTGATCTCAGTTCGCAGTCCCTCGGGCCCCCGCCCAGTGCTAAGTTGCACACTCTTTGCCCGTAGAAGCTTCTGCAAGAGCAGGTGCCCAGCCTCTGAGCGGGGGCCTGCCAGCAGGAGGTGGTTGCTGGTACCAGGTGCCCCTACTGGCTCCCCATTGGCCTCCCTCTTCACCGCCGGGGCTCCCAGGGCACACGGCTCTTCCCGAGGCTCCTGCTTGATGCTGAGATGGGGCGGCTCAGGCACTGGCTGCCCATTCACCTGCTCCAGATGCCCAGCTACCAAGCTGCTCTGTTCCAGCTTCTGGGCTTCTGCCAAGTTGTCTGGGGGGCCCCAAGGTCCCAGCCCCTTGCCAAAGAACGTGTCCACAAGCTGGGCAGCAGCAGGTGAGACCCTCCCAGGAGGCAGCTCAGAGGGTAGCCCCTGGGGCTTTGGGGTCCCTGGCTGGTTGGGGGGGAGTTGGACCTCGGAGGGGAGCTGGGAGCTGGGGGAAGGTACTTGTGGGGAAGGTCTCTTTGGCTCTTGGGGGCTGGATGGTGGAGGGGTAGGATGGACAGGGCCAAGGACTGGTCCTGTCGATAAGGCTCCTTGTGGGGCGGAGAGCCGGGGTGGGCCCTGAGGTCGAGGTCCTGCCCCTAGCTCCTGGAGAGGGCCCGGCTGGGGTGCAGGGAAGGCCCCGAGTTGGGGTTGGCGGCCTAGGAGGCCCTGGAGGGGAGAGGGCTGGGTCCCGGGCTCC
The DNA here is from genome assembly GCF_030445035.2 of Dasypus novemcinctus. Taxonomy (NCBI): domain Eukaryota; kingdom Metazoa; phylum Chordata; class Mammalia; order Cingulata; family Dasypodidae; genus Dasypus; species Dasypus novemcinctus. The sequence continues at coordinate 21,129,185 of NC_080684.1, forward strand.
TGGTAGGGTGGGGTGTGGCGGACAGCCTGACTCTGCTGCAGGTGCCGCTGCATGAGGAGCGCCTGCAGCTGCTGCTGCTGCTGAGGGCTCAAGTGCCGCAGCTGAGGGTTCTTGGCCAGGACTCCCTGGAGCTGTGCTCGAAGCTGACCCACTGTAGGCACGACTCCAGCCCCAGGCAGGCCCTGCCCAGACTGGGGGACAGGTCCTGCTTTGGGAAGCTGTGGCCCTGCAGTACTTTGCATAGGCCGCTCTAGAGCAAGGGGATGTTGGGAACCCAAGAGGTTCTGGCTCATGGGTCCAGGATGCTCCCCTAAGGAAACAGAGGGTGGGGCCAGCAGGTGGGGCACAGACGAGGCCTCAGAAGACGATCCGCTGCCGAGCAGCCCGTGACTGCCCCCGCCTGCTGTGTGGAGCACGTTAGCTTGCTGCTGCTGCTGCTGCTGCTGCTGCTGCTGCTGCTGCTGCTGCTGCTGCTGCTGTCCTGGGAGCCGGAGAGGGGGCTGCAGCTGCAGGGAGCTGGGCTGAGGCTGGGCCTGGGGCTGGGCCTGGGGCTGCACGAGCAGGAGCTGGGAGTCTCCAGAGAGTGGGGGTTTTCCCTCCCCTGGTTCAGCAGCCATCGATTCAGGCGTAGTCCCTATTGCTAACGGCCCTCCCTGATGTGTTGAGGACCCCTCAGTGACCTCTGCAGGAAGAGCTGTCTCTCCAATGCCCTGTTCCTTGCCCGTCAAAAGAAGAGTTGGGCCCAGAGCTCCAGGGCTAGAAAAGTGTTGAAGAGGCTTGGCTGGCACGCCAGGGCCAAGCGTCGCCTGCGGCTGCTGTTGCTGCTGAGGAGACAGTAAAGTTCGACTCTGATTCAAGAGACCCATCTGCTGCTGCTGCTGCTGCTGCTGAAACTGCTGCTGCTGCTGCTGCTGTTGCTGCAGCTGCTGCTGCTGTTGTTGAAGCTGCTGCTGCTGCTGTTGAAGCTGCTGCTGCTGAAGCTGCTGCTGCTGCTGAAGTTGCTGCTGCTGAAGCTGCTGCTGTTGTTGCTGAAACTGCTGCTGCTGCTGCTGAAGTTGCTGCTGTTGCTGCTGCTGCTGAAACTGCTGCTGTTGTAAGGTCCCCATGGGTTGAGCACTCAATTTGGGCTGCCCGCTGTGTGGCAGCAGACCCTGCTGAAGATGGGAGAGCCCTGCCATGGATCCCTGTTGTTGCTGCTGCTGTTGCTGTTGCTGCTGCTGGGCTGTGACCAACCGGTGTCCCATAAGGCCCTGACCCTGCTGTGCCAACTGAGGGGAACTCAGGACCCGGGACTGGGTCAGGAGCACTTGTCTGTTAGGGCCCTGGGGGCCCAAAGCTCCAGGATGCTGCTGGTGCTGCTGCTGCAACACTGCCACCTGGGCAGGGCCCAACATGCCCTGGGGTCCCTGGGGTGGTTGAGGGGACAGCTGCTGGACCAGGAGACCCTGATGGCTGCTGGGAGGCAGAAGCCCCGGGGGTTTGGGACCCAGGGCCTGGTTGGCCTGCACTCCTGAGCCCTGCTGCTGTTGCTGCTGGATTGCCACCTGCCCTAGGAGGTGCTGCTGCTGCTGCTGCTGCAGTTTCTGAGCCAGCTGCATGCGTTGCTGCTGGAGCTGCAGCTGTCTTTCCTGTAAGAGCCTCGAATCAGGTCCCAGGCCCCGAAGGGCCAAGTTGCCAGGGAAGAAGCCCCCTGAGGGGCCAGCCAGGGCCCCAGCCCCACCAGAATGCTGCTGCTGCTGCTGCTGCTGGGCCAGGGCTGTGTTGAGGAAGGGACCAGCAGGCTGTCCAGAGAGTGCCATGCTCCCAGGGGGCAGGCGAAGACCTCCAGCTTGCCCACCTGGGGGCCCCTGCGGAGGCTGCAGCCCATGGCCAGGGAGCAGCTGACTAGGGAGCTTTGTAAGCAGCCGGGGACTCTGGGAAGGGCTGAGGGCCAGCACGGCTGAGTGCTGCTGCTGCTGCTGCTGCTGCTGCTGTTGCTGCTGCTGCTGTTGCTGCTGCTTATTCCGATACTCTGCCATGAGATTAGTGTGCTCCTTCTGCTGTTTCCGGACCTAACACAGGAGAGTTGGAGAGGTCAGCCTGGAGCCTGTCCACCCATGCCACTCTCTGTCCCGGCTTCTACGTGCAAGGCTGCTTTCCTCACCTGATCCAGCTGTTTCTGGATCTTGCTCTGCTGCTCCGTAACCAGCTTGAGCTTCTCAGCATCGGCCTCTGGGAACTCCCGGCCGGCCTTTTTGGCGGTGCGTTGCTTGGCACACAGAGCTTTCCGGGACTTGCGATGCACACCAATCTGCTCCTCTAGCACCTTCAGCTGCATCTGTAGGAGCTGCTGGGTATGGAACAGCCACTCCTCATACTGCCGCTGGTCCGCCTCATCTGCAAGAACTGGGGAGTTGGCACTTGCAAAACGGGTGATCCCTCTTCCCCCACATATCGAGCCACTTCCTTGCATCCTCCTCCCATGCCCCATACTCACTGATCACTCCCTGGGCAAAAGTGGGTGGGTTTGGACGAGACTGGGAGGGATCACCGGCACTTCGCTCCTGTGATGAGAGACACTGCTGAAGGGTCACTGTTCTAGGGCAGGCCCTGAGAAGGGTATTCCCAAGGCATAGGACACAAGTTTCTAGTCCAATCTAGCCACTTACCTGACCACTCCCAGCTGTCACATGGTTTTGCAGGTCATTGCCAGACCCTCCAGAGAGTCGCTGAGCTAGGAGGGACACTTGCTGCCTGGAGTTCCCGAAAGCAAGAAGGTTAAGTGTTAGCAGACGGGAAAAGTAGAAAGGCAGAGAAGAGGTGGGTCAAGCAGAGTCAGAGAGAAGGGGGCCACCCAGGGAAGGGAACGGGTCACCCCCCACTGGCCTTGAGTCTCACCTGTTCATACCGGGTGCCACCCCAATGCTGCCCTGAGCCATCACTTTCTTGATGCCTTTCAAAGCTACCATCTTGGCCTTAGCAATGGGATCAATAATATCTTCGGCAGCAAATTTATCCAGGTCTGGGGAGGGAAGAGCCAAGTGAATTGGGTTTTGGGGTCAATACTCCATTCTATGTCTGCTGCTCCTTCTAACACCCTGACCTCCACCAAGCAAAGCAAAACCAGGGCATGGCATGGAAGAAAGATCACCAGACCAGGGGCAGGAGGCCTGGGTGACTTAGCGCTGTTACTCGCAGGATGTGTGGTCCTGGTTTTACTTGTGCAATGCTAGGAAGAGGTACTCCAAAAATATTTGTTCAGTCAATATCAGTGTCATTTCCTCTCCCTGAGCTTCTATTTGATAGAAATAATGATCCCCTCCCCCTCCCGCCTATCTCACTGCGCTGTTGAGAGAATCAAATGTGTCAAGAATACAAGTATATTTTATAGCCTGGAAAGTTCTTTTAGCATTCTTATGGCAACTAGTGAAGCCCCCGAGAACCCAGAAGGTAGACACTACACCAAAGCCTTAGAGAAGGACTCTTGATCTTTTTGTCCCGTGGACCCCTTTGCCAGTCAGGGAGAAAGCATGGACTCCTTACTAAGTCCACACCATACTGTGTTCTTTAATAAACATATCACATCCACACTGTGTCCCCACAAGAGCAGTATTTTTCTGAATTTCAATTCAAGCTCACAGACCCCTGGTTAAGAACCCCTGCCCCAGATGATAAGCTGTTTGGGGCGTGACAGGAATCACCTGTAGCCCTCTCCTGCCTGTCCAGGACAGAGTAGAAAAGTAGAAAACAACTACCACCCAAAACTTAAAACTCCCCCAAAATTCTACCTTTTGCCTATTTCTCTAACTGCTCAGGAAACTTATCAACTCTCTATACAGGACTAAACAAACCTCCTCCCCTAGCATTTGAGTCATGAAAACAGTTAAAGAGAGTCAGAATGCCAGGTTTAAACTAGCTCTGCTAGGTGCTGGGTAATCTCGGGCAAGTTACTTAACCTCTGTGTCTCAGTTTCCTCCTCCTAACGAGCCTGGCGTGATGGTTAAGTGAGATCAAACAGAAGACACTTAGCCTGCTACTTGGTGTAGAGTAGCACTGACTCAGTAAGGCTCTTATAATTTGAGAGCCTCCTCAGTCTAGCCTTCCTCACTACCTCAACAAGATCACGGCTGTGCCGGCTCACTTCCCTCTACATCAGCTCTACTCCAGTCTCTCCATGTCACTCATTGTTCTCCAAATACCCATCATCACTTTTTCTGCTGCTATGGCCTCACTCGCCTACCTGGATTTTCTTACACCACTCCAAGTCCTAAACTTTCAGCCTCACCACCGCCGCCAAGCCTCACTAATCAAGCTTCACCTGTCTGTTCCTCCCATTCATCCCTTCAAACACAGAAACCACCTGTGTGCTCCATGCTCCATGTCAGGCACTATTTCCCCCCTTCTTAAAAGCCACTGGCCTTCCGCTTGCACCACCTGTATGATATTCAGCCAAAGCTCCTGTGTCCCATCTCCCTCCACTAGGGGTTGTCTCCAGCTTCTGGCTCCAGCGCCCACTTGGTGATAAGGACAACCACCCCTGAGTAACTCGGCTGTGCCGCAGCTGGAGATACCTGTATCTGGGAAGAAGCTGTTGGCCAGCTGCTGCTGCATCGCCAGCTGCGGGGGCTTCATGCACATGGAGGGCGGCATGCTCCCCATGGGCTTCTGTGCCAGCACTGGCTGTGGGCCCTGCTGGGGCACCAAGCCTGCCTGGCCCCCATGCTGCCCACTTAGCATGTGCCCTTGGTTGGACATCATGGCCATCGATGGTGCCAGGCGCTGCTGGAGGGCGTGAGCGGGTGGCTGGGCCAAGCCTGGCTGCCGGGCTCCCCCGAGGCCCAGGGCGAGCTGCTGCTGCGGCCCGGCCAGGCCAGGAGAAGCAGCCTCAGGTGGCAGAGGCATGGTCTGTGCAGGGCCTGAGGAGGGCAGTAGGGAGTGTTGCTGCTGCTGCTGGGCAGGTTGCAGCTGTGCTGAAAGCTGTTGCTTCTTCTGCAGCTCCTTCTTCTCGTGTTCCAGTAGGTCCTCGATGAGTAGGGGCAATTCGCTGGCCACCAGTGAGCTCTCCATCTTGTCCAGTTCATCCCCAGATGGTGCATGTCCACTGGGCAAGGTGAGGGCTCCTCCCTCTAGATCAAACTTTTCCAATAGGGAGGACCCTCCTGGGCCACCCAGGGGGTTGGGAGTCAGCAGGTGAGCCGGTGGTCCTCCCGTGGCCCCAAAGGGACCCTTCTCAGTTGTGTGCCCACTGCCAGAAAAGGGTCCTGAGCCCATCCGGGGGTCCCGATTGCCGATTACGCTCTGTCCTGGCTTCAGCCCCAGGCCCAGGGAAGGAGTGGCAGGGGCTGGCTCTACCTTGGGGGTGGTGATGGCGAACTGGCAAGGGGAAGGGTGGCGCCCACTCTCCTCCACCTTGGGCTTCACCTCAGGGAGCACTGGTGCCAGGCGCGGCTCAGAGGCCTCAGGGGCAGGGGGAGGGCGCTCCTCGGGGCCCAAGGATCCCGGCTCCACCCCCCGCAGCAGGGCCTCCCGCTCGGCCTTCTCATTCGCCGACTCCACCAGCCTCAGATGTTCGTTGAAGATGTCCTTCTTGTCCCCAGTGTCCAGCTCAGGGTCGGTGTAGGCCAGCAGGTCAAACTCATCGCCATTGAGCAGGTCATCCAGGTGGGGATCGTTGGTCTCCAGGTTTTCCAGGGTGCCCAGCTCATCGTCACCCTTGGCCACGTCCACACCCAGGCCCAGGTGAGCAAGCTCCTCATCATCCTCCAGGGCCTTGTGGGCATCAAAGTCATCATCCAGCTCGGGATCCTCACAGGGCAGCTTCCCAGCTTCCAGGGCCAGAGCAGGGGGACGGCCCAGCTCGGTGCTTGAGGGGGGCCGGCCGACCAGCTCCAAGCCAGTGGGCAGAGCAGGGCCCTTGGTGTGGGATGTTGGATGGAGGCTGCTGTTCAGTTCAGGGGCCAGAGGGACTGAGGGTTTCTGTGGGGGAAGACCTGAGACCGCCAGGCTCCGAAGCCCTTCAGGGGCCAGTCGGTGAGGGTCCTCACTTACAGGGTAAAAACGGGGTCTCTGAGGGGGCCCCTGACCAGGGAACGGAGCCCCCCCAGGTCCAAGTCCTTTCTGCACATTGTGCCGCAACTCAATGAACTGCGCAGGACCAACCGGACCAGGCACCGGCTCACCGGGGCCAGGCATGCGGGTGGGAATTCCTGCCAAGGGGGATCCGAGGGCTTGGCGGCCAAGTTCAGGCCCAGGAGTTGACGGAAAGCGCGTGGACATGGCCAGTCGCATGGAGGTTGCTGCTGCTGCCTGCTGCTGCTGCTGCTGCTGCCACAGTTGTTGCTGCGGTTGTGGCTGTAAGGGCAGGGGCCCAGGATAGGGTGGTCGCTGATAGAAGGCTTGAGAGCCGCCTACCAGTTGCCTGGAAAAACACACAGTCGTCAGTAAGATGAAATCGGGATGAACGAGTACACGGGCTTAGGGCAGTGAGGGAGGATGAAGTAAAAGCAGTGAGGGGAAAGGAACAGGGAAGGAAAGGAAAGGAAGTAATTCTGGAGAAGGGATCCGAGAGGCGGGGACAGAGGCAGCATGCGACAGTGGTACACCTGTCCCCTTGCCTGACCCCCAGAGAGGCCCCCTGCAGCCTCACCGGCTGTTCACGTCCAGAGAGGAAGGGGTAGCTGATGGAGGTGGCCGGGAGAGTCGATCGTCGCCAGGGAAAGGCCCTGGCCCCAGGCCGGGGCCACTTAGCTTGTTTGGGGGCAGTCCCACGAGGCTGCTCTTGTCCTAGGGGAGACAGAGGCAAGCCTGCTGCCTGCAGCATACTGGCTGCACCCCTCAGCTGGGGCCTGCCAACCCTGTGCCGCTCAACCTACCTGGCTCCCAGGGAAGGGGGTCTGGCCTCGATTCAGCTGCTCAAAGGCAGGACCGCTGGGCTCACCAGCCCAGCTGCCCGGCGGCCCCACGGCTCCCGCGGCTGCCGCGGCCGTCTCCTTCTCCTGCCGCAGGGTATTACGCTGGATCTGCTGTCGAATCAGCAGCTCCCGCAGTCGCTGGCGCTGAGGAGAGAACAGAAAGGAGGAACAAGTCCGCTCCGCTGCAATCGTTGGCGGGCAGGGATGACAGAGACGGGGAGGGCCCAGCTCCAGGATGTCGACCCACCTGCCGCTGCTTCTCCAGCTCTGTCTGGCTGAGGCTGGACATGCCTGGATCCTGGGTACCTGGGAGTTCAGGTGCTGCCAGGGAACTGCCCATTCCAGCCCCGGGGTCTTCTCGCTTATCGACTGGAGAGGTGATGCCTGCCCGCTGCGAGGCTCCATGGGACAGGTAGGGAAGGGACCCGTCGGGTACAGGTGGTGGCAGGACAGACGGGGGGCGTAGCGGGGACAGCCCGTAGCCCTCTCCTGTGGACCCACTGCTGGGCCCCAGGGGGCTGCCCGACGGGTGGAAGTTCCCTGTGGCTACTGTGTAGTTTGTGCTTTGGGGCTTGGCCAAGGTAGGGCCAGGCCCAAAATGGCTGTTGATCCCATGGGGTGGGGGGAGACCAGGCTGAGGGGGCTTTAGGGACGGCTCCCCGACCGCCTGAGGGAAAGTGAAACGCATGGAAGAGGGGCTCCCCACAAATGCGCCTGTTCCAGGAGAGCGGGCGAAATTGGGGGGCTGCCCAGCTGGGACCTTGGCATGGAGCTCGCCTGTCGGCCCTGAGGGCAGAGCTGCTGGGAAGCCCCCAGCCCCCAGCGGAGTGTGGGCTAGAGGCCCAGCCTTGAAGGCAACTTCAGGGGGCTGGGGTCGCGGTGGCTTATGCAATGGGGCAAACGGGTCCCGGGACTGCGGGCGTGAGGGTGGGCGGGAATACGGGTCAGGGGACTGGAAGCGAGGGGTGACTGGGGACGGGCAGAAAGCCTCGGCAGACAGAGGACGGGGTGTCAGCGGGGACTGTGAGCTGGACTGGGACTGGGGGCTGGCGGGCACTCGGGAAAAAGGGTCGGAGGGCAGGGAGCGAGGGGGCAGGGCACAGCAACCCTCAGGGGCTGGGGGCTGAGGCCGAGGCGTGACTGGGGGCTGCGTATAGGGGTCAGGGTAGGGGCCCGGGCGAAAGATGTCAGGGTGGCTGGGGGGAGAAGGGGCCAAAGCCTGGGCGGCGGGTGGCTCCTGGGGCCGCAGGCCCAAGCCCGGGCTTTGGGGCTCTACCTGAGATGCCCGAGGGGTCAGGGGGGCTTTGAAGACATCAGGTGCCTTTAACTCCAGGCCACCCACGTGGGGGCCTGAGGAGGGTGAGTCAACAAAGCCCAGGTTAGGGGGCCCGTAGCTAGGCGAGGCAGCCCCAAGCTCTTCCTTCTTCACCTCTAGGGCTTTCCGGGGCTCCCCAAAAGGTGGGGGTGAGAGCAGGGGCTCGGAAGTCTTGCCTCCCCCTACCCCTGGGCTCTCAGGCACAGCCAGGTTGTCCAGGGAGGGACAGCGGGGTTTGAGAAAGGGGTCAGGGGTGGAAGGCTGGTGTCGGGGGGTGCCAGGTGGGGTGGTGTGGAATTCCCCTGGCTGGCCAGTCCCAGGACGAGATGAGGTGCCCAGCGTCGAGGGCTGTGCAGGGGCCCCAGTCGGACTAGGATACGGGGGGTAGGCGGGCGGTGCCGTGGGGAAGCGGGGCTCCAGGGCGTAGGCGGGGGCCAGTCCAAAGGGGTCCTGCGAAGGCACTTGGGCGGGCACCTGGGGTGGGAGCTTGAGGAAGAGCTCACCGGGCGAGTCGGGGCCGGGCACCGTGCCTGCTGGTGGCTTCAGGAACCCGTCCGCAGAGGTAGACAAGCCGGCGGGGGTGGTGGGGCTGCCAATGAAAATGGTGGGGGCAGCGGCGGGGGGCGGACTGCCCAGTGCCCCTGGCTGGGGGGGAATGCGGAGATGTAGGGCCGGTCGGTCAGTCTTACGGGCTAAGTCGCCCACCTTGGTCTGCTTGTTGATCTGGCTCTCAGCCTGCTACGGGGGAGACCAGGCACAGAGCAGTCAGGCTGCAGTGGGCAGGCTCCCTGCACCCCACCCCCCAAGAGGCCACCCACTACAGGACTGCGCCGGCCAGGCCCGGCCGCCACTCACCTTCTGCACCTTGTTGATGCGGTGAGCCGCCCGGTTATCTTTGGCCTTTTGCTGAGGGATGTGGGACACAGCCTTAGGCCTAGAGCCTGGGCTCATGCTCATGCCCAGCCCCCAGCCCCCAGCCCCCAGCCCCGACAACGTCACTCGTACTCCCTGCCCAGAAGCTGATCCCTCTGGCCTAGCTGCTTGGGGGGGCTACAGGTGTGGGGAGCAGAAAGCATGGAGGTGAATATCCCCAAGACACCTCCCCTCCATCCTTAGTTTCCTGCGATGAGCCATGCGCCTTTCTGTCTCACCAGATAGGGGGCTTTGTCAGCAGCTGGAACCTTTCTCCAGAGCTTCATGATTTGTTTGCAGCGGCTAGACCAGTCTGGAGGGCAGAAGGAACGAGGTAGAGGAGACCCGGCAGGGGGCCCCTCCCTCTGTCCACCATGCTGCCAGGTTGCTGCCCTCGTCCTCGCCACCCCGTCCCGGATACCTGGGTAATCTTGCTTGAGATTGGGGAAGTTAATGTTGGCATAGAGCACAGGCGAGATGGTAGAGAGCTGACCCAACTCCTCATCCTTCTCCCAGCGCTGAAGACTCCGCTGGTTATAGGAGAGCCCGTCGCCCTCACCCTCTGTGGTTGGCGTGGTGGGGGTGGAGGGCGTGGTGCCCCCTGAGCCTGTCCAGGGGCTGTCTGGCTCACCGGGTTCCGGGCTGAAGAAGCCCCCGCGCTCCCTGGGGCGCAGGGGCAGAGAGTCACAGGGGGCATGGATGCTGAGTCCCACACCAGACAAACTGCCCTGTCCCCTGCCCCGGGGGCCAGGAGGAGCAGGGGGAAGTGGTGCCATGGGAGCACCCAGCCAGGAGCCCCAAGGCATGGGCCCTGTCAGAGGGAAGGACAATGGGGCGCCCACAAAGGGTAGGCAGAGATACTAACCTGCTGTCCAAGAACGGGGACTGGCAGAGGCTCGGGTAGGAGTCCATGGGGCTACTGGAGGGGAGATTGCCCAAAGGGAGTCCACCTACAAGGTGCATCATCATAGGATCAGAGAGGAGGGAGCCACGGGCCCCCATTGGGGGCAAGGCTGGCCCCAACTGCCCACCCGGTCTTCAAAGCACTCGCACCCATGCCACCTTGGAGAAAGGGCCTCTGCAGGGGTGTACGGCTGCCATCCAGGCCAGGGGTTCCACATCCCAGGTGCTGCTCGCGCTCAGAACCCAAAACATCCTTGAAGAGCTGCTGCAGGTCCTTGGATTCCATCTTGGGCAGTTCTACGGGGGAACATTGGGGGCTCTTGCTGAGGACCAGGGAGGTGCAGAGCACCACAGGTCTACAAATGGTCATGGCCAGGGAAGGCCCCAGACTCCCCACCCAGAAGCTGTAACAGGTGACAGGCCCACAGGCGGGACCTTCTCCTTCTCCCCTACAGGACCCTCAGACACGAAGAGGTGCGGGTCACAGCCTCACCTTCTGTGGGGATCCTGTCTAAGTCAGAGCTAAGCATCCCTTCACCCGGGGTGCCTGGCTTCTCAGGGTCACTGGGCACTGGGGACGCCTTTACGCCCCCATCCTCAGGTCCTGCAATTGCCAGGAGAGACCCATCAGCCCCCCTGAACCAGAGGGGCAGGGAACCGCTTCCAGCCTCCAGCCCTGACGGTGCCCGGGGGCGGACGAGATCGTCAGAGGCAAAGCTGAGGCACGACACGTCCCCCAGGAGGCCCTACCTGGTGTATCGGCCTTGCCCTCGGCACCTCGGGATTCTTCATCGGCCATGTCGGGACCATCATCTCCTAGAAACAATTGTCCCCACTCCAATCAGAGACGCCCACCACCCGATGCCCAGGAATGGGTCCCAGCTCCGCCGGCCAGGGCCCTTGGGCCACCCGCAACTCCTGGAGCTAGCCCGTTCCCCACCAAATACTGAGCACGGAGGGAAGCTGCAGCTCTTCAGAAGCCCTCACCTCCAGGCGACTAACCTTTCTGCGAGGTGGGGGGCTCCTTCCTATCAGGGACTCCATCCACCTTGGCTTTTGGGGTTCCAAGTCCAAAGCTCGGTCGGCCCACCCCAACCGCAAAAAGGGCCTTACGGCTCAGGTCCAGCAGCTCCTTCCCAAAGAAGGCCTCCTGAAGGGGGAGTCAGGGAGAAAGAGGCTTCATCATGCCCTGCAGGGCCCAGGCACCCCCTCGCCAGGCAGACCCTAAGGCCCACCTGCAGGTAAGCAGGAAACATATCCTCGAGTTTGCTCTTCTTGCGCCCGCGCCGCTGCTGCTTCTTCTTCTCGTCCCCATCGGCCAAGCTCTGCTCCACAGGGCCCTCTGCGGGCAGGTCAGCAGGCAGCACTGCAGACGGAGCGGGAAGGGTCAGGCTCCCTGGGGGCCCTGGGCAGGCTGCTCCTTCCAGGACACTTTTTTCCAGGACACTTTCTCCCTCCCCTCTCCCTCGACTCCAGTTGGGCCCACCACCCACTTGCCCGTTTGGTGAGCCCACCGCCTGGGACCCACTGGCACTGCCCCAGGGGTCTTGTGATCCCCACCTTCTCCCAGGCCCCACTGGCGCCCTCACCCGTCTCACCCTCGTCGGGCTGCCCATCCCCACTCAACACCTCCGCCTGTGCAGCAGGCCCCTTTTTCACACGTGTGTGGGATTTCCGCTGTCGCACCATGAAACCACCAATGCCTATGAGGAGGATAAGGTGAGGATGAGAGGCTGGGGGGCCTGGTGAGCTCACCCACCGCCCCTTCCCAGGGCCTCACCAGGCCGGTAGGGTTTGCGCTTGCGCTTTTTGCTTTCCTCGGTCTCTTCCTTGCCAGGCTCCACGTCAGGGCTGACGGGGCCCTCCAGTTTAATTTCACATTCCATGTGCTCCACACCACCTGCACATGGGGACAGATGGAAGCTGATCAGAGGCATGGGCCCTTTTAACCTCGTCATTGTGCCACCCAAGAACATCTTGCCACAGAGCCATTTGGACAAGACCAGCAGTCGCTTCAGGGCGACGGGAATGGCAACCCTACTCCCACCCAATATCCCAGCGGTCACGGGGCCGCACTTCCTGCTTTGCCACTCCCCAAAACTCCCCAGGCCCACCTTCACCCTTGAGCAGCTCATCAGTGTCCAGGTCCCCATCCTTCTTGTCATCAGGGCCAAGGGCATCCGAGGGCTCTGAACCTTCCAGCCCTGCCTCGCCTGGGAGGCCGAGCCGTCCCCGCCGCTGGCGCCGCTTGTGCAGGGGTGACATGGTCAGGTTCCGCAGCACGGCCATGCCAGTTTCTGTCAGCCACACACCCTCGAAGCGGAAGTACTGAGGCTCTGCACAGGAGGGAAGAGTTCATGAGCCTGGATGGAGGCCCCAGGAAACCGAGGCTCCCCGCTTCCGCCTCAGTCTCCAGCTAACACAAAAGCCAAGTCTCTTGTGGTCTAAGGCCAGGCCACCACTGGGTACCAGCTGAGGCCTGGATTCTCCATGACGGATAGAGGGGGATTGTGAGAGGGGCTGCTACTGCAGAAGCCCGGCTTTGCTCGTGATTACCCCTAGGTCCACCAAACACATTCTCTCAACAGCTGGGGTCAGGATGAATGCTGCACCTGCTGCCCCAGAGGCCAGGAGCAGTGTGCCCACATCATGACGGAGGAGAGTGCCCCGGCCTCGTTCAAGGAGGAGAAAGAGCCGTGCTCTCCCTAGTCTTTGGAGACGAGATTCTGGCAGTTAAGGAGGCCACACTGCCTGACAGAAGTGCCAGGAAAACTTGGTTCTAGTCATAACTTCCCCACCAGCTTACCGGGTGACTTTGGACAGGCCAATCAACCTCCTGGGGCCCAAGTTTCCTCCCCTTAAAGTGAGGAGATGAGGTTGGAAGGGGGCAGCTAGAGCTGGACTAGATGGTGTCCTCTGACTTTGGCATTCAAACATTCCGTGACTCACCTGGCTCTTTCACCTTCATAGGCACCAACTCTGGAGGCGCGACAGGCACTACGGAGAGAAGAACAGAACCAAGGGAGCTCGACGCCTGCCCCAAAGCAAGGCACCCCCTAACCTGACTCCTCCACCCCTCCCCAGCACCTCCTCACCCGCAGGTTTTATCACGTAGGGCTGGCAGGAGATGCAGTCAAAGCCCTCGTCGGCTGCCTGCTCCACCTCCTCCTCCGTGAAGAGGCTCTCGCAGCCAGCATGCATCCACCTGGAAGAGGGGCAGCAGGAGATGTGCTTAGGCATCGGCAAGGCCGAGAACGGAGAAGAGGCGCCAGTGTAAGGAGAAAGAGTAACCTCACCGTTCACAGTGGCGGCACTGGATGAGTAAGTCCTCCTCCACGTATGGGGCATGGCAGATAGGGCAGGTCACCAGACTGGCGCAGGGCCCGCAGTGAGTGTAACTATTCTGCCACTCGCAGTGGAAGCCAGGGGAGGCAGCCCCACACTGCATACAGGACACACACCTGGTGGGAGCAGAGCAATGGCCCTCAGCACCCAAACCACCTGAGGCACCCAGAGGCACCCTCGCTGAGAACTGTGCAATCAGTCTGGCCTCCTATCCCACCCTCTTGTCGTGTATCTGACACAGCTACTCCATCTACTCTAACGTCTCGGGCCCCGAGGCTCCTTACCACTTGCACTTCCAGCCGCCCTTGGGCACAGTGAGCAGTGGGGGGTCCAGGCAGTACGTGTGGTAGCTAATGTCACAGTCATCACAGAGCAGCAGGCGTGAGGGGTCAGAGGCCTGGCCACACACCTCGCACACAATACACTCCACGCAACGCCAGCCCTTCAACAGCATCACCTTGGTGATCTGGGACAGAACATGGGAATTCTCAGAGCACAACGGAGGGGGCTGCAGAACTGCGGAGGGGAGGATGGGACCAGAGGATGGGGCCAGAGGAAGCCCAGCACGAAGGCCAGACCACCACGGAGCACAGGAGAAACGGTGGCTCTAAGCTTAGGTTCCCGGGGTCTCTGCCACTCAGAGAAGAACCTCATCCGACCACTTCCTCATTATTAGACGGGAATGGCCATCTTTCACTAGCCAACACCCCAAAATCCAAGACTGTGGATAGAATTAGGTTTTATTCCCTCCCCACCCCAACGGTCCTTGGACATTTAGAACCTGCTACTGCTATAAATTACTGAATGTTAGCAGTGGACAAGTTATAAGTTAATATGAAGAGGAAACCCCAAAAGAGCTGGATCACACTTGGGTCAGAATCACTTCTTTCTCTTTGTGGACACTGTGCTTGTGATTTTGATTCTACATTTTCATCCCCATACTACATCACATTTCTACTAGTAAAATTGGACACAGTTTATAGGATGGTTTGAACCATACCAGACTGTCACAGTTTACCACAAAGAAACCAGAAAGGCCACCATACTTTCCAAAGTACTTCTCTGCAAGGTGAGTCTCATAATCACTGGTGACTATCAGAAGAACAACTTCCATGACCAGTGGCTGCCTTCAGAAGCAGTGTGGCCAGGACAGGAACTAATCCATCCCATCCCCCAGCCCACACCTCCTGGGCCCTGAACTCACCTTGCTGTTGACACAGTAAGGATGATAGCACTGAGAGCACTGGGAACAGGCCAGGAGGTGGCCCTCCACCCCCCGGCCAAAGCTGCCACATACCACGCACATGTCCTAGAGAAGACAGAAACCCGCCTGTCCAACGAGGTCTCACTCCATCCAGTCCCAACCAAATGACTACAATGCTAATCTGAGATCAGGGAGGCAGGGAATCAAAATGCCATCCCACAGCATTAGGACCCTGGAGCTACCACGGGACCCTGCTTCTCCTTCTGCTTCCCCCATAGGAACTGCTCCTTCCTAGGAAGCCTTGCTCACCTGAGTATACAAATTGAAATAACTTGAATTTATATAGCAATATATAACATGGATAAAGAGAAGGGGAAACAAAAAGAAGATGGGGTAAAGAATGGTCAGGAACATTAGAATGTTCTCTTGTGAACTATAACAAATACTTAATACTAACATATGGTGTTAATAACAAGATGGTTTGTGGGAAAAAGACACCAACTACAAGCCACGGACTATAGATAGCAACATTGTGACGCTGTTCTTTCATCATTTGTAACAAATGTATCACGACCATGTAAAGAGTTGTAGTGGGGCAATGTATGGGAATCCAGTATGGTATCATACCTGTTCTCAAAAAATTCGGAAAAAAAATTGAAGAAAAAAACAAAGAATGGACAGGATGAAAGAGTAACATACATCCCAAAGTTCCATCAGCTTCAAAATTATTCAGGTGATGGGAAGCGGACTTGGCCCACTGGTTAGGGCGTCCGCCTACCACATGGGAGGTCTGCGGTTCAAACCTCGGGCCTCCTTGACCCGTGTGGAGCTGGCTCATGCGCAGTGCTGATGCGCGCAAGGAGTGCCCTGCCACGCAGGGGTGCCCACCATGTAAGGGAGCCCCACACGCAAGGAGTGTGCCCCGTAAGGAGAGCCGCCCAGCGCAAAAGAGAGTACAGCCTGCCCAGGAATGGTGCCGCGCACACAGAGAGCTGACACAACAAGATGACGCAACAAAAAGAAACAGATTCCCATAATGCTGACAACAGAAGCGGACAAAAAAAACACGCAGCAAATGGACACAGAGAACAAACAACTGGGGCGGGGGGGGGGAGGAAGGGGAGAGAAATAAAGAATAAAATAAACCTTAAAAAAAAAAATTATTCGGGTGAGAACATACCTAAGCTCCCTAGACTATAAGCTTCAATAGGGCAAAGACCATTTCTGCCAGACATTCAGGTCCTTGGCTTTCCTCATTTCCCCTCCCACCAAAGAAGAGAAACCAGTACGTTGGGTCCCACTGCCGAGGATGGGACCACACTAGTATGATACCTGCATTAGGACAAATTTGTCTGTGTTGGAGAAGAGAACCACAGTGTTTTGCATGGTGTCATCATCATCTTCTTCCTCCTCCTTGCTGGGAGAGCTATCGATATCAGCAACCTTATAGGCACAGGCAGAGAGTTGTGGACAGTGAGCCGGATAAATTTGTCCCAACTAAGCTGCTTTCTTCTCTGGTGTTGGTTGGGGAAAGGAGGTGTGAATCCCTGGCTAAGATAAAAGCCAGGAGATGGAAGAACATCCCAGCTTCCAAACTTGGCCTCAGCACGATGGTGGATATTTCAGAGATGCCTGAGGGCCAAGTGGACAGAAGGAGCATAGACAACTGGACAGGCCTTGGGCTAGCAGGCAGGTAGGTGAGTGTGCGGGGGCCTGGCAGGACTTAAAGGGTGTTTAATTGTGAACGGGCCACTGAAGCATGTGCAGGGCATGGGAGGCCTCTCCTTACTACCAGAGTCTCAATGGAAGACGTAGTTGATTTTAGCCGGGCCCGTCCTCTCCCGCGTCCTCCGTGTGCTCCTCCACGTGGCCTGCGTCTTCCTGGGAAACTACTACTGCGTCCCTGAATGACAGAAGGAAGAGAACGATCACAGTAGTAAGCCGAGGGCTAGTGTGCTGGGCCCACCGGCTCCAAGGGAAGAGAAGAGATGAATGGACACTGTATGATGTGTAATAGGGCCCAGGTGTCCAGTCAAGGCAAGGAAAGAAGCCAAGCTCCAAATAACAAGCAGCAGCTAGCTCTGGCTCAAAACCACGCCCCCCCTCCCAAGAAGAGAGATCACCCAATGTGGTCCCAATTCTATTACTGAGTTACCGCAAACCGGGGCAAGTCACTTCCCCCATCTATTTATTAAAATGAGAGCTCAGACGAAAGGATTTCTGAGAATCGAGGAGCCACCAACCCAGATGGGAAAGTATCAGCGACACAAAACTGTACCTCTGGAGAGTGGCATGACTTTGACCACATCCAGGAGTTGGCTAGCCCCTCACCTGTTTGACGCGGGAACGAGCGGGGGAACTCCGCCGCCTCCCCTTGTCCCCGTCGGCTTTGCCTCCACTGACAACTGTCCCAGCTTCACATAACAGCGAGTCATCGGTCTCGGGCAGCGAATCAGTACAGAGCCGCAGGGAGCCCTCATCTCGGGCTGGGCTCACGTCTGTCGATACCCCCAGCTCCATGGACAGGGAGCCGCCCCCCTCAGGGTCGGGAGAGCCCAGCAGAGGCTCTGAGCCAGGAAAGCTGGCGCTGGCATCGCCCTGGCTCAGATTGGAGATCTCATTAACAATGTCGGATTTAATGAGAGTGGGTGGAGTGGGGGCCACGGGGGCACGTGGCTCCTCCTGCTCTTCACAGGGGGAGCCCTGCCCGACCTGTTTGCATTCTGGGCCATAGACCTCCATAGGGGTCACAGGGGTCAGCTCCTCGGGGTCCAGGAGCACAGGGGAACCCTTAAGTTCACTAGTCAAACTGCCAGAGGTCTGTCCAGCCTCTGCCTGTGAACCAGGAATGTCAGTCCCATCCAGAAGGGCTGTGTCTTCCCCCAGGCCTGAGAAGTCATCCAGGGCTGGGGCAGGGCTGGGGGCAGGGCAGGAAAGCTCCCCCATGGGGGAGGGAAGAGGACTGCTGGGGCCGGGCTCCAAGGCTGGGCACTCCGGTTCCAGGACCTTCTCAGTCTCCATCTCATGCAGCTCAGCCTCATCTGAGACCTCCACTGCCTTCTCCATGGGACTCAGAGGGGAGGGAATGGACAGCGGCAGAGCAGGAGGGGAGCACTGGGAAGGAGGGGAGATTTGGGGAGGCAGGGAATGCTGGAGGAGTGGAGAACACTGAGGGGGAAGAGAAATCAGCATGGGAGAGGCCAGTCCCATTGGGGAACCTGGAGATGGGGGGAGGATCATAGGGGGCACAGGCTCAGGGTCAGTGCAGTTAGCTTCAGGGGGAGGGCTGATGGGTGTTTCTAGGATGGGGGCAGCCAGCGGTGACTCAGGGTCACTGTCCCCTTTGGCACCAAAGGGGTACTCTAACTGCCCCAAAGGAGACAGGGCAGGCGGCGCCACAGCTGTGATAATAGGTGACAGCGGAGGAGGAAGAGGATCTGGAGGGAAGAGGAAAAGAGAGGCTCTTAGGTTAGATATACCGTGAAGAGGGAGGTTGTCCCAGAGTAATGGAGTATTATCATCTCCTTACCTGGTGGCATCAGCTGAGGCGACAAGGATGGCTCGCCAGATGGGGACAAGGGCAGCTCCTCAGTCAGAGGAGACAGAGGTGGCTCCCCAGGCTCAGACAGGGCCGGCTCTCCAAGCAGGGGTGACAGAGGTGACTCCCCAGATGGCGGAACCAAGGGCAACTCCTCAGGTGTGGGGCACAAGCCTGGTTCCTCAAAGGACTCTTGAGGCTGGGGAGACATGCGCGGCTCCTTGGGCGCAGGGGACAGGCACGGCTCCTCGGGAGCAGTGGACAGGCGCGGCTCCTCGGACACAGGGGACAGGCGCGGCTCCTCGGGCGCAGGGGACAGGCGCGGCTCCTCGGGCGCAGCGGACAGGCACGGCTCCTCAGGCGCAGCGGACAGGAGCGGCTCCTCGGGTGCAGGGGACAGGTGCGGCTCCTCGGGTGCAGTGGACAGATGCGGCTCCTCTGGCTCAGGGGACAAGCGCGGCTCCTCGGGCGCAGGGGACAGGTGCGGCTCCTCGAGCGCAGGGGACAGGCGCGGCTCCTCGGGCGCAGGGGACAGGCGTGGCTCCTCCGCTGCAGGGGACAGGCGTGGCTCGGCAGGCGCAGGGGACAGATGCGGCTCCTCGGGCGCAGGGGACAGACGCGGCTCCTCGGGCGCAGGGAACAGGCACGGCTCCTCAGGCCGGGGGGACAGATGCGGCTTCTCAGGCATGGGCGAAAGGTGCGGCTTCTCAGGCGTGGGGGGCAGGTGCGGCGCCTCAGATTTGGGGGGCAGGTGTGGCTCCTTGGGCCAGGGACAGAGCTGAGGCTCCTCAGGCAGTGGCAACAAGGGTGATTCCTCCTGCTGTGGGGACGTGAGCGAGTCCTCCAGGGGCAAGGAAGCAAGTGAGTCCACCCGGGGTGGGGACGTGGGAGAGTCCTCAGGTGGCGGGGACAGGCGCGATGCCTCAGGTGGAGGGGATGTGGGAGACTCCTCAGGCGGTGGGGACAGAGGAGATTCCTCAGGTGGTGGAGACAGGCGGGACACCTCAGGTGGAGGGGACATAGGCGAATCTTCAGGCGGCGGGGACATGGGTGAGTCCTCAGGTGGTGGGGACAGGCGCAACGCCTCAGGCGGTGGGGAGAGGGGAGACTCTTCAGGTGGAGGGGACAGGGGAGACTCTTCAAATGGTGGGAAGAGGCACGATGCCTCGGGTGGCGGAGACGTGGGTGACTCTTCGGGAGGAGGGGACATGGGAGACTCTTCAGGCGGGGGGGACAGTCGAGATGCTTCAGGCGGTGGGGACGTGGGCAGCTCCTCGGGTGGCGGGGACAGGGGAGACTCCTCCAATGGTGGGGACAGGGATGACGCTTTAGGTGGCGGGGAGAGGGGTGTCTCGGGTGAGGGGGATGGGGGCGACTCCTCTGGTGGAGAGAAGGGTGACTCCTCAAGTGGAGAAAACGGTGATGACTCAGGTGGAGGAGACAGGGGAGACTCCTCCGGCGGTGGCGACAGGGGAGACTCCTTGGGCGGGAGGGACAGGCGCGACTCCTCGGGCGGTGGGGACAGGCGCGACGCCTCCGGAGGCGGGGATGTGGGTGATTCCTCAGGCGGTGGGGACAGGGGCGACTCCTCAGGAGGGGGCAGCAGTGGCATTTCCTCACTCAGGGGGGCCTCCGGCTGGGGCTCAGGTTGGGCCTCTGCTCTCCCTGCAGACACAACACTCTGCTCCCATCTAGCTCCGCTCTACTCCACAGGAAGGAGAGTCGAGGGCAAAGCAGAAACTGCCCCTTGCCGCAGAATAGAGGGGATCAACTTCAGGGACCCTCAAACCTACTCACCTAGTGGTTTGGCTTCACAGTGCAGGGGCCCCGGTTCCTTGGATTGCATAGCGGTCACGTCCCCACCCTCTGGCTGCCCTCGGCATGCAAAGTACAGAGCGCCAGGCTCATCGGTGGGGGTAGCGCCGGGCTCTGGGGGTGAGAATCTGCAGAGGGTACAGGGGAGTGGGCACTGTGGCTCTCACCAGCTCTATCTGCTCCTAGAGAGTACACTGGGGCAGGCATCAAGGCTCTCCTCTACAAGGCCACTGGATTTAGCATGCCCCTGCCATCTCAGCACGTCCAGTTCCCCATGCCAATCCCATCCAGTCCACACCACTTACCTGCTACAGACTGGGGGATGCTGCTCAGCAACGGAACTGACAGGCTGGCCTCTCTGGGCCTGGTGACAGGGGTGACAGAGTGAGTAGTTCTCAAACCACTCAGAGTTGGGGTGTAGCTCTGCTGAGCCTGCCCCGCAGGCCCGGCATACCCGGCAGGCCTAAAATCAGGGACAAGGCAAAGCAGGTGATGGTCAGGCGGGAGAAACTGGAGGCGAGCACAGGTCACGGCAGACTCTGGGGAGGCTGGAGCAGGCAGAATTCAGAAGAATCAAGCAGAATCAGGGGACACTCACCTTGCACTTCCACGAATGAGCAGGCAGTTCCTCCATGGGTGGTTTTAGGCAGAAAGTATGGTATCCTTTGTCACAC
The DNA here is from genome assembly GCF_030445035.2 of Dasypus novemcinctus. Taxonomy (NCBI): domain Eukaryota; kingdom Metazoa; phylum Chordata; class Mammalia; order Cingulata; family Dasypodidae; genus Dasypus; species Dasypus novemcinctus. The sequence goes on from NC_080684.1 coordinate 21,149,781, forward strand.
GTCTCACAGACCAACATCTTAGAGTCATTCCCGGGTTTCCTACAGAGGCATCAGGCACATTACAGGGTCCTCCCTGCCCTCCCTGTGCTTGGCCTAAGGCTGTCCTCCTGCCCTCCCAGGCTCACCTGCAGGCTTGGCACACTTTGCACTCAGGGCACTGCCAGCCAGCACGCTTGCGGGCCGTCAGAGCAGTGTCCAGACAGGCCCCGTGATAGTGATGCCCACAGCTGGTACAGAAGAACAGGTCGCACAATTCCCCTGGCCCCTCACATACTGCACAATGGGCCTCTTCTGCGGTAGGAGGGGACAGAGAGTACAGGTCAGCTATAGATTCATCGCAGGACTCAGCACAGCACTGTAAACGTAACAGGCATCCCACGGACACAGCCTGAATGAATAACCAGTAGTGACAGGGCGTCTGCCTAATACACATGCTAGGCACTCATCGCAAGACACAGTGGTAAAGAGGACAGGCAAATCCCTGCACTCACAAAGCTCACACCCATTTTAGTGGGGCAGACCAAGGGGAAATGATTATAGACTTCGATGGGTGCTCTGCAGAGTACAAAAATCCAGGGCACACTTGGCCCTTCCTCGGACCTGACAAAGGGTCAGGACTTCTCACCCAGATGTGCAGCCCCCTCACTGTGCTGTGGGCAGAGCAGCTGCAGTGTTTTCATGGACAAGAAGGAACCGCTGGCAGTCGCGCAGGGGAAGTGGTAAAGCCGTGGACATCCAGGCGAGCGGCAAGGGATGGAGGCACCGAGCCTGGTGCAGTGAGAGCAGCGCTGCCAGGGTGGAGACAAAGCTTCAGGGTCAGCTGGCTCCCTTGGAACAATGGGTCAGGCACCAGCTCTGCTCCAGCACACCCACTGCCCTCCTCCCTTCTCCCCTGGCCCTCCCAAGTCCCCAGCTCTGCCCACCCGCCAGCAGCCCAGCCCTGCCCTTCACATATGCAACCCACTGGCCAGCCCCACCTGTGAGATCCCTGAGAAGATGGCCTTGTCCACACCGCATAGTTCTGGGCCCTCCTGCCCCCACACGCCTGCCGACCACGCAGCACACCAATGGTGAGCCCAGCAGGGCCCTTTAGAGGTGCGAAGAAGAAAACCGAAAACGAGTTAACAAAAAGGTCATCGCTGGCTCAGGGCTGTCCACCACATACCCCCTTTCCTGCCCAAGTCAGTGACCCACCTCCCCCCACTTACCTCCAGGTTCTCCTAGGTGGGCAGGTGTCAAGCCCTCAGGGAAACCAATCTGTGATAGGTCCTCACTGGGCAGTACTGCCTCCTTAGGTCCTGAATCCCCTCCGGGGGGTACCACTGGACACTGGGGCCAGTCAAATGGCAACTCAAAGCGCCGTAGCTCCCGCTGCCCATGCAGACTGGGCTCCCCGCAGTTACAGAGAGCACAGCGTCGCACTGGACCCTCACTGTGGACACACAAACATCAGCACCAGGCCAAGCCCTTGCCAACGGACACCCCCATGCTTCTCAAACACTCCCTTTCCTACACCCTCCTCCTTGAAATCCTTGCGTGCCCTTCTATCCTCTTCTTCCCCGGAGCAGTTACCTGCCGTCCTGGGGAGGCTCCTGAAGCCTGGCACTGCCAGAACCAGGGACAGAGACCTCCCCCACGTGTAGGTCGGGAAGGTCTGGCTCAGCGGCACCTGACTCTTCGGAGGCTGCGGGTCCATCAGCTGAATGAACAGAAAGGGCAGCGTGCATCCACCATCTTGCCCATTTAAAAACCCACTCACCAGACCCATGAGGTTATCAAAAAGCCTAGGTGGGTCATAGCGTAGGCATTTTGATTTTTGTCCCTAAGAAGAAAGTCCCTCAACGATAGACAGGCTTAGCACACGTCCCCAGGCGAAGACTAGAAATTTAAGGCTGCTCAGGAAGAAGAGAAAACTGCCAGCAAAACCCAGAATTTGCTCTACTTACCTGCTGGTTCTGAATCTTTATCCTCACCAGGCGGCTTCAGGCTATCCATCCCTCTCTCCGACTGGGCAGGGCCCTCTCGGGGAGACCTATCAGTGTCAAGAAAGAGATATCTGTATGTCTGCTACGTCTCCCCAGTAAGCCTTTTTCCCAGGATGCCAGGAGGAAGGACCCTGCAGACATCAGAGCAAGGCCATACTGGCAAGTTCCCGTACTAATTACAAGGCAAGTTGTTCTCCCTGGCCCTTATCCCACTGCCTGCTTCCTTCCCAGATCAACACACACCTTCTCCCACTCTGCATTCACAGGGGATCCGTTCCCCTTTCCCTTCTCCAGTCTCCTCCAAAGGTGTTCCCAGGGTAATAGCATCCAACTAGAAGCACTTTCGATCCAAAACTAGTGCCGCCCTTTGCCTCATCTCTGAATTCCTGGCTTCTGGTAGACCTACCCACCGACTTTCTTCATCAAGTCTCAAGCCAGCTACCATCCTAGAGGTCTGTCAGTGCCAATCCAAGGATAGTCATGACCCAAGAAGTCTGAGTCTAGCCCAAATCCCTCTCCCAGAGGCAGAGACTGAGCTCCTGCAAACAGTAAAACATACTACCAGAGCCAAAGCCAGGGAAGGCATGGATCTCCCCCACCTCCACTGGTTTCAACGAGGGTATCTCCATCATAATAGAGGGAACTCCTCAATGTCCACCCACTGCCCACCCAAATCCAGATCAGGTCCACACCCCGGCCCCTGCCCAAACTGAGCTCAGGGTCTCACCCAGTCTGAAGGCCTCAGGCCGTTGCCCTTAGCAACGCCAACTGCCCTTCCTCCTCAGATGTCCCTAGTAGTTAAGAGAAGTGGGCCCTAAGAGTTACTGAGCATGTGTGGCCAAGTCTGTGGCAAGGCATGCTGGGAGTTGTAGTCTCAGGAAGCACATTGCCACTTAGAGGAGTTCTAAACAGGGGCCGGACACAGCAGAGTGAGTGGCTTCCTTCCTCTTCCGTTCGAGCAGGGTTTCCACACATACTATTTGAGAGGTGGGAAATGGGGGGAGGGTAACAGTCCCATCTTTTAAGATATGTCTGCCTGTACCAGAGCCAAATGAAATACACTAAAGTTAAACTGAAGAAGGTAGGACACACATCTTTGGGAATATCTGCCCAGACCTCAGAGGGAACAAAGCATAGTACCATAAAGACAGACATACAAAGTAAGAAGAATTACAGACGTGAGGAATAAGAAAGTGACCCTACAGAAGAAGGGAGTGCCAGTAGCTCTTAATGAGAAGGGCAGGGACTTAAGCAGAGGAAGAAAGTATACAGCACTCCTAAAGGTGGTGCTGGTGGGGGAGGATGTGTGTGTGGGAGGGTCCCTAAGACAAAACCTCTTGTTTAGTCAGAGAGACCACCTTAGGACAGCCCCTCTTCCCAAACTGGAAGGCAAATATCCTAGTCAGCTGCTTTGGGTTGAGTGACTGTGGCAAGTAAGACAAGGGGAACCCTCCAAGGTGCCCAAGATTGGTAAATCAATTACTTAAGAACCGCAATATTACTCCTCCTTCCCCGAACCCACAGTTTCCAGAGATTGGCAATGTCCCTCCTGAGACATGTCACAGGAAAGGACCTTTTTTTTTTTTACCCTATTCCCCTCACGCTATCTGAGTCTACTAGAGAGAGAATGCAACACATGTGATACCTGTCACCTCCATCCCTAGATCCTCTTTCTCAAACCTGAAACCAAAGCAGGTTACCTGGTGGGCCCCCATAAAAGCTGCTCTGCAATTTCAAGGGGCCCTTCAAATCACCCATCAGAAACGGAGGCGGAGGCCAGGGTGCCCCTACTTCCTATTCGGTCCAAGGGGGGCCTCAACGTTTCCTAAACGCTTGCATCTTGCTGCATCTTACCACCACATGCTCCCAAAGATCCTCCACCCTCTCTGCTCTCAAGCCGAGGCCAAAGGAGTCACAAACAGCAAGAAATAAAAAGCAACAGTGATAATCCAGTGGGTGGGAGGAGGACCGCCTCACACAAGGCCAGAGGGACAAATTCCTCTGTCCTCCCCCGACTGCAGCCCTCTCAGGCTGGTAAGACCAGCACTGCTTGGAAAGGTACAGGAACCACCTTCGTCCAGCCTGGGTGACAATGTACCAACATCCTCCTAAGCCAGAGCTCTATCTGATAAGGCCACTGAAGAGGAAAGATCAAGAGGCAAGGAGCAGAGTCCCCACCAAACTATCAAAAAGTATCCAGGGGCACCCCAAAGAAGCCCAAGCCCCCCAGGCTCTACCTCCCCCCCGCCCCCGTAGTCCAGCACCTGCACCCTAAAGCTGAGTCCCACCATTATCAGGCCCCTGAAAAGATCTAGAGAAGACCACCTACCCCATCATCACAACCAGAATCACCCCCATACATATATCTCAGAGCGAAGAGAACTACCCTGGGATGGTGCCTGGTCAGTCTTCCCCTGAGAACAACTGATCCCAGAGAGCAAGCACAGATGTGAGGAGTAAAATTGCACTAGGCCCCCCTAGTCCTAGACCCAAGAGGCCTAAAACAGCAAAGAAGAAGGCAGGGACTTATCTCAACCCAGCCTCCTCCCTGCTTCAATGCCAGACCAACAGTTTTCACTCCATTTTCCCAGCCAAAGGGGAAATGGAGGCTTAGAGAGGTGAAGCAGGCCCTTGAGTGAAGAGCTCTTCTGCAGGATTCAGGACTTCCTGGTTCCCAGTCTGAGAATAAACCACACCTCTCTCCACCCCCCATTTTGGGTCAGCCCTCCAGGAAGGATTCAAATGGCAATGCCCCACAGACCCTCCAGACAGTTCCAGGTCATCCCCGGGTCAGCCACAGCTAATAAGGAGAGGTCCTCTCCTAAGGAAGTTGTCTGGGGTCAGAGAACAGGTGAAGCCCTCCAGGGAGGCAGGGGCTGAGAGCCTGGTGACAGTTCACCTCACTCCACCACTCCTGTGCCACCTCTCACCTCAGAGTTCCCACCCAGAAATCTCTCAAGGGCAAGGCCCATATTTTCTCCTCTCCAAAACCAGGCTCAGTCTGTACGTTGGAGGGGGTGGGGTGAGGGGAGCGAAACGCACTAGCCAAATTCCTGCTGGGCAGTATGACAGGTGTGAGAGGGGCTGTCCCAGCCCAGAGCTCAGAGGCGTGAGGCTCTGTTGCACCCTTAGTGCCTGCACACACACACCCCTTCTCCCCAACACCTCCTCCCAGGGCTGGAAACACTGGCTTCCAGGAGAAACAGCTCTGATCAGGTCATCTCTCCTCCACAGAGGTAGAGGCCACCTCCTCCTACAGGGTTGGGACAGGATCAGAGGACCGGTTAACATTCCCTGGTCAGAAAAGGGCTGGACAGGTCTGGGAGGGGCCTGCTGGACTGACGAGGGGCTCACCGGCAGCCAGCTCTCCACACTCGGCCGGCAGAAAGCGGGAGACAAAAGCCATTTTTTTGCAGCCCACATTCACAGGGAGCAAATCTCAAACGGCCTCCGCTATAATCCCTTGGAGATTATGTCCATCCCGAGAGGAGGGGAGGCAAAGCAGGCTGAGACAGCGCTAGGCCTGGCGGGGGTCACTTTGAGGCGCAGGGGTGGTTTCCAGTTGAACAGCAGGGCCAGAGCTGCCCCCAGCCCCGCCTCCTTCTTGCCCCAGCCACCCCCTTCATCACACCAGTCCATTTCCACACACTCTCCCCTTTGCCCAATGAAAGAAGGCCTGGTGAAGGCTCTGGGCTTCCTGGAGTTTCCCAGAGACTGCTTTGGGTGACCCGATGGGTAGAAACAACCTTAAAGTCCAACCTGGCAGTAAGTCTGACCCGGCAGCGGCGCCCTTCCACCCCACCCCCACCCCCACCCCAAGTTGTTCTGTTCCCAAGGCACACAGGGAAGCCCCGGGGGGGAGCAGCAGCAGCCCGGGATTGGTGCTGGCATCAGGGCCCGGGTCCTAGTTTAGTCGGGCTCCCCCAACACAAAAATAAACAGTCAGAGAGGCGATCTGGCCAGGTTCCCAAACTCCCGTGGTTCCCCGAACCCCCAGTCTTTAAAGAGGCACACCCTGAGACACCAGGCCTCAGTCCTGCCCCGGCGACTGGCTCAGGTTCACCTGCCAGACCCTGCCAAAGGAACCCTCCCCAGCTCTGGCACCCCCGTTCTCCAACCTAAAGGCCAGCTCCGGCCAAGATAGTCCATCTGGCCGGGCCCCCAGTCCAACCCTTTCTGGGCCCTGGCCGGGCGGACTTCACTCACCTCTTCACAGGGCGATCCAGAAATCCTCATCCGAGAACATGGCCAGAGCCCGGGCCGCTCCCCGACCTCCAACCGCCAGAGCGATCACAGCCGCCCCCCGCACGGGGGGGCCTGGGGGGGGCCAAGAACGGTAAATCCAGGTCGGAGTGGCCACCCTCCCCCCCCCCCAAAAAAAAAAAAAAAAAAAAAAAACAGCAAGAAGCCAAAGGGGGTTTCTCTGCCTCGGGTTCCAGCAGTTTTAGGTTTCCATGGGCAGCCCCCGGGCGGCGGATCCCGAGCGGACACAAAGAGCGCCCCGGCGGCTTTGATCTCGGGCGAGCAGGCTCCGCATCCGCGTCGCCGGGCGGCCTCTCAGCCCCGGGGCCCGGCCAGCGCCCCGGCCGCCCGCGCCGGGCTCGGCGGAACGCCGGGGCTCTCCAGATGGAACGTCGAGGCGCCTCCCCGGCAGCCCGGAAGGAACGCCGCGCCGGCCCGGCTGGAACGCGACCCCTCGCGGGAGCGCCGAGCCTCTCCCCGCCCGGGCCGGCGCCCCGGGGCCGCGCGAGCGACGGCGACGCGGCGCCGCGGCTGACACACGCCCAGCGCGGGGCTCCTCGGCCGCCTCGAGCCCCCCACCTTCTACGCCCCCCCGGGGAAGGGAGGAAGGTCGGCGGGCGAGGAAGGGGAAGGGGCGGGCGGTGCGAGCCCTCGGTCCGCTCCCCTCCGGCCGCTCCAGGCCCTGCGCTCGCCTCCCTTCCCCTCAGGCTTCGGGAGCTGCCCCGCCCCCGGCCTGGCGGGCTCTGCTCGGCGGCACTCCCTCGACCCCCAGCCGGCTGAGATCGCGGGGGGCCTAGAGGTGCATGGCCCAACCCCGGCTCCCGGCGCCGAGGGGTCAGGAAACTGAGCGGAAAGTGGGGAACGAGGCAGCCATTTGCAACCGGAGAGGAAAGTAGTGCAGCGCGGCGCCGCTCCGCCTCCCCCCCTCCGCCTCCTGGTCGGCCGGCAGGGTGGTTCCTGCGAAGGGGCTAGTTCCTGGCCCGAGACCTCGGCAGCGGTCGCGGAGATTCGTGCAGCCTC